>NC_140166.1:97104740-97704740 GCF_963971535.1 Notolepis coatsorum
ACAACGTGTTTTGTGTATTCCACTAAAGGGCTATTATCACGTCTTTCTCTGGAATTACTAGAAATCACCAAAACTATACTCGTATTCAAAACGGTATAAAACGGAAATGTACAGATGAAAAAAAAATCTGTTTTGTACATCTCATTGATAAGCGATAGGTGTATTAGACCCAAAGCCATAATTTAAGATATATTTTAAGCACTCGCAAATCTCCCACTCCTCCCATTGATTAAAGCGATGGCGTTCTACCACCCTCTGGCGCACTTAAGCGGTGGTGTCCAATGAGTTAACCCTGGTGGTTCTTAGGGGTGCCATGTTGTTAAGTATTGTTGTGAATTTGGTTTTGAATCCAAGCCATGTTTCTTCAACTAGTGTACCACTGAGCCCATCTGACCAGTCCATGCTGTCCAGTTCTTGGTTAAAGGCCTCTCTAGAGTAGATTTTGAGGTCCCTAGATGTGACTGTTTTGTGACAGCCGGCCTTTTGTTTTAGCTTTTTGTGGGTACAGAATATCATGTAATGATCACTTAACCCGTATGCTATCACCCCTTTGTTGGAGATCATGGAATTGTCAGAGGTCAGAATTAGATCAATGGTAGTTTGTGTTGAATCACATACTCTTGTGGGTTGGGTGATTAGCTGGCTGAAACCGTGCACATCACAAAACCTACCGAAGGCTTTGAAGACAGGTGCTTCTTTACGTAGTATATCCGTTTTCCAGTCCCAGATAAGAATATTTTCTACACTTTCCACCCCAGCTAAACACCCATCCAGTGTGACATAGAAGCCACTCTGCTCTGGTGGTCTATAGATTGTGCCTACTAGTATGGATTTTGCCCTTTCAAATAAGATTTCAACCCAAACAGTTTCAATTTCATCATGGTTCAGGCCAGTTTGATTGATGAATTTGGTATCTTTATGAATATACATGCAGAGACCACCTCCATACTGATTCCTATCCTTCCTGACAATTGAATAGTTTTCTATTTCAATCTCTGGGTCCATAACAGGTGCACCAAGTTTTGTTTCTGAGAAGCATAGTATATCTGTCTTACCGTTGATGAATAATTGTCTGATTTCAGCCAGTTTTGGTCTCAGGCTGTTTATGTTTAGATGGAAAATGTTCTGTCCATTTGCTTTAGTTATTTTGTTGATGTTGTCCGGTTTGAGGTATTGTTGTCCGTCTGTGTCTGGTGCTGGGGGGGGGGGGGGGGGGGGGGTGGGGGTGGCTTTGTTGATGTCTTCTTGTGGTCCGTGTTTGGGTATGTGGGGAGGGGGGGGGTCCTTTGTCCTGTGTCTTCTCTGCTGGCAACCTTTTGTCCTGGGCCAGTTAGCCTAGCCAGCCTCGCTAGGTTGGCTAAGCTAGCAGGTGATTTGACCGTGAGGTTGTCGGTTAGATTTCCGTTTTGCGCCGTGTTGGGTACCAGTGTTGAAACCTCCGGTTCTTTCTATCTCATTGTGGTCACTCGAGCGTTAAGTTGTAGATGCGTCGGGGGCCCAGTCTTGAACGGTGGAGGGTTGGTTATGTTGGTTATTGAGTTTGTCGCGTCGGTGATCGTCGCTGCTTGTGTCAGTAGTCCGAGTTGTTTTGCTTGGTACCGTTTAGTAACCGGACCGGGATTTTGGTGGATATCTCCCAACAGGAGCAAGTATAAGAAGATCATTGATTTTCTATCAAACTTGCCTGTCCGGGGTAATTTCTTGCGGTCCGGGTTCGCTGTTAACTCTTTGTGTATCGCTGCTATTCCAATTGCGGGGATGCTTTCTCTCCGAGCCTTTCAACAAGTAGAAGTCACAATGGGACTGTTTTTTTTGCGCATTCGTTACTTTCCTCTTCTGTCTGGAGTTGTTTCAATGGTGAATTAATGTACAAGTCCATAATCCACAGGAGGGAGAGTAAAAAAAAATGCTAAAAACCTTGTTGTTGTTGATCTGTAGAGTTTATTTTGCAGGGAGTGGGAGCTGCTCGTAATGCGATCACCCATGTCGAAGCCGGATGTGTGTATCAATCTTGGATGCAATGATAACGTTACCACACCGTAACATGTTAAGCCATTGCTCCACTTCTACAATGTCCATTTGCATGTTCTTGGTATCTAGGGACATCTATGGATCTCATGGAATGTATTCTCATGGAATGTATTCCCAGTGTCAGTCATTATTTATTTTGGGATTCCTACTCTAGAAAACATCTGAATAAGGTAGTTGACAATCTGAAAGGCCTTGATATTCTTGAGTGGGAAAGCCTCCAGGTATCGTGTGGCACACACTACAAGTATGTACTTGTGGCCAGCACTGCTCCTCTCTAGTGGGCCAACTATATCCATGGCAATGAGCATATCAATGATGGGCATGGTGACAAGTGGAGCCCCATCTCCCTTCCTACCTGGAGCAGTCAATTTACATTGTGGACATGACCTACAGTACTGGGCAGTGTCTGAATACAGCTGGGGCCAGTAGAAACCTGAGGTTTTTACCTATCCTAAGTGTCCTACCCAGGGAATGGAATGGCGTAGCTGAAGGACTGTGAGCCTCAAACTCTGAGGAAACACTAGCTGGTCACCAATCTTGCTGCAACGATACAACTGCTCTCCTTTCTCTGTCAATTGGGTTGACTCAGGGACACACTTGGCAAACAGGAGTTCTAGAGAAGGGTCCTCTCTGCAACTGAGCCACATCACCCGGAATGACCATCAACTCACAATCTACAGGTTCAAGCACTGACTTCGCTATCTCCGTTCCTCGTACTCTATCTTGCCTCCTCTGTCTTCTGCTCTTCTTCACTCAAAGCTGTCCAATTCCCTCACTACTGAATACTTCAACCTCTGCAAAAGGCAACTCATCCCATCCCCCAACTGGCTCGACTGCACATGCTTGTGTTTAGCCCTGGTAACTGCTACTGTTACAGGTACCAGGATGTGGCACCTGGTAGCAGATATATGTTAACCTAAAAAACAGGTTGTAGTTATTCATGGACAAAAGGAGGCGCGGACATGATGCTACTGGTTCTGAATCATCTCGTTTTGTCTTTATTACAACATCATTAATTTAGTCATAATAATCTTCAATCAATCATCTTAACATCATACAATCACTTAGTTCAATTATCTTACATTACTTTTAATACATTCAATTATAGTTCCGTTCTTGTCATCAATTCAAAGGCATATTCATATCATTACAGTACACATTCTACCCTTTTAGGATACCCTGGTTCACTTCAGTAGCATTTTCCTTTCAAATGTAGTTATCCAGCATTATATACTGTACATTGTAATTAATTATGTCTTTATGCATATTTGGTGTCTTAAATATAAGCATGTGAAAAGGGAGCATTCTCCTGGTAATCTCAGTCTAGGCATATTGGAAGAGAACATCGTATCTGTCTTCTTTTAATAAAACACTGTCATTCTAATTGTCTGTCAAACAATTCCTTACATCATCAATAGCTATTACCTTTATCATCATCCGTTTATCATCAGTCATATCCACTATTCTATAGTGCACAGGAATACCTCAACACCTCTGTGTCACTCATATTTGTGTTCCAGCTCAAGTTCGTTTGAACCTTTAATCAATGTCCATCGAAAGTGCATTTATATATATATATATGTATATGGCTGATCTCAGCCTTACTAGGAGTTGCTAAACAGTGACCATGGTGAAACCCAAAGGAATAGATTTATATTATATTATATATATTTACGGAGAGCGGGATAGAAAGAGAGAGAGAGAGCGAGCGGGAGAGAGAGAGAGAGAGAGAGAGCGAGAGAGAGAGAGAGCGAGAGAGAGTGAGAGAGAGCGAGAGAGAGAGCGAGAGAGAGCGAGAGAGAGAGCGAGAGAGAGAGAGACAGAGAGCGAGCACGAGGGACAGCTCCAGTACCTAGCTAACTTCTAGCTAGCGTGGGCTAATGCTAGTCCTCCAAACCATCTGTTAACACTTATACCAAATATGTCAATATTCATTTACCAACCAGCATTTCAACTCAAACAGTACATATTTCCCAAACATAACCTTTATAACCCCCTTGGAGATACTTAGCTCCGACACTTTAATGATTAATGGGGAATTGTATTTCAACACTTTATTTAACATGCCCAGAGACACGGTGTCATCAATTGACGGTCAACTTCTAAACCACTCTTTACTCGTCGTCTTAAACCTCTTAAACTTGACTCAAACCTCATTGGGCTCTCGACATTGCATGTATCATTGTTAACCTTTATGTGTGTTTTGTAATGTATCACCCACCTATAAAACAGGTTGTAGTTAGTCATGGACAAAAAGGAGGCGCGGACATGATGTTACTGGGTCTGAGTCTGAAGTATCAAAAGCTGAGTTATTGGGATTGATATGAATGAGCCAGCTGGACAGAGATTCAGGAGACAAAGGTGAATTCAAATGATGGTCTTTATTGACAGGAACACACAGAGAACGAGGAACAGTCCTGGAGACCACCAGCACACTACAGGGCTGAGAGGCTCGAGTCCAGAATGATGACACAACCATGGCTTTTATACTATGTGGGTTCCAAATTTAGCGAGCCACTGGTTAATAATGGATGATCCGACAGGCTTGGCATATAAGGTAGTCTAAGGATGAATCTGGTTTGCTCCTCTCACTGGCCTGTGACCGGAGGCCCGATACAGCCATGCATGCACATTAGGTCACACAGGTCATCAGGTCAAAGTATTTCATGGCCTGGGTGTCTGGCTTGGCTTCATCACCGGACCCTACAGCCATATTCCAAAGTGGGGGAGACGATTATCATGATTTGACCAGAGGAGCTTAGATAGAAGAGCTTAGAAGATATTAGATATTAATGAAATATCTTACAATTCCAAATTTAATTTTGACATTAAAATCAAATATGTCAACACAATAGTTCATTAATGGACCATACCTGCCGATCATCAACCATTAAACACATCATACCTAACCAGAAGATAACTAAACAACAGTTAGAGAGGAGAGAGAGAAGAGGGGGGGGGTTGAGAGACAGAGAAAAGAGAGAGAGACACAGATTTGCAACTTTCAAAAGAACTACACCTAAAACCCCTTTGAACCCCCCTCCAGTTAGAGTACACCCCTTCCGTTCAGATGAATTCCTTCCCTTACTTAGGATACACCTTCCCCCAAAAGGTTCAGGTAGATCCTACGTCGAACCAACCAGCCTTGGCTGCCTTGTATCCGCCGGCAGACCCCCTTCCCCCAACAGAGGTGCAGGTCTCCCTTCCCAGGGCAAGGTCTCCTTTATGAACGAGAGGTCCCCTTGTACCTTCGGACGCAGTTTGAGGCAAGGTGTCTTTTTTGGTCTGCCTTAGTGTCTTTGGGCTGTCTTCTCTGCCTCTCCCCAGCTGATACCCTGTCTCTTTAGCTCTGCTTCAGTGTCTCTCCTCTTGCTGTTTTGTCCCTCTTCTCATCGTAGATGATCTGTACCAGGCTGCAGTGCTTGGCCTCGCTGGGTGGAGGAGATATGGTGCGTTTTGGCCCCTGCGGCTTAGCTGCCTCCTCCTCCAGCCTGTCTCTTGGTCTCCACGGAGGATGGCGAGGGCCATCTGGTGGTCTGAGTCTCGGACTTCTGAGGGGCTGCTGCTGGCATCTCTCCCCTGAGAGAGCCCTTCCTGACCAGCACAGACTGCCTGCCGACCTCCCTCTCTGCCACAGCTGATTCTGAAGACGCGCCGCAGACAGCTGTTAGTGAATGTCTGGATCTTCTGCAACGTCTCTTTTTTCATACTCCATGTCTCCTCTTGACATCAGGAGTTCTCATTCTGTTACTGAAGACAAAGCACCGTCTGGTCCTTCTTGGTGTCTTTCAGCTGGCCCAAAATCAATCTCAGCAGCGCCTCCATTTGAAGAGTATCAAACATTTTGTTCTTGGGATTGATATGTATGAGCCAGCTGGACAGAGATTCAGGAGACAAAGGTGAATTCAATCAATGGTCTTTATTGACAGGAACACACAGAGAACGAGGAACAGTCCTGGAGACCACTACAGGGCTGAGAGGCTCCAGAATGATGACACAACCATGGCTTTTATACTATGTGGGTTCCAAATTTAGCGAGCCACTGGTTAATAATGGATGATCCAACAGCCTTGGCATATAAGGTAGTCTAAGGATGAATCTGGTTTGCTCCTCTCACTGGCCTGTGGCCGGAGGCCCGATACAGCCATGCATGCACATTAGGTCACACAGGTCATCAGGTCAAAGTATTTCTGGGTGCATGGCCTGGGTGCCTGGCTTGGCTTCGTCACCGGACCCTACAGCCACATTCCAAAGTGGGGGAGACGATTATCATGATTTTACCAGAGGAGCTTAGATAGAAGAGCTTAGAAGATATTAGATATTAATGAAATTTCTTACAAGTCCTCTCGTTTTGTGAGGATCAGCTCGCCTCGTGCGCCCCTAGACAGCAGGGTACGGTCCCCTAGAAGGCGAAGTTACTGAACACAAGTCCTATACTGCCACCTATTGACCAAATTATATTAATGTTGTCCATTAAGTATGACATGACTGTTCTACCTTATTTCTAATGGAGGTAATACTGTACAAGTATGTTCACAACGTTTTGACACATAATCGAATGATATTAATGTGATACCACTTCTAGTGGGCATCACACTACCATACCATCACTACTACTAACCAGACATACACTACGATCAGCTCCAAAATGGTTGGTAGGTCCCTTCCTAACACCACTTGGTAAGGAACCTTCTCCATTACTCCATTACTTCTACCAAAGCTACTATCAACCTGGTTGGGCACATCGGATATGGGGTATTCTACCTTGTTGCCATGGATACACCAACGGACCTCCATTTCTGAATTCCCTACCATTTGAGCTAGAGAGGGACCTTGCCTATAATTCCTGACTCTAAGTCCACCCCACACACAGTCTTACCAGACAAAGGAGCTGCCTTGCTGGGTTTATTAATGGGGTACCCTGCTGATGCTGATGAACAGTGGGCAGAAAGAAAAGCTTCCGCCATTTCTGCTGCTTTCTTAGAGGTTGTGGGGTACGCTCCTTGAACCAAGTGCAGAGCTCAGGGTTAAGAACCCTGAATAATTCTTCCATAACAATGGCATCACCTATTTGCTCCTTTGTAGTTTCTTTAGGGATCATCCACTTGTCATACAAGTCTTTGAGACAAACCTGCAGCTCCTTTGGGGTCATCCTCAACCACACTGGTGTGGAACATCACACTGTAGGTCTCAGAGCTGATTTCAAACTCGCTCTTAGCCATAGAGTAGTCCTCAGCAGCTGTATCAATCATTTTATTATTTCTGTTTCAAGAGCATCAACATATTATTAATTAAAACATTTCCATGTTGTCATCTAATATTCCATTCTATTACTTTACCTGATATTTTAGGTTTTTGCCGTGGTATCGTTACTTAATCTTGGTATTGTGACACTAGTTGGAGGGCATTCCAGGTGTTGAAAGCATCAATGTTCAGAGCAAAATGGAGGAACCAAAAACCAATCAGTCATTTGAACGTGTAGAATAGGTTCCAATATTCCATTTCAACAGTGTTGTGATGTGAAGCGGGAAGTTTACCAATAAGGGCTTTAAAAATGAACAAATACCAATGATAGTTACGCCTCTCAACCAGAGAAGGCCATCCAACCTGGTAGCATACAAACAACCCAATCCTCCCCAGAGGTTCCTGAGACAATAATGTATCAAGTATAGTACAAGGAAAATGATTGCCTGCGAACTAGCCTAGCTTAGCACAAATACATAGATGTGGATATTTGACCACTAGCCTAGCTTAAAACTCCGGAAGAGGTGTGTTTGCCTGACATGTAGGCTAGCTGGTCCATATCCGCTTCCATTAATTTGTGTTGAGCTAGGCTAACTTTACAACCGGATATCTTTCTACTGAACTCACAGAGAGGAAATTGGTATCTATCTTCTTGTCTGATGCTGGAGAAGACAGTATTATTACGGTAGCATTCTCCATAAATAACATAATTATTTCCCATAATCTTGGCGTGGTCCTTTAACATTAGGTAACATACCATTAGCAGTATAAACGTTCCTTTAAAACTCCATGACAATATATGAAATAATGTGATCAATCTGTGACCAGATTTTCCCAATGGGAAATACAAATTAGTCAAAATGTCGAATTACAGGCCCTTGCCTGTCTGACATTTCTCTCAATAGGCCAAGTCTGATTAGGAGCAACTCAAACGTACTGTATGACTCATAACTTTGTGTGGTCTGAATAGAGCCCCATGAGCAGGCAAATAAGACACCCATGAAGAGAGTCAGAAAACACAGGAGGGAAACATTCTGCTGAAACTGATCCAGGTTTGATGAAGCCAGCATGTTTCTGTTTACATTTGAACGGCTAGATCCACAAAGAATGGATTGCACGGAGCAAGTTGCACCCTTACTTACAATTCATTATGAATTGAAAATGGGGGACCCTGATGTAAACAAGACGAAAGTATTTCTCTGGTCTGCATCCCCTTAACAATTGTGTGTATTGAGCCGTACTGTATTGTACCCATTATGCAATCTGTTAATAAAACTTTCATTCAATCAATCAATCTGCACGGTGATTGATTGAATGCAAATTTTATTAACAGATTGCAGAATGGCTACAATACAGTACGGCTCAATACACACAATTGTTAAGGGGATGCAGACCAGAGAAAGACTTTCGTCTTGTTTACATCAGGGTCCCCCATTTTCAATTCATAATGAATTGTAAGTAAGGGTGCAACTTGCTCCATGCAATCCATTCTTTGTGGATCTAGTAGTCATTTAGCTGACACTTTTATCCAAAGCGACCAAGTCAGCAGGAAGGGTACAACTCTGTCAGCTAAGGGTAAGTGATATTGTTCGTAAAACAGTGTTAAGCCTGAGCTGTCCGGTACGCATGAACACTTCAGGCAACCTACTTGCGTTCAGCGTTTCTCTGATTGGCCACGACGCCCATGTGACCGCGGCAGAGAGGCAGAACGGCAGAGCGGAAATAGGCTGCTGTTCCGGCGAAAGAAAGACAGGCATTCTATTGCCATGCTCTGCGACAAACTCTAACCTTAACCAACTCCGAAAGAATGCCTAAACGTAACCCTAACCTTAACCAACTCCGAAAGAATGCCTAAACTTAACCCTAACCTTAACCAACTCCGAAAGAATGCCTAAACTTAACCGGCGAATTTTTTTTTGCCATGCTCTAAGACAAACTCTAACCTTAACCAACTCCGAAAGAATGCCTAAACTTAACCCTAACCTTAACCAACTCCGAAAGAATGCCTAAACTTAACCGGCGAAAGAAAGACTAGTTACGTTTATATAGAGAGGCGATAAATTAATTAAACGTAAAAAAAAAAAAAAAAAAAAAAAAAGAAGTGATTCGAACTTGTCACCAACTGGACCGCAGGCTTCACAGCAAGGCGGCAAACGAGTTGAGCTAACCGTCGATGTTAAAACAGGGGGGATTGCGTGCGGCAAGCTGCGTGCCGCTGCCGCTCTGCCGCTCCGCTCTGGCGCTGCCACGTCGGCGCGGGGGCGTGCTAGGCGTGGTAACGTGGGGCGCTGAACGCAAGAAGGTTGCCTGAAGTAATGAAGCGTCCGGTACTGGTACGAGATTGATATCACGCTATAAATAGATCAATAAAGAACATATTAATTAACCTCTTAAGCCGGAGCCCTATTTTCTGAAAAATCCACCTAAAATACATACCTAAGTAAATGGAAGATTTCTCCACTTCTACAAGGTCCATTTGCATGTTCTTGGTATCTAGGGACATCTATGGACCTCTGAATGTATTCCCAGTGTCAGAAATATTGTGTCTATTACTAGGCTTTTAAAAAAAAATTACGGTGAATAACACCATGCTAACATTCACCAGATGTGAAAATCTAGGCAAATTAATAAAGTGCAGATGATTTACAGGGGTTTTTGTATACAGTACAGCATTTTGCCATCTGGACACATGCAATTTGAAATATGAATATAGAATATCAGGCCTATAGATTACCTTATTATGGCCAAGTCACAGTTCTATCTCCTCTTTCCAATGGCAGAGTTCAATCTGGATTTAGTACCACCAGCCGCCCCTGACATGGCAGCACAAACCGTGAAGAAAATCTACTGTAAGTACAGTTACTTTTTTGTGATGTAAATTGCTCCGCCATTTTTCATCTGATTGAGCCGCATTTTTTTTCTTTTAGACATTCACAGAAAGGTAATGAAACTAACTATGTTCTATTTTATGGCAATACGATATGAAATATGATGAGCTGGGAAGTCTAGTTTATTGAAATTCGAAAGCCCTCGGTCTCCTTGTTCATAGGACTACACACACTTATGACAGCTTGCTTTACTACTGGCTAATTCATCCGGTTTCCGTTGGGATGCGCTGAGATATTTATAAACTCATAATTTCGCTAATAACATTTTAAATAATTGGTAAACAAACTTAGTGCTGAGAATATACACTTTTACTGCTGTTTTTGACAGGGTCAGGGTCTTTACTATTGGTTACATTTGTAAAAGAAACGCAACATTAATGAATACGTTCTGTATTCATCTATTTATGGCGTGATATCAATCTCATTCCGGTACCGGTCCGCTCAGGCTTAAGGGGTTAAACTCGGAGTGCATAGTAGTATAGACATAAGAGCAGGTCATAGTATACTGTAGGGATACTAGCATAGTACATACTGTACTATAGTGGATAGTAATATAGACATGTTTTTAGTAGAAAATTCACTCACAGGTTTCAACTGTCCTGACTGATGGTTTCAGCTGTCCTGACTGTGGTCATTTCAGCTATCCTGACTGTGGTGGGAAGTTCGTAATCTTTGATAACCCCCAAGGAGTCCGAATAGGAGTGGGTCTCAGGTGGCCAGAATATGCAGAGAGCAGGGGTCTTGAGGGTGTGTAGTTAGAAGATGCAGAGCATAGGGGTCTTAACCTCATAACCGGATGGGTCCGGTACCGGACCCAAGCCATAAATCCCTCTCTCCAGACTGTATGAATTAATGTTGCGTTTCTTTTTTCAAATGTAGCCAAGAGTAAAGACCCTGATCCTGTCAAAACAGCAGTCATAGTGTATATTTTCAGCAATACGCCCGATCCATAGATGTTCGACTTGGCTATAATAAGGTCATTTATAGGCCTGATATTCTATAATCTATACAAATATTTCAAATTGCATGTGTCCGGAGGGGAGAATTAAGTACTGTATCTACAAAACCTGTTTAATCATCTTCCCTTTATTCATTTGCTTCGACTTTTTTGTACATGTGATCTCAAGAATGTGCTGCATGAGCTCAGTGGCAGTTTGTCATGTCTGTAAATTTTTTGCATGGTGTTATTCACTGTCAAAGATGCAAAGAAAAATCATAATTTATATACTCCTATACGCCTATTAACATGCACACTATTTGACACTGGGAATACATTCCCTGAGATCTATAGATGTCCCTAGATACCAAGAACATGCAAATGGATCTTGGAGAAGTTGAGCAATCTTCCATTTACTTAGGTATGTATTTTTAGGCAGATTTTCAGAAAATAGGGCTAGGGCTTAAAGGAAAACTCCAACATTTTGGGAAATTAGCTTATTTAACATCTTCCCTGGAGTTAGACAAGAAGATACATACCTGTTTTTGTCTCTGTGCGTGCATTTAGCTTTGGGAACAGTCGCTCCGTTAGCATAGCTTAACTTTTATTTTGTACATTATCTAACGTTAACACGAACCTAAACTAACGTTACAACTAACCTAAAGTTAGTTTAGGTTCGTGTTAACGTTAGATAATGTACAAAATAAAATTGTTCCGCTGCTATAAACATCGCACTTTTATTTTGAAAACCCCAGAAAGGAAGTCATTATATTTGCTTTACCATCCTGTTCTGTGTTAGCTCCGGTTAGCTCCGAGCGTGCAGCAGTTAGTATTATATTATCAATACCAGCCATTGGATTACTGTTTTCTAAATTGGGGAGGCTTTTAATCGTCAAGGTAAGAGGATTTTAAGTCATGGTATCCATAAACTTCAATCGGTTCGGATCCTTTGAAGGAATGAGAATATCAACAAATCTGTAGGGAACGTCAGGCTACTGTCCTCCCTCACTTCCAGTGATGAAGCTAAGCTACGCTAACGGAGCGACTGTTCCCAAAGCTAAACGCACGCACAGAGACAAAAAAGGTATGTATCTTCTTGTCTAACTCCAGGGAAGATGTTAAATAAGCTAATTTCCCAAAATGTTGGAGTTTTCCTTTAAGAGGTTAAGGGTGTGTAGTTAGAAGATACAGAGTGTAGGGGTCTTGAGGGTGTGTAGTTAGAAGATGTAGTGCGTAGGGGTCTTGAGGGTGTGTAGTTAGAAGACACAGAGCATAGGGGTATTGAGGGTGTGCAGTTAGAAGATGTAGGGCATAGGGGTCTTGAGGGTGTCTAGTTAGAATATGCAGAGCGTAGGGGTCTTGATGGTGTGTAGTTAGAAGATGTAGTGCGTAGGGGTCTTGAGGGTATGTACTGTACTTAGAAGATGCAGAGCGTAGGGGTCTTGAGGGTGTAGTTAGAGACCATTGATTTGTTTCAATTAGCTGGCCTTCAGTGTCCTCCATGTGTATGCCCATCATCGTTATCGTTCATTTGCGCATGTGGGTCAGTTCAGGAGCGTGACTAGTTCACACTGGAATCTGAACATGGCCACATTTAAAAAATTATGTGAACAGACAAACAAAAAAATCTGATTTGAGCAATAAATCAGAATTGAGCACTAAGGCCTGCAGTGTGAAGGTAGAGACTGATCTGACTCTGGGGAGATTCATGCTGATTTGCAGGTGACCTTGTGTGGCAAGACAAGGTCATTACCATTATGAGCACGGAATATTTTAGACACCTCTGTGCCTCACAGGCTCCGCTCAACAAGACCATCAAGAGCATTTTTTTTGAATTCACACTCTTAAGACGACTCGTACCGATGGCTTTTAAGACGACTCTGGGAATTGTGTAGGACTGTAGTTTGAACCACATTAATTAAAAAGATAATTACTTGAGCGAGATTCAATTAGACAAATTAAATTCAATTGATGAAATGTTATCAAAGAAAAGTGGTGTAAATGTGGGTGTCATTGTAAATGTGGGGCTCGTTGTGAATGAAACACGTCAGTGGCTCTGTTATGAGTCAGAAGGATGAATATGTCTGAACAACTCCACTTTGTGTCTGCTTTCCTTTTTAGATAACTATTACTCATCCTTTATCACTAAACAATACTAGCCACACTATCTAAGAAGCTATTATGATAGAAGTTTGACATCCAACCAGAGTGCAAATGTAACAATAAAGTGCAATAGTAATATACAATGTACAGGTAATTAAACTGGGTAGTGGGTATAGAATATATGAATTAGTACTACTGAGTAATAGTGCTAATCAGATGTATGTACATAGTTGTAGTATTTTTATGTACAGTGATTCAGGTATAAAGACACATTAGTAAGTCATACTGGCCATCAGTGTAACTAGTAAGAGGAGGTAAGGGATATGTACAAATATAGATATACTATCTACAGATATGTAAAAAGGACATCCCAGGACACCCACATCCCAAAAACATGAAGTGAAAATAATGTTGAGCATGAAGAAAATGAAAGATTCATTAAAGGTACTGAGAGAGAGAGAGGGACACACACAACCTCCCGACCACGGGAGTGTGTGTAAATGTGTGTGTGCGCGTGTGGGGATGGAGCTTCTCCACTGCATATCACTGTCAAAATATTGTTGTGCACGCTCCCACGCGCACGCCCATATTCCGATCCGTGCAATAATATTCACAGGGGTATATATTGTCATTTGAAACAAGTTACCAATGCATTGTCCTGTGGGATTATGCCCGCGCGGCGAAATTAATTAGTATCCCCCTCCTCTATCTCTCTATATCTCTCTCGGTCTGCCAGTGCAGACTGTGGGTGACTGTCACTCAAAGCGCTTATGGGTGGAGCCCAGCCCAAAACAGCTTGAAATCTTGAAGTGGAAACATTTTGCTTTAGAGTACTTGATTAAAAATATAAAACAATGATTTAAAAAAATTTAAAACTTTACAGATGTGTTCCATAGACTCACAGGAATTGTGTAAAGTTTCCCAAATCGTGAAAGGAATAGCAATGCATGTCCCCTTTAACACTTTCACTTCCCAAGGTTAATTCCTTATTAGTCCCTTGAATGCCCAGAACCGCTTCAATGTTAACTTAATATCGCCTGATCTATGTTTTAAATTATGGCTATGTGTCTAATCTGCCCGTCGCTTATCAAAGGCTCATTTTCCAGTCAACATTGTCAAGGCAGATTTTTTTTATCGCTTCATTTCCGTTTGATAGCATTTTGAAAATCACTAGTTTTCGCGGAAAAAACAACCCCATTCTATGATAATCGCCTTTTACTGGAATATTCCAGAACGTTGACATTTGTCTGCCTATTTATGAATCGTTTTCAAATAAACGCTAGATGATCGATAGTATATGTGTGCGCACGCACGTTCGTGCCGCGCGCTGATAATCGCTGCTCTAGTCTCATTTCCTGATGGCTTTTACAGTGAAACAGCAATATCACATATAGTGGAAACGCGTATATCTCCGTGAAAACTAGTCTGATTATCCTAAGACTGATAACATAGATTCCTTACCTGACATCAGATGGTATCCAAATGGTATATTCCAATTCCTGATCACCATTCGAAAAAATCGATACGTGTATTGATCCAACGTGTATACAGTACATACACGTGTATACATGATCCGCGCGGCTCAGCTGCATCAGTGAGACGTAAAATGTGGAGTCAGAAATCCGTTAACACATTCACTTTCATTGAGTCAACTCCAAAAGGGTGATTTACCATCTGGGAGACGATAGGGGGCGCTTTTTTCACATCTGAGAGCCTGCAGACTGGAATATCCAACGGTAGGCTCGCTTGATACAATATGATTTCAGATCGCTAATAATTTTTTTTAAATAAAAATACGAGAATTCTCGTGAGTGGGCATTCAACCAGCGGGGGGTAAACCTGAGAAATCTCGGGCGTGGCATCCAAAGTGTTAAATATACTATAGCACAAACAAACATGTGTTGTAACTAATACCGTGACATGTTTCAGGATTTTTCTCTGGTCTCTTTGATGATGATGATGATGATGATGATGATGATGATGATGATGATGATGATGATGATGATGATGATGATGATGATGATGATGATGATGATGATGATGATGATGATGATGATGATGATGATGATGATGACTTTATTTCAGACTCAAGGTCCATATTACACATATACAAAACAACAAGAAGAATACAATAATAAAAGAAACAAGGCCAACAACATAGATTAAAATACGTTAAAATACATGAAGGCATCGGTTCCAATGTTTCCACAAATCAGAGGAGTACCTTGTATCACTTCGTTTTACATCACTAATGGCACCTATTATCTTGTTTTTTGACTATAATAAACGACAGTTACATTTAAACATCAGGTTCCTCAGCAGAGCATGGAAGGTGGGGACATTTGTAGTCACAAACAAATGGCTTGCACTAGTCCGTCTTGGGAGCTTAAGGAGGATCCTAAATGCATCATTATGCTACCTGCAGTTTTGTATAAAATGGTACAATAGGCTCTGAACAGGCTTATTTTTACATTGTCTGTACACATATACAATTTTCGTGCCAACAAATTGGCCTGTGCATACAGTTTGCAGCACTGGCACATCATCATCACACATGTCATCAGTGATATTGTGACCCAAATATCGCATACTCTTCACCACATCTAGAGTGCAGTCAGACAGCAAGAAGGAGGGAAACTTTTGCTTCTTGTCCTCCTTAGTTTTCACTATCATGACAACACTCTTTTTAGGGTTGAATTTGATATCATGTTGTATACCATACACAGAGCAGATTTTAAGCAGTTGCTGTAAACCAGCACTATAGGGGGACAGCATGACTAAGTCATCAGCATAAATCAGATGGTTGATAAGGCTCTCCCCCACCATACATCCAGTCTTACATTCCCTTAGTTTAGTAGAGAGGTCATCCATATAACACTGAACATGAAACGAGACAAAATCCCACCCTGTCTTACTCCATTACCCACATTAAAATGACCTGACATCGAGTTACCCCATTTAAGTTTTATAAGCTGATGGGCATAGCAAAATACAAAAATCCTAACTATGACCTTAGGAACCCCTCTTTGGGACAGTTTATCTGAGTCTGTTCCTCTGCCAAGAACCAGAGGTGTTCCCTTTTCTCTTGTTTGTTTGTGCATGGAGAATGTGAGTACACAGATACAAGCCAGCACTGTTGACCCTGTGTCAGGACAAACACAGGGGGAAATAATTGAGTTTTTTATCTCGTGACCTCCGGACGTTGGTGCCGTGTTTGACATCGACCTGTGACCTCCTACAGACATCCTTTTTAGAAAGGCGCAAAAAGGAAATGGGAACACTGCTATATGAGGAGGCACAGGGCAACCATACAGTAAGCCTCAAACTGAGTAATGAGTGTACGGATTAAAGCAGCAGAGGAAAAACAACCTTAATACAACCACAAACCACATACTGACTGGCCCGGCGTAGAGTTCCAGGGCCGGGTCTGGCCGGCTATATTAAGGTGGGCTGATGAAAATGGGATGAGGATGGGCGGCATGTGTGCGTCATAAACATAACCATATCCCCAAACGAGAACAAATGTAATCATAGTAATCTAGTAAACTACCTCATACTATAGTCTACCCATATAACTCTGTATGATAGCATCACATAGTGCTGTAGATACAAGATACAAGAGTTTTATTTGTCACTGTTACGTACCCCAGTGGGGAGACGCAACACTAGGCCAGACAGGATAGGTGAGGGTGCAGTAACACAAAACACAAGAAACTATTTGCAAAATAATAATATTTATTATGCGCGCTCGCATTCACTGGGGCCCTACAAATACATTCTTTCATGGGGCCCAGAATCTGGAGCTACACCCCTGAGTACAGCAGGGGGCTCAGAACACAGCCCTGGGGGGACCCAATGCTCAGGGTGATGGTGTTGGAGGTCTGGCCCCCCACCCTGACCGCCTGGGGCCTTTCACTCAGAAAGTCCAGTATCCAGGCGCTCAGAGTGGAGCTCAGACCCAGCTCGATCAGCTTGTCCACCAGTCTGGTGGGGACTATGGTGTTGAACGCTGAGCTGTATGTAGTCAATGAACAACGGTCTCACATAGCCCCCCTTCTGGTGGTCTAGGTGAGAGAGGGTGCTGTGCAGTACTTGGGAGACCGCATCATCAGTGGATCTGTTTGGCCTGTATGCAAATTGCATACTTTTTTATTGTGAAACAAATAAAAAGATGAACATTTAAAATAAAACAGCAACATGTAAGAAACATTGTAAACATTAATTGTAAGGTCACTACGTCAGGGAGGAACTAACCACCTGTATCCGTTGGTTTTAACGTGTTCTTTGTTGTCGTAACACACGGCGGCTCTGTAGCTACAACTTAAGCTAGAGAGAGACATTTCACACAAAGCTGACCACCTCTCCAAATTAGGCAAAAATGAATGTCAGACTTTTTTGGGAAGCCTCAACAAAAGAAGATTATGTGACCGCCACTGCCTTGACATTGATGCCCTAATAAGACCTTCATCAGCGCCAACCCGGGATGCATGCAGCAAGCGCGGCGCATCTAAGGTAGGGACAATATATAATGTTGTTGTTTAAAACTGCCGCCGTGCAGCATCAGGCATTGGGATTATTGGCTGTGTTGGCACTTTCTTCGTCTGTTACCATGGTGATATGATCTGTGCTGCCCTGCTAAACTGTGAGTTGTTCAGCAAACTTAACAGTCGCTTCATTTCTGCTCATACATTTTCGTTTTAATTTCCCCCCTCAGCATCTGTTATAAATGCGTTCCGCGGCTATGATTATATTCTGTTGGCCTGGCCTGGCTGAGTCAAATTCCCGGTAGGAATTATGGTCCCAGTCCGCGACTGCCCATAGCTACCGCAAGGCCTTGATATAATCTGAAATGCAGTAGGCAAAATGGTAGTTTGAGTGCTTATAAAACTCTGTTCATTGTTCAGTGTACTGTATGTATGGGAGTGACATTATCGACTGCTTAGTCCATCCTTTAAGTGTACAATATAACAAAGGCTGTATGGAGGTGTGACCTTCTCAAATGGTGGAGGACAGTCCAAGATTTATGTCACAGTTGAGAGCTTCTGTTGGGAGCCCTGACAGACGGATAATCCTGTGGTTTAAACTTGGCAAATATTGATCCTGTGGCCGTCAGTGGCGAAGCCTCAAGACCTGGAATTGAGGGAAATGGATTACGCTGCAGAGTAAAAAAAACAGGAGAAGAAGACAGAAGAGGTGGAGCAAAATATACTACCTTGACCGTCAAACTAGATAACAATGTTTTAAAGGTAACAGACGTCCAATTCTGTCTCACTTCACTGCTGCCTGCTTTTCTCCCTGATAAGAAGAAATATTTCGTTGTGTTATTTCTTTTATCATTCAGCATTTAGAAGCCATTTCTGTCTACCATCAAGCCACAAGTTTAGTATGGAATGAGATTTTGCTGTTAACATGAATCTTTATGGAACATAATGCCACGTGATTCATGGTCTAGAGTGATGCAATACATATGGGTATTCATTTAATTAGAAACATAACAAGGCACACCAGATAGTAGGCCAACAGTGGTTGATCATATTTCTTTGTGATTTAATCACGCTCTGTCTTTTATGAGAAATGAATGTCATATAACGATCAAACCAGTAGTATTCCATTGAAATTATCAACCAAAAATACCTCCATTTTAGTAAAAAATAAGATAAGACTGGATCTGTATGTATATACATATATGTATTGTGTATTTTTTTTTAATCCACCTTTTTCCTCCGATTTTCTCCCGTCCCAATGTTAGTCGTTATGCCAATTCCCAGAGAGAGAGAGAGAGAGAGAGAGAGAGAGATAGAGAGAGAGAGAGAGAGAGAGAGAGAGAGAGAGAGAGAGAGAGAGAGAGAGAGAGAGAGAGGGAGAAAGGGAGAGAGAGAAGGGGATATAGAGGGGAGCAGAGAGAGAGAGAGAGAGAGAGAGAGAGAGAGAGAGAGAGAGAGAGAGAGAGAGAGAGAGAGAGAGAGAGAGAGAGAGAGAGAGAGAGAGAGAGAGAGAGAGAGAGAGAAAGAGGGCAACAGGAAAGAAAGGAAGCACAATGGCCATGAAAGCATTAGAACTAGGGGCACAGAAAGAGAGAAGGGAGGAGAGAGAGAGAAAGAGAGATGAGAGATTTTGATTTTATGAAAAACTTAATTTTTTACTAAAACTACAAATGATGCAACAAACCATTCAAAATTAAAATACTCTACAACAAAAAAAAACACAAAAAAAAACACAAAAAAAAAACACAAAAAAACAAAACAAACTAAAAAATCAATTAGGGACAACGATGCTGAAACTGAACCAAATTGTCATTTGAATTTTCCCCCATGGAAAAAAAAAAACTCTAAATGATCTAAAGTTCTTGGTGCATCAGAGAGAGAGACACCGGAGAGGCACTGTAGAAACCGTAGTCCTGAGAAGAGCGTCTCTAGCTTCACCTTTCCCCGTGTGGTACAACACATCAGGCCTTTGTGTGTGTCCGACAGACTCCAGTCAAAGCCTATCCCATGGATAAACAGGGCCGCCTCGTCAGCTGACCTTCCTCCTCCAGCCTTATCATGTATGCTCCCACCGTTCACCAGTTGTATATCACATGGCATCGATGATGTCAGGGGCCGAAAACAGAGCAGGGGGACCGAGATGCACTCTGGACCGACATCCTCATTAGACAGTTTGTTACTGCTAAACAGGAAAAAGAGGGCCTTCATGGCAGGGGACACTGAGCAGGCCAGGGCTGTCCAAAGGGAGCTCAAAAAAGAGCTAAGGGCAGCCAAGGTCAGCTACAAGGACAGGCTGGAGGGCAGACTACAGGCCAACAACACCAGGGAGGTGTGGGCGGGGGTTAGGAAGATCACTGGTTTCAAACAGCAGGGCACAGCTGTGGAGGGCCCTCCAGAGCGTGCAAACGAGTTCAACGCGTTTTTCAACCGCTTTGACCAGAGTGACCTCCCCACACCCCTCCCCCCACCCATCGACACCAGCACCAGATCACACCTACAAAGCAGCCCCCCCACCCCCCACCCCCCCACACCCATCAGCAACGGCACCCCACCCCCAACACCAGCAGACTGCCCACCACCCCCAACCCTGACGATCACAACCAGTCAGGTCAGTAGGCAGCTCTCAAAAATTAATGTAAACAAGGCCAGAGGACCGGACAACACCAATCCCAGGGTGCTCAAGGTATGTGCAGAGCAGCTGGCAGCACCGCTCCAGCATCTTTTCAACCTCTCCCTGAGGCTGGAGAGGGTGCCCCAGCTCTGGAAGACCTCCTGCATTGTCCCGGTGCCCAAGAAGGGACGTCCCAGCACCCCCAACGACTACAGGCCAGTCGCTCTGACGTCACACGTCATGAAGACGTTTGAGAGACTGGTCCTGCAACACCTCAAGCCCCTGGTGCGTGACTCCCTCGACCCCCTGCAGTTTGCATACCAGGCAAACATCGGGGTGGAGGATGCCATCATCTACATGCTCCACAGAGCGTACACGCACCTGGAAAAGCCGCGCAGCTCAGTGAGGATCATGTTCTTTGATTTCTCCAGCGCCTTCAACACCATCCAGCCGTCACTGCTAGCGGAGAAGCTCTCTGCGATGCAGCTGGAGCACGGCTTGGTGGCCTGGATCAAGGACTACCTCACTGAGAGGCCACAGTACGTCAGACTAAAGGACAGTCAGTCTGACGTACTGGTGAGCAACACCGGCGCCCCCCAGGGAACTGTGCTGTCACCCTTCCTCTTCACCCTCTACACCTCAGACTTCTGCCGCAACTCCAGCGGGTGCCACCTGCAGAAGTTCTCAGACGACTCCTCCATCGTAAGCTACATCACCGACGATGATGAGGAGGAGTACAGAGCCCTGGTGGAGAGCTTCGTGGGGTGGAGCGACAGCAACCACCTCCAACTCAACACCAGTAAGACCAAGGAGCTGGTGGTGGACTTCCGGAGGGGCAAGAAGAGGCCCCCCCCGATTCCCATCTCCATCCGAGGGGTGGATGTGGAGATGGTGGACTCATACAAGTTCCTTGGGGTACACCTGAACAATAAACTGGACTGGTCGGACAACACAGAGGCCCTCTACAGGAAGGGACAGAGCAGGCTGTTCTTCCTGAGGAGACTCAGGTCCTTCAATGTGTGCAACAAACTGCTGCAGTCTTTTTACCAGTCTGTTGTGGCCAGCATCCTCTTCTATGCTGTGGCATGCTGGGGAGGCTACATCAACTCAAGGGACACCAACAAGCTCAACAAGCTGGTGAGGAAGGCTAGCTCCGTGGTGGGAGTCGAGCTACCTAGACTTGAGGTGATGGTAGAGAGGGGGATGATAAGGAAGCTGGATGCCATCATGGAGAACCCCTACCACCCCCTCTACGACGAGCTAGTCAAGATGAGAAGCTCGTTCAGCCACAGACTCATCCCCCCCCGACACTCAACTAACCGCCTCGGACAGTCCTTCATACCAGCGGCCATCAGGCTCCACAACAGTGGGCAGCGACTAGCAGCCTCCAGGCCCCACAACAGGGGGCAGCGACAGCGACTGCTACCAGACATTGACCTGGGACTTATAGGAACCCAAGGGGGACAAAGTAGACTACCCTGGTACTTTGATTAATGTATACTCAGTAGATAGTAAATTATTATAACACTACCTCTTGCATACTGCACCTCATGTGACACTGTGAATAATGTGAATATTCCTCAGCTAGTCAGATAGTAAATTATATTGACCATATTGATCAATTTGTTTACACTGCCTGTGTTGTCTTTTACTACCTGTATACTGTGTTGTTTTACTACCTGTACCCCTCCCCCCCTCCCCCCCATGCTGCTATGATGCCTGAATTTCCCCAAGGGGATCAATAAAGGAATATCTTATCTTATCTTATCTTATCTTATCTTACCCTCGCCACCCTGTCCGAGGCCGCCTTTTCCTTCCTGGTTCAGATGCCGCTCCAACATCACCTCCCACTCCCCCATGCGGAGACTGGCAGCCCCCAGTGACTTCCCATCGAGCAGACTGATTCGAGAGCTCAAAGCCCTGATGAAACCGATTCCGAACATAGGGTAGAAATTAACCAGCAAAGTCCGCTTTACCATCATCCTCCGAGGCTGAATCTGGAAACCGTTTATTCCGGCGTAGAACGTGTTGAGCCCCACAGTCATACCTTCCAACCCTTGAACAAGGAAACGGTGCCGGTAACATAAAAAGACGGCAGAGACAACATCCCCCATGACGACTCTGATGAAAGGTTTGCTGAAGGAGTATGGCGTGGCCTTCCAATCGGGCATGAAAACGGTCTCTGAATCCTCCATAATCCCAGTCTTTACAAAGTTCCACAAATGTATAAGAGTACATGAGATGATCAAAAATGTCTCAGCCTCCTGGCCCCGGTAGCGGGACACCTTGAAATGTCCAGCTCTAAGTGACAACACACCAGTCCCGTCAATAAAAAAAACTCTCATTTAGAAATAAAAAGGTAAAACAAAAAAACAAAAAAAACAACCTTCTGTATAATCTTTCTCATCCTGTATATCTCTGTGTCAACAAAACGACCATCTCCTTGAAACCTCATATTTTTCCTTGCTGCCAAAATAAACAACTCCTTATCTGGAAAGAATTGTGCTATCTCTACAAATACGGCATACTCACCTGTTTGATGAAATGGCTCAGCCCCCACGTTACACCATATGTAACGAACACCACCCAAACCATAATACGATGACACCCCGTGCAACACAAAAAAAAAAACACCAAACAAAGTTCTAGGGGTAAAAGATCTCGGATGAGCGCCCAACTGTTACGACCCTGGCTCATGGGTACGCAACCTGTGTGTAACCAACACCAAAAACCCTGTGCTCTAACTCAAAATGCTACTAAACCAAGGAACTATTAATGTAAATGTAAACTAAAGTACTAAGGTAAACCAACGGACAAGGACTGAAGAACCTAACAGCTCTTTCTCTAAGCACAGACAGTGCATGTGTGTTACTAGGTCTGCCTTTAAAGCTCCCCAGCAGGTAACCAATCAGCACTAATTGGCTAATTGGCAGGCCTCACCTGCATGCCTGGTGACACAGGAGTGATCAGGCCTCTAGTACATAACAGAGATCATATTTAATTTTTTCGCCATGTTATTCATAATTCTCTCACAGAGCCTGGTATGATGCAGTGGGAGCATGCACAACTCTGCAACGCTTCAATACTGCCACCTGGTGGATGATCGGCGAGTTGCCAAACCGGAAGTGGATCTCTTGTGATCCCGATGCGTCTTGGAAATGCGTCCGGCACTCGCATATTGTCGCAGGACTCAAGACACACACCGTGTATATGGATCGCTGCCATAACTCAATAATCAATATGATTTGGGCTGTTATTATTATTATACAAACCAGAAATGGATCGACTCGATCGCCATCAAATAAGTGGGATCTTTTTGCTCCAGTCTCACCGGCCAACGGTAAGAGGACACTGACGTCATTTTCAGCACGTTTGTTTATTATTATCCATGCAAACCGCTCCGATCAATATATCACCCATACTACATAAAGCATTTACAGACAATCACGGAATTATAAACAACCCCCCCCCCCCCCCGTTCACCCGCGCATGATCAGTCATAACGTTTAGGATCATGTACAGTTGACCTTTTTAATATAGCGTGTATCGCCAACAAACGGCTTTTGATAATCTATATTATGCGTTTATGCCTATATCTCACGTTCTAGGAATTACTGCAGAAAACGATAAAAACATATTTATATTCTAGACGGTATTTTCGTATGAACCTATGAATGAAAAAGTAAAACGTTCCTACATCCTGAATGATAGATAATCGATGTTGAATGGGCCATAGTAATGTCAATTTAGCAATACAATTTAAAAAGTTATAGCCCTGCAAAGAAGGTAAACATCTCCATAGGCTTAGACTGGTGGCAGTGATCAAACATTGATGGATATAAGCGTGGCAAGGTAGATGTGTTAAGGTAGATTTAGAAAATAAAATTCGATTCATTTGCGATTAATCGCGAGTTAAATATGGACAATCATGCGATTAATCGATTGGCAGCACAAATATATATATATATATATATGCGTGTATGTGTTAGAGAGAGAAAAAGAGAGAATTATTACTTATTATTTTAGATGTTTGTGACGGACTGACGGATTGTTTACATCAGGGTCCCCCATTTTCAATTCATAATGAATTGTAAGTAAGGGTGCAACTTGCTCCGTGCAATCCATTCTTTGTGAATCTAGCCCATAGTGAGGGAAGTGGGGTCTGAGAATCTCTGTCTCTCTCTGTGTTTGTGTGTCTCGCTCTCTCTCCCTCTCTCTACATCTCTCCTGAACCTATTTCATTCAAAAGGAAGATATTGATGGACAGTAGCTATAGTATAGCTCAGTAGCTGTAACATAATAATTGTATTAATAGCGTTTAAATTATAATGAATTAAATAATTGTATAAATAATTGTCCATGTTCTGTCATCTAATAATATATTTCATTACCTTCACTATCTGTATCAAAGTCAAAATGTTGGTATTGTGACAACACTACAACATACAAAAGCAGCTTGACAACCGATATCCTATGCGTCTATTAGGCATGGGCCAATGTGTGATTTTGGTGGTATGTGCTATTTGCACAGATGTTGCACAGTATAATATGCATGTAATACATTGTTTGTTAATAAACTCTGTTACTTGAACATTTTTCACTGTGCTCCTAAATTTCTTTGTGTGCTCCTAATTGTATTTAGGAGCACATGTGCTCCCTGGGGAAAAGGTTAGCGTAGAGCCCTGTATATATGTATATAGTAATAATAATTACACATGGTGATATACTAAAAAGTTATTTCAAATTTTTGGCTGGTAAAAAATCTGCCTGGCTGGTAAGCCAAAAAGTAAATTTTGTTCCCCGACTGTGTCTATATGGAAATAAGAGGGGTATGAGGACTGTGTGTGTAACTAGGAGGGATATGAGGACCGTGTGTATGTGTAACTAGGAGGGATATGAGGACTGCGTATGTGTAACTAGGAGGGATATGAGGACTGTGTGTATGTGTAACTAGGAGGGATATGAGGACTGTGTGTATGTGTAACTAGGAGGGCTATGAGGACTGTGTGTATGTGTAAATAGGAGGGATATGAGGACTGTGTGAATGTGTAACAGAACGGTGTGCATTTAAGCATTACATCACGCGTAGGAGTGTGTTATGAGAATTAGAGCATGCCTAGGGGTGGTCGTTAGACCCCCCTAGGCATGCTCTAATTCTCATAACACACGACTACAAGTGGTGTAATGTCTTTTATACAATTGCCGAATTCATCCAACCTTATTGCTATACAATAAACACACATTAATTGAAGATTTATTCACAAAACCATCCGCCGAAAAAGTAGGTCCAAAAAAAAAGAAGAGAAGTTGCCTCCATGTGTAGAAGCAGCTCGGAGGTGCGCTGTTTCAAAGCATGCCATCTAAGAATGAAGTGAGCTGTTGATATTGGATTGATTGATTGCTTGAACATTTGATTAATGTCCGCCTTGTGCTTCGAAGTGGTTATGCTTTGGCCCTCTTTCGAAGTGGGTTATGCTTAGAGTTTGGAATCAGGGCTGGTGGTCTATCGCCCTGCTCTAAAGATAAACTCTAAGCATAACCCACTTCGAAAGAGGGCCAAAGGGGGGCGGCTGAGTGGCGTAGTGGGCAAGGCGCTTGCCACTAACACAGGAGATGCTGGTATCGAGCCCAGCTCTCTGCGTTGCTACCGGCTTGGCCGGCGTCATACTAACACAATTGGCAATGTTAGAGGGTGGGAAAGCTGGTGGGTGGGAATTGGACGTTGTGGACAGCGACTCCTACAGGTCGGTTTCGTTGACGCCGGTACGGCGGAAACAGGAAGTATCGGGGGCAGCGTGAGCCTCCCATGCGTTACTCCTCGCCACTGAGAGTTTGAGCTGTTGCGGTGAAAAGATGCAACAGGCTGCCTCCTCGGGTACCGGAGGGGACATGTGATGCAAGGCTTCTATCCTCACTACAGCCGACCAGTGGGAGGCATAGTCTAGCAATGTTCAAGACAGGGGAGGGAAGAATTGGAAATACGAAATTGGGATGGGAGAAAAATAGAAAATAAGGAGAAAAAGTGGATAAAAAAAAGAAAGAAGGCCAAAGCATAACCACTTCGAAGAAATAGGTTGCTTCAAAGCAGGGGTCTCAAACTCGCGGCCTGCGGGCCAATTGCGGCCCGCAGGATGATATTTTGCGGCCCCCTACTGGACATCAACGTTTAGTGTTAATGTGGCCCGCGCGCAACTGTTTGCCGAGTCGTTGCGCGAGAGTTGGACGTTTTATTTATTTTATCACTTGTAGGCTACCATAGCGCAGGCTCATGTCAGCAACGTTATGTTAGTGACTTGGTTGAAACGTGATTCCGGAGTGATATCAAGTAAAGTGGAAGCAAATGCATCCTCGCTATCTCTCTCCTCTGCGAGCAGTGCTCTCATGCTCTGCATGTCCGGCAGCACTGCCACTGTCTGTCTGTGTGTACGGGTCTGGTCCAATCACATACGCGTCCCGTCAGCGTTTTCCCCCCTCACCCACAGTCTGCAAATCAGAGGCAGAGTAGGGGAGTAGGGCGGGTCTTCACGGACTGCATGTCGTCTCTCTCTTTCAGTTCAAGTCGGAGCAGAGTTGAAAGCGCATCTACAGTAAACTCGCTCCCAGTTTTATCTCTGTGAGATAAATGTAGCTATTAGCCTATTTTCGCCAGCAGGCAGCCAGCAGAAAAATATGGCATTTTCAAAGATGGTCAGTAAAAGAAAAGTCGACTGCAATTCAAAGGTGAATGGACGGGAAAATATGCGTTCAGCCTGAGTCCCAGCCAGGGGCGTAGCTGGAGATTCTGGGCCCCATGAAAGAATCAATTTGTGGGCCCCCAATCTATAAAAAAATGTGGGGCCCCCAATCTATAAAAAAATGTGGGGCATTTATGTATTGATGAAAACGCATAATATGGTTTTTACCTATTTTTTTATAATACAGGCAATTATACTTTTGAGTCATCTACATTAACTTACTTTAGGATAATAATAAAACCATATTAATAAAATAATTATAATAGTGTTCTCACAGCTTTGTGATAGAATAAAAAAAATGCACAGTGCATTTCCATAGCTGTGGATGAGTCCACTGACACCACTGAGAAGCCTGAAGAACCGTTCATGTTCTGAAGAACTGTTCATGTTCTGAAATGTTATTGCTAAAGATTGAGAAGATTGGATCAGTTGTACTTTTTTTTTGAATACTTGAAACCCTTTTTTTGTGGAATATTTGATGCGGCCCAGCCTCACCCAGACTCTACCTCCAGCGGCCCCCAGGTAAATTGAGTTTGAGACCCCTGCTTCAAAGCATGCCGTCTAACAGTGAAGTGAGCGGTTGTTATTGGTTTGATTGATTGAACATTTTATTAACAGTGAAATGAGAGTGTCCTTTTGAAGGAGAGGGAGGTTCTATAACGAATGGCATCTAACAACACACTTTGCACAATTTATATTTTGTTTCACAATGAGTCATGACCAACCAATTACATAATCCAACATTGTGTAAGCAACTAACACATTCCACGTGACAGAATAGTTTTTGAATGAGTCGTTATGACGCCATCAATACATTCATTCATAAAGATTATTGTCCGCCATCTTGGATTCATTCCCAAAATCACGAACGGCGAAGTGATTGTAATTCAGTTGTGGGTGGGTTCTGGGATCACGTGGAGTGTGTTATGAGAAATAACAACGTCTAACTTGACTGTTTCAGCCAATCAGAATCAAGAAATGTGTATGCCATTGTATAAGTGTAACTAGGAGGATTATGAGGACTGTGTGTGTGTGTGTGTGTGTGTGTGTGTGTGTGTGTGTGTGTGTGTGTGTGTGTGTGTGTGTGTGTGTGTGTGTGTGTGTGTGTGTGTGTGTGTGTGTGTGTGTGTGTGTGTGTGTGTGTGTGTAACTAGGATGGATATGAGGACTGTGTACTGTATGTGTATTGCCTTGTGGATACTGGTACAGTAGCTTGTTCCAGTTGAATACGATAGTAGATACGTTACATTATCTGCAACAATATATACCCAAACATATTATCGACGCCATTCCTAAAATACATTAAAAGGTGCATCTGTGTGTGAGTGCGGCCTGGAAGGTGACGGAGCTGATGAAGGCATGTTTCCCAGACAGTAAGAGGAAGGGCCGTGGTGTTAAGTGCACTGTGAGTATTTATAGCGTGGCTCAGGGGAACTCTAAATCAGGCTTTTGGCCCCTAATCGTGTTCACGGTCCATGTGGCCGACTCCTTAAATTCTCCCTGGTCCCAGAGAGGACCGGGCCTTCAGCTCATCAGTAGAGACTTAACCCACACTGAATGTGTATCAGGCATAACTATGATTAACACGGGTTTGAAAGATAAATGTGTGGATTTATGGTGAGGCTGGTGCCAAGTTTTTCCATCAAGTAAAAAAAGATATATTTATTTTCTTACTGGAACTTGTGGTTGAATACAAAGGGATGAGGGTTACTTCTTAAAGGGATGAAGGTTACTTCTTAAATGGATGAGGGTTACTTTTTAAAGGGATGAGGGTTACTTCTTAAAGGGATGAGGGATACTTCTGAAATGGACGAGGGAGGTTACTTCTTAAACATAACACGGCTCTAGAATGTAGGGGTCCTCTAACCCAACATTTGTACACAGACATAATTATTGACAAGAATTAAATTAAATTTCAAACCTTTATTTAAACTTGAAAGGCAAGTTGGCAACTGAGGTTTCCCTCACAAGATGAGGCAAAAAGCAAGGATAGCAGATACATTAAAACACGTACAACTTGATTGACAAAGGTTGGAGATCAAGGTTTTAACACTAGCACAGCCGACAAGGGGTCAAATGACCCCTAGGCATTTTCAATAAATGTGTCCTTGTCACTCGGTCGAGCTCCAGTTCTGTCGCTCAATGACTTTTCTTAAAAGTACCCGTTTTATCTGGCACGGTTTCTGAAATTTCAAAATGACTTCAGGAAAATGTAATTAGAACGTTATTCCACATATGGAATATATGTGGAAAGTCACAGCACTTTGCGAGCGTCTAGCGCAGGGGTGGTCAACCCGTGGCTCTCGAGCCGCATGTGGCTCTTTGCCCGTCAATGTGTGACCTGTGGTAAACCTCATATATTTATATTAAGAGGTAATTATATAGTTTACACTGTTTATTTTTCTCATATTTCTCATATAAGATACTGTGATACTGTGAATAATGTATATTTCAGTTATTTAGATAGTAAATTATAACACTACCTTATGAATACCGCACCTTATGTGACTGTGAATACTGTGAATATATATTTCAGTTAGTTATTTGTTTACACTGCTTGTGTTGTTTTTACTACCTGTACCCCCCCCCCCTTCCCCCATGCTGCTATGATGCCTGAATTTCCCCAAGGGGATCAATAAAGGAATATCTTATCTTATCTTAAGCTGTGGGGTCATCTGACCCCTGCCGGCAGGAATCAGTGACATTTTCTCCATGGCTGTGCTAGTGTTAAACTGCAACAGAGTGGATATTCTCAAGCTTTAAGAACACTTGGAGTTCATTCCAGGAGCTATGGGCATCATAGAGACATGCATATTTACCTGTTCTGAGCAAACGTAGGATGTTAAAGGGGAACTCCACTTTTTTTGGAAATTAGCTTATTTAACATCTTCCCTGGAGTTAGACAAGAAGATGCATACCTTTTTTGTCTCTGTGCGTGCATTTTAGCTTTGGGAATAGACGCTCCGTTAGCATAGCTTAGCTTCATCACTGGAAGTGAGGCAGGACAGTAGCCTTACAGTGCCTTACAGTGTATTGCAAGGTCTGACATTGACCAAACTTGATATGCATGACCTTGGTGGGCTCTAGGTCAACTCCTGAAAAGGGGGTCAATGTCAGACTTTGCAATCAAAAGTTAGGGGGCTAATAACCCTTGCCATAATTTCAGTGCGCCCCCTAACTTTTGATTGCAAGGTCTGACATTGACCCCCTTTTCAGGAGTTGACCTAGAGCCCACCAAGGTCATGCATATCAAGTTTGGTCAATGTACGACCTTGCAATACACTGTAAGGCACTGTAAGGCTACTGTCCTGCCTCACTTCCAGTGATGAAGCTAAGCTATGCTAACGGAGCGTCTATTCCCAAAGCTAAAATGCACGCACAGAGACAAAAAAGGTATGCATCTTCTTGTCTAACTCCAGGGAAGATGTTAAATAAGCTAATTTCCAAAAAAAGTGGAGTTCCCCTTTAAAGACCAGCCAGTCAGTAGAATGGGTTACATATGTTCCAATTTGGTTGTTAAGGAACCCAGGATTGTAAAAAGTACGGGGTTCCCCAACCAGGTCTCTGACATCAAGGCCACCTAATCATCCCTTCCCCTTAATTGACTGATATCAATCCCTGTCTCCTTAGCCGTTCAGCCATTGCGTGATGTGCCATTGTATGGTAGCCATTGAGCCTGTGTAGCCCAAGGTTGGGTGCTACCAGTGGTGGTGAAGGAGGCGATTTCCACCCTACATTGTAAATCGCTTTGACTGTCTAGAAAAGCGCTATATAAATGCAATTCATTATTATAACATTGCATTCCAATAATGCTGTAGGATAAGGAGGTAGCGTACCAATAAGGGCCTTACAAATGAACAAATACCAGTGTTTGTTGTGCCTCTCCACCAATCACAGATGGCATAATCAATGAATGGGTTTAATTCAGAACTTCATATTTCCAATGGCCAGCAGGGTGGCGGCAATATACATGAAAATCCTGTATAATAGTAATTCCATGAAGGAGGTGGCTTTGGCATGTTGTTCAATGGATTTTCCAAAGCCAGGCCCCCTCTCTCACCAGATAAGACAGACAAGGGACAGGCCTTTGATCTCAAGCTATTTGGGTCTATAACTAATTAGCCACAAACGGACGTCTGCTGGTTCTGCTTATCTTCATTAAAAAGCAGTAATTGTTTTTGTAGCTGCTAATGAGGTGAGGTCCTCATTCGCTGGATTAAAGTGCTTTAATTCTGTATTATGTGTTCATAATAAAGCATTACGTATCAAGCTAACACCTTTTATCACAGTGACCACTTGGGCGCCTCAATGGATCACTTACAATAGAGACAAGATATAATGTAACTATTTGGCATGCAGCTATCATGTGATCTACAATCCTATCATGTTCATTCAATTACATCGAGAAAAAAAAGTCTAAATTAAAGGGTTACTAAAATCCTGACTGCAGAAATGTCTCAGCTATTTGAACTGCGTATGTACACAGTACATTTCGCAGAGTACATTTTACTCAAACTGAGTACATTTTACTCAAACATTTTACTCAAATCTTACTCAGTTTGAGTAAAATGTACTATGCGAAATTTACAACATGAGCGATATCAGGGAGTGGGTTGTGTTCTCTTGGTTTGGACTCATGCACCTGATGCACTTTTGAGTTTCCAGGGATCAAAAGTAATGTGGCACTAGCACACGATTTGGTCACATATTTTAACCACATCAATATCTATCAATGTGTGAAGGTTCTTCCTTCTCTTGCTGCATTTTAAAAGTATGATCTCTGACCACTGTGTGTCAAATTGTAACTCTCTTAGCTGGTTTTTATTGTTTATTATTTTTTAGTGTGTCTGTATGAATCTACTGATAACTGTGTCTTTGTTTTGTAAGCTTGTCATCGCTCATGTATGTCATTCATTTTATGTTCTTGTAGATGTCGGACTAGAAAGCCAGCCATGTAATTTATCCAATCAGGTGCATTCCATGTGGGGAAATGGGAAGTAGGGAGGGGATACTTACCTGCAACATGTAAAATGGTAAATGGCTGCATTTATATAGCGCTTTTATCCAAAGTGCTTTACGATTTGTTACTCACATTAACCCATTCACTCACACACCGGTGGAGGCAACCATGCAAGGTGCCAACCTGCTCATCGGGAGAAGTTAGGGGTTAAGTGTCTTGCTCAAGGACACTTCAACATGCTGCCCGGGAGGAACGGAAATCAAACTGGGAACCTCCGGCTTACCAGACGACTGCTCTACCTCCCGAGCCACTGTCACTCCCATTTACATTTAGTCATTTAGCTGACGCATTTATTCAAAGCGACTTACAAGTTTGTACAACAAGTCCGCAGGAACGGTACAACTCTGGCAGCTAAGGGTAAGTTATATTGTTTGTCACATTCAAATCTTTATTTAAAAATGTTTAAATACATAATACAATACACAATTATAATAATAAAAAGCAACAACAAACCAAAATATACAATATTAACTTAACATGTCGCTGCTGTCGGGACAAAACCTCATAACAATTTTTTTTTTTTTTTTTTTTTTTTTCTATAAATCAACTCCGTAGATCATCCTCCATATGTGTGTGTGGGTTTTACAAAGTTTAAACAATGGGAAAGCATTAAACCGATCATCTGTCTAAACCTCCTAATTCTATTCACCCTCAAATCTGTGTTCGTTTTTTTCATCTGCTGAAAAGTTGGGTTTTTGGAGTTATGAGGTTTTGGCCCGAAGCAGCGATGTCGTAGTAGGAAGAAGTATAAACGTATTTAATCCTTGAATGAGTTGAGTAGGCCACCGTCATAATTCATGAGTTGTTTCAGTATTCTGTTCCCTCGACTGTAAGTAATTGTTTCGTTTTTTTAACGACTGCAAGTACTCCAACTTCCATTAAGTTACCAGTACTCCAATTAGAGAAGAGTAGAATGTTATTATAGGCTACATCACCATCACTGGCTCCCGGTCAAGTCCTGTATATCATATAGGGTCCTTGTCCTTGCATCCCCTTAACAATTGTGTGTATTGAGCTGTACTGTATTGTACCCATTCTGCAATCTGTTAATAAAATGTTCAATCAATCAATCAATGTCCTTACCTACAAATCGCTCCACGGCGTCCACGCCCTCCAGTACCCATCTGACCTCGTCCACCCCTACACCTCCTCCTGGAGGCAGCGATCCTCAGGCACAGATCTGCTCTCCAAGACTAAATGTATTGTGCTGGGAACAAGGCACAGGTTATCTACAAATCCAAAGCTTCACTTAAACCTGTGTAATTCGGCAGTTCAACAAGTTGAAAGTACTAAACTCCTTGGAGTGATGCTGGATTGCACTCTGTCTTGGTCGCAGCATATTAATTATATTGTTTTAAAAATGGGAAGAGCAATTGGTATTTCCAGGAAATGTGCTTATTTTGTTGCCCGTCCATTTTTATGTCAGATAGTGCAAAGTTTAGTTTTATGTCATCTTGACTATTGCTCTGCGATGTGGTCATCTACTGCCAGTGGTGACCTCAGGAAGCTCCAGAACAGGGCAGCACGGTTGGTACTGGGCTGCTCACTAAGGTCTAATGTGAGCAGTATGCATGCCCGCCTCTCTTGGCTTAACGTTGAAAATAGATTGTCTTTTAATATACTTGTGCTGTTCAAGTTGGTCATGAGCAGTAAAACTCCTGTTTTTATACATAATCAGATTGTTTTTAGTAATACTGTGCATGAGCATTACACTAGAGTTTCCAGTAGTGGGCAGCTTGAATTGCCAGGTCCTAAAACCAATGCTTTAAGGAGATCTTTTATTTTTAGAGCATTAACTCTTTGGAATAACCTGCCTCAAAACCTCTGCTGCATTTACAGTAGATTCACTTTTAAAAATAATCTTAAATCGTTTTTAACACTAAAGTATTTTTTGTTTTGTTTTACACTGTAATGTAATTTAATTAATTGTTAGTTTCATTATGCATTGTGTGAGGTTTTGTCCGCTGCTCACCTACTCGCTCTGTTCCTTTAAGCCTACTCGCTCTGTTCCTTTTAGTTTTCAGTTAATTAATTGCATTCTCCTCCTCACACGCTTCTTCCTGTAGACGCCGTTTGATTGGTGCTTCCCCAACCACACGCTTGTCAATCTCATCCCGCAGCTGTCACAGCTTGTCATTAAGCATTCCTTTTGATTATATATACCCCGATTCCCCATCAAGTGTTGTTGGATCGTTTTGATATATTATCTGCATTTGCCGTTTCTTCCTTGCCTGCTGTTCCCTGTGTTTGCCTCCCAGGACACTCAAGAAGTATTCCGCTTGGACAACCCGTTCCCCGTAACGACACGCTCGCCCTGTTTGATTCTGCTCTCTTTACGCACAGCGCCTGGGTGAGTTTTGCAAGACAGTCTTTTGACCCTATCGTTTTTCGTGTGTGTAAACACTGAAGAGATCTTGCTTTTTGTTCAGTCTGTCACTCACCCTGTGCCTGCTTTTTGGATTGTTCATGTGGGATGATATTTGCTTGAACTTTGCTCACTGTGTGTATTCACACCGAAGATAATATCACTTGGATTATTATTGGGACATCGCTCACTGTGTGTAGTCACACCGAAGATATTATCACTTGGATTATTATTGGGACATCGCTCACTGTGTGTATTCGCACCGAAGATTCTATCACTTGGATGTTTGTTGGGACATTGCTCACACAGTGTGTATTTACACCGAAGATTCAGTCACTTGGATTATCTGTTTGGGACAAGTCACTTCACCTGTCACCTGTCTGTTCCCAACTGTACTCTGAGCTAACCCGCTCTCTCTCTCTCTCTCTCGGTCCCGTTACCACCTCGGAGAGCTGCCGAGAGGATTCTGCAGAGCGGCTCTGACGTCACTGTCAGATTCCTCAGACGAACCTTCCCGGGAGAAGCTGCAGAGCAGCAACATTCTTCTAATGCTTGTATCCCAGTCTTTGTCTGTTTTCAACCAAGTTCTTGCTGCTATTTTGTGAAATAAAACAAGCCCTAGTTTTTGGCAAACTCTGAAACAACTCTCTTTGTGTCGTTAGCGTTTGGGGTCGGTGTCAAACCATAACATTACGATCCAACCAATATGACGACCCCAGCCGACACAGAGAGAGTCAGAACAGCACTAGCTGGTCAGATCGAGTTGACCAAGGATCACAGTCACCAACTAGAGAGGGCTGCGGCTGCGGTACATGAACTCAGGGAACAGGTCCAGCCTATTCAAGGGTCCCTGGCCGCTCTGGCAGGACAACAGTCAAGTATACTCCTTCATCTTCACACGCTGAGCGACACCGTTAACGCTTTACTTGTACCCCCACTTCCTTCAGGAACATTGGCAGGAGCATCCCCCGCAGCCCAAGCAGGCCCTGCGCTTCCCGATCCCGCACCTCGGGAACCCCGTCTCTCCGTCCCACGGCTGTTCGACGGCAACCCCGAGGAGTGTGCCACATTCATCATGCAATGTGAGTTGGTTTTTCGTCATCAACCCAGTCGATTCACTTCAGAAGGAGCCCGAGTGGCCTATATGACAAACTTGCTCTCAGGCCGGGCAGCCCAGTGGGTCACTTCCTCCTGGGCAATGGATGCAGACTTTTGTTTCTCCTATCCAGACTTCGTGGCTGAGCTCCGCAGGGTGTTCCACCATCCAGCCCGTGGTCTGGATCCTGGAGCCCGGTTGGGTACCTTCCGGCAGGGGAGCGGCGGGGTAACAGACTACGTCCTAGAGTTTCGACTGGCGGCGGTGGAGAGCGGTTGGAACGACCCAGCACTTCGTCTAACCTTCATGAGGGGGCTCAGTGACGCAGTCAGGGACCAGCTCGCGACTCGGGAGGAGCCTGACTCCCTCGAGGACCTGTTCAGCCTCGCCATTCGCATCGACGGACGCCTCCAGGAGAGAAGGCGTGAGAGGACCCGACAGGTACCTCCTGAGGGACTCCGGACCCCCCGTACTCATGACGTTACTGCTGGTCGCCCTGCCCTCAACACGACTGGTGGTAGCTTACCCTCCCGTTCGGTTCGCGAGGAGGAACCCATGCAGCTGGGACGCTCTCATCTGAGCCAGGCTGAACGTGAGGCGAGGTTCACGTCCGGTCTCTGCCTCTACTGCGGTCGGGAGGGACACCGAATCGCCAACTGCCCCACCTGGCCAAAAGATCAGGCTCGCCGAGACCCCGGGAAATCCTGGTGAGCCGTTTTTCTCATTCCCAGAGCCGTGCACCACCTGGCCATCTGATGAGCGTCACCCTGGCCTGGGCGGACCAACGGGCCACGGTGGAGGCACTCATCGACTCTGGGGCAGACGAGAGTTTCCTCGACTTCGAGTTTGCTACCCGGGCCAACATTCCACTTGAGGACCTAGTGAGGCCTTTGGAGATCTTCGCATTGGACCAACACCGCCTGGCCGACATCTCTCAACGCACCTGCCCTGTCGTGCTGACCATCGCTGGGAACCACGTTGAGAGAATCCAGTTCCTTATCACCCGATCCCCTCTTGTCCCGGTGGTCCTGGGTAGGCCCTGGCTCGCGCTGCACGAGCCCCACATCGCCTGGTCCTCCGGTACCATCAAGGGCTGGAGCTCCTCCTGTCACGCCCAGTGTCTACAGGCGGCGTCCTGTCCCCCGCCCCGGAGGCCCGTTGATGAGTCGCCTCCGGACTCTTCAACCATACCCCCTGAGTACCACAACCTCATGGGGGTTTTCTGTAAGTCCAGGGCTCAGGCCCTTCCACCCCACCATCCTTACGACTGCGCCATCGACCTTCGCCAAGGGGCTCCCCTTCCCGGCAGCCGCCTCTACAGTCTGACCATTCCGGAGAAGAAGGCGATGGATCAGTACATCTCTGAGTCCTTGGAAGCAGGACTCATTCGGCCTTCCTCCTCCCCGGTGGCGGCCGGTTTCTTCTTTGTTGGGAAGAAGGACGGGGACCTTCGACCCTGCATCGACTATCGCCAGCTCAACGAGATCACCATCAAGAACAAGTACCCTCTTCCTCTCATGAACTCCACCTTCGAGCCTCTCACCCAGGCTACCGTCTTTACCAAGCTGGACCTCCGGAGTGCCTACCATCTTGTCCGTATCCGTGAGGGCGATGAATGGAAGACCGCCTTCAAGACCCCCAGGGGCCACTACGAGTACCTGGTGATGCCGTTCGGCCTCACCAACGCCCCGGCGGTATTCCAGGCGCTCATGAACGACGTCCTTCGTGACATGCTGGAGGTGTTTGTGGTGGTGTACCTGGACGACATCCTCATCTTCTCCAAGACCCTCGAGGAGCACATCCAGCATGTCCGCCGTGTGCTGGAGCGCCTCCTCCACAATTGGCTCTTCGTCAAGGCGGAGAAGTGCCGTTTCCACTCTGACTCCGTCGACTACCTGGGCTTCATCGTGGAGAAGGGCTTGACCCGAGCGGATCCTCGCAAGATCCAAGCTGTGGAGGAATGGCCTGAACCCACCACTCGGAAGGAGTTACAGAGTTTCCTCGGGTTTGCCAACTTCAACCGAAGGTTCATCCGGAACTACAGTCAAGTGGCGGAGCCACTTACCAGACTGACCTCTCCCGCCCTGCCGTTCGACTGGTCCCCAGCGGCATGTGCTGCGTTCCGCTCCCTCAAGAAGAGGTTCACTTCCGCCCCGATCTTGCTCCACCCTGACCCCAAGAGACAGTTCATCATGGAGGTGGACGCCTCGGATACTGGACTGGGGGCTGTCTTATCCCAGCGTTCGGCAACAGACCAGAAGGTACATCCTTGCGCCTTCTACTCGCGTCGGTTCCTCCCTGCCGAGGGGAACTACGACACCGGCAATCGGGAGCTGCTGGCGGTCGTGGCTGCTTTGGAGGAGTGGCGTCATTGGCTTGAGGGGGCCGAGGAGCCATTTACCATCTGGACGGACCACAAGAACCTGACGTACATCCGCGCTTCCAAGCGTCTCAGCGGTCGGCAGGCGAGATGGGCCAGTTTCCTCAGTCGGTTCGACTTCTCGCTGACTTTTCGTCCTGGTTCCCGCAACACGAAGGCCGACTCCCTGTCCCGAATACACTCCAAGGGGGCTCCACCCTCTGAGGACCCGACTCCCATCCTCCCGGAGGCCAGGGTGGTAGGAGCCATCACCTTGGGCATCGAGGGGGTGGTTAGACGTGCCCTACGCTTCCAGCGTGCTCCTGGCAACGTTCCGATTCATCGTCTCTTCGCCCCCGACTCTGTCCGGTCCCGGGTGCTGCTGTGGGGCCATACCAGCCGGTTCGCCTGCCACCCGGGCGTTCATCGCACGTTCTCCTTCCTGGCTCGTCGTTTCTGGTGGCCCACCATGCGGAACGACGTCAAGGAGTTCGTATTGACCTGCGCGGTCTGTGCCCGCAGCAAGGCCTCGCACCAGGCACCCTCCGGGCTGTTACAGCCACTTCCCGTTCCGAGCCGTCCTTGGTCACATGTGGCGCTAGACTTCGTCACAGGTCTTCCCTCCTCCCAGGGGAACACTTGCCTTCTGACCGTGGTGGATCGATTCAGCAAGGGGGTTCACCTCGTGGCCCTTTCCAAGCTTCCCTCGGCGGCCGAGACGGCGGACCTCCTGACTCACCACGTGTTCCGCCTTCATGGTTTTCCCCAGGACATCGTCTCTGACCGGGGGCCCCAGTTCACCTCCCAGGTATGGCGGGCTTTTTGCAAGGGATTAGGGGCGACGGTCAGTCTTTCCTCTGGTTATCATCCCCAGACTAACGGACAAACGGAGAGGATGAACCAGAGCGTGGAGTCTGCTCTTCGGTGTGTGGCAGCCGAGAGACCAGCTTCCTGGAGCCGTTTCCTTCCCTGGGTTGAGTACTCCATCAACTCCATGGTCAGTTCCGCCACCGGCCTCTCACCTTTTGAGGTTTCCCTGGGCTACCAACCCCCTCTTTTCCCCGCACAGGAGACGGAGGTGGCAGTTCCTTCCGTGCAGGTCCACCTCGACCGCTGCCGACGGGTCTGGGAGATCACCAGGACCGTGCTGCTCCGGACATCTGAGCGCGCCTGTCGTGGGGCCGAGTTCCTGCACCGACTTACCACCCTGGGCAGAGGGTGTGGCTTTCCGCAAAGGACCTCCCGCTTCGGTCCTCGGCCAAGAAGCTTAACCCCCGTTTCGTCGGACCTTTCGAGGTTCTGAAGGTACTCAGTCCGGCGGCTCTGCGTCTGAAACTTCCTGCGTCCATGCACATTCACCCCGTTTTCCATGTCTCCCGGGTTAAGCCTGTCTCCCTCAGTCCCCTGATGCCTCCAGCTCCTGATCCTCCGCCTCCCGAGATGGTGGATGGTCACCCCCAGTGGCAGGTCCGCCGGTTGATGGGCGTTCGACGGCGGGGTCGGGGGTTCCAGTACCTGGTGGACTGGGAGGGTTACGGCCCGGAGGAGCGGAGCTGGGTCTCCCGACAGCTCATCGTGGATCCCGGCCTGATCATGGACTTCCATCGTGCCCATCCGGACGAGCCAGGTCGGCCTGGTCGCCGGGTGGCTCCCGTGGAGGGGGGGGTACTGTGAGGTTTTGTCCGCTGCTCACCTACTCGCTCTGTTCCTTTAAGCCTACTCGCTCTGTTCCTTTTAGTTTTCAGTTAATTAATTGCATTCTCCTCTTCACACGCTTCTTCCTGTAGACGCCGTTTGATTGGTGCTTCCCCAACCACACGCTTGTCAATCTCATCCCGCAGCTGTCACAGCTTGTCATTAAGCATTCCTTTTGATTATATATACCCCGATTCCCCATCAAGTGTTGTTGGATCGTTTTGATATATTATCTGCATTTGCCGTTTCTTCCTTGCCTGCTGTTCCCTGTGTTTGCCTCCCAGGACACTCAAGAAGTATTCCGCTTGGACAAACCGTTCCCCGTAACGACGCGCTCGCCCTGTTTGATTCTGCTCTCTTTACACACAGCGCCTGGGTGAGTTTTGCAAGACAGTCTTTTGACCCTATCGTTTTTCGTGTGTGTAAACACTGAAGAGATCCTGCTTTTTGTTCAGTCTGTCACTCACCCTGTGCCTGCTTTTTGGATTGTTCATGTGGGATGATATTTGCTTGAACTTTGCTCACTGTGTGTATTCACACCGAAGATTCTATCACTTGGATGTTTGTTGGGACATTGCTCACAGTGTGTATTTACACCGAAGATTCAGTCACTTGGATTATCTGTTTGGGACAAGTCACTTCACCTGTCACCTGTCTGTTCCCAACTGTACTCTGAGCTAACCCGCTCTCTCTCTCTCTCGGTCCCGTTACCACCTCGGAGAGCTGCCGAGAGGATTCTGCAGAGCGGCTCTGACGTCACTGTCAGATTCCTCAGACGAACCTTCCCGGGAGAAGCTGCAGAGCAGCAACATTCTTCTAATGCTTGTATCCCAGTCTTTGTCTGTTTTCAACCAAGTTCTTGCTGCTATTTTGTGAAATAAAACAAGCCCTAGTTTTTGGCAAACTCTGAAACAACTCTCTTTGTGTCGTTAGCGTTTGGGGTCGGTGTCAAACCATAACACATTGTGTGTACTGACTTTTAATAATTTAGTTTTTGCAATAATAATATTTTTTGTATGTTTTTTGTGTGTGGACCCCCTCATTTATCAACAATTCTTAGAAAGTGTTCTATTTTCGTACGTAAGCACATAATTTAGAATGTGTGTACGCACAGAAATATTGGGATTTATCAACGGTGCGTACACAGGTCCTACGCTCCGCCGTGTTGATAAATACCTCTTTGTTCTACCGTCAATGCTCGTGCATGATTATCCATATAATGAAACACCCCCCATGGCATGTGAAATAATGGACTGACCAGAGCGAACTATGAGAAACTCCACGAGCGAGATTGTTCATTGACGCGCTGTCAACCAAGAAGACACAACCTGTGTCTTTACGCTTATGAAAACATTAAATAATATGTATAGGATATAGGCCGTCGCTTTGCATTAATAGCCTATATTCTCAAATGGCATTTAATGGCTATCCGACTCCTCGCTATCCTCGCGGACGGACCAGTATGCCTTATATCATATCATATTCATATTCATATCATGGTTTACTCTATCAGCCTACCCAGCATGTAATACGTTCTTTGTTAGAACTCAACTTGTTATTATTTTGCGCATAGATTGCAGAAATATGGGAACGTTTTGATTTAGATTAAAAGGCTTTGACATTGTAAAACTAAATACGTGGAATTCTGTAAGCAGAATACAAGTCATATATGCTCTGTATCCAGAGCATGTATGTGTTTCATTCATTTAAGACACATTTATTGCAAGGGTTTTGTAATACACATAAACTCAACAAATAACCTCTGTTCTCGTTGCAATGCGTTTTTTATTCTTTCTTATAGGAAGGGGGAAGAACACTATATCGTGGGTGTTCATATGACTTGTATTCTGCTTACAGATTCGAAATTCCACTTATTATGTTTAACAATGGCAAAGCCTTTAAAATATAATCAAAATGTCCCCAGTATTTCTGCAATCTATGCGCAAAATAATAACGAGTTGAGTTACGCGGAGCGCTAGCCCCTTTCGTGACTGTGATAACGAACGGTTCGGCCAGAACCAGTCCTTCATGGTCAACATAGGTTGGTTTCCTGTTGAGGAGCAAGTGACTGTGGATTCACTCGGTGCATCACAGTCACAAAAGGGGCTAGCGGAGCGCAGTCAGTACACCCTGTATATTCTGATAACGCTATATATAAACCATGCTGCATTCATTCAGAAGGAAAGACCTATTATTCCAAATGCTATTTATAGGGTTTTGACCATAATTACACTACTGTTGCTGTAACTGAGGGGTACAATTCCCTGACTGTATTGTTAGATATGATACTTACTACCACTACCTCTTGTACTTTAGACTCTGGCCACCCAGTACTAGGCATAAATAATTATGGTAAACACTCCCACGTAGATGAAACGATCCAACACAAATGTACCAAGTCGAAAGTCTGCGTTTAATAATAATTAATACATAGCAAAAGGTATGTAGAGCAATCACTTAATTACATTTATGATTTGAAATAGGATGCACTTTTATGGCAAATGAGTATTCGTTGGTATATCAATAGAGAACGTCCAATCTCTGGTGGCGCAGGCGGTAAATATACAACCTGGAATATTTAAGGAATAATAGCAATGATACTTTAATGATTATAGAACTGGATACACTAGGGGGGAGTTCCGGTCGCTTGTAAGACAACTGGAGAAGGGGGGGGGGGGGGGTAGAGTCTGGCTGTATCCGTCTGGCCGAGGGTATCCTGGGAGAACCCACGGTTGTGCGGCTCGGTGCCTCAGCGATCCTCGATCCACAGATGAAAGCAGTTGGACTCTCTGTGGGCCGGCTTCCTTCGGTCCACGATGGAGAGACGTGAAGCGACCTCGTCGTGTAGAGCGTCTCCTCACCTGTCGTCCTCTCCGGGGGGGGGGGTTTCCAACACACGGCAGTGTTGGTCTTTATCCATAGAATAATCACTGTATACAAAGCATAATCCGTGCCTGGGAAGGCGGGCTGTCGTCGGTAGAATAATCCGGTATGCAGGTCCACTCGCTCGTCGGCTCTGGGGCTCCTCGGGTGCAGCCTCACATGGGGTCGGCCACCCTGGATAAGCAGCCAGTTCTCTGCCCGAAACGATGGGGTACTGACTACGATAGTATTCTCACCGCACGAAGCACTACATATGAATAGACTATTATTAGCTTAATAGACTACGTCCAACTCGACGATATAGTGGCAAATATGACTATTCAAATATTAATATACACGATGTCTCAATACCGATGGTAGGCCGAACTTGGCCTTACTCCCACACGTGGCGTCGCGGGGAGGCTTTACGTCTGTCACTCTATTGGAGGGTAAGAAACTGGACTAAAAAGGAAGTCCTACTTTAGTAGCGCAGTATATATACGCACTATGAACAAATAGTACCGTTAGTGGTGCGGTAGCCAGATTCCTACGCGGAACTAGGACTTGTTCGTACATGTTGAGCGGTACGTTTGAACTGGGTCTGGGGGGTATGGCAGCCTGGCACCAAGGTCTCGACCAATAGTAGAATGGAGACTATTATGGGATGTTCAGTAGGCTAGAATGGATATTCAATGCATATTGTACAAGGAATATACAAGGGATATCAGGGAATATTAGAGAATATACAAATACAATTAAATATATATATATAAATAAATATATATATTCGGTTTAATCTGGCCCTTCACAACAGCCACCCCCTGATTGGTCCCAGACCTAATCAGTTAAGCAGAGACAGATTAATCGCGTTGTCTATTTACACATAAGGGTTTGCTGTAGGGGTCAACTTCACAAAGTCATAGGGTTATGGGGTCATGGTCATCATCGATTGTGTCTGGGAGTCGGGGCAGTTCTATGAGCCTCGCCACGGGACGGGTGTAAGTGCGACCCTGGACAAGCACTTCAGCTGCTCGGACCTTGCCGTCGGCACCGGTGATCACTTTGCTTACGCGGCCGGCCGGCCACATAGCTCTGGGCAGTGATTGATCAATAATCATGACGACTGTTCCTTCTGTCAAATTGTCTCTCTCCTTTACCCACTTCTGGCGGGTCTGTAGAGACGGTAGGTAGTGCAGTAGGAATGTCCTTTGTTGTGCACTCTCTATGGTAGTGCAATCATCTATGTTGGGGTCTGCGGAGATAACAGTGCTCAATCCACAGAACACAGGCTTCTTATTCTCAGCCTCCTCCTGACTGGCTTCCCTCGGGATAGGCGTGGGCCACTCTCCTTCCGGGAGCTTTAGGAATGCTGGGCCGTCACTGTAGACATTGCGACGGGTGAAGTCATCTAGGGGCATTCCCCGGGTGATGACGTCAGCTGGGTTCTGTTTTGTATCAACGTAGCGCCACTCTGTTCCTCCGGTTAACTCTTCGGTTAAGTCTTGAATCTCGGTGACTCTGACTCCCACGAAGACTTTGTACTTGCATGAGTCCGATTTGATCCAGGCGAGTACTGTCGTGGAATCTGACCACAGGATTGTTCTAGACACCGGTATGGTGAGCTCACGTTGGATGAGCGTGGCTAGGTGCGCTCCGGCTAGGGCTGCGCAGAGCTCTAGGCGTGGGATAGATTGTTGCTTGCATGGGGCTATTCTCGAGCGGGCGAGGACAAATGCTGTGTAGATCTCTCCCCCCTCTTCTTGGGCCCGCAAGTAGGCTACTGATCCGTATGCGACCTCTGAGGCGTCACTGAAGACGTGTAAGTCCATTTTACATGTCTCTGGCCTCACCGTGGGTGGGAAGTAGCTTCGGCGCATATTAACGCCTGGGAGTGAGTGGAGCTCCATCTCCCACTCTCTCCAGGTGGATGCAAGGTGTGCGGGAATGGGGTCGTCCCAGCCCTGGTCCTTGTCCCACAATGCTCGTACAATCATTTTTGCCCTGGTGGTGTACGGTAGAATACATCCTAGCGGGTCATATTGTCGGGCGAGTGTTGTGTACACACTCCGTCTGGTGGTCGGCGCCGCCGCCGGCCTTCCCTGCTCCGTAGTCAGGGGCTTGTGTCTGTAGTGAAGCGAATCTGTTTTGAATCGCCACACCAATCCCAGGGTCATCTCCTGGGCTTCTCCCGGGATTGTAGCCATCCAGGTCTCGCTGCTGGCTGCCTTGTCCTCGGAGGAGAGGCTGCGCAGTACTTGCGGATCGCTGCTGGCCCACTGCCTGAGATCAAAGCCGCCTTTGATCAATGAGGCGCGGAGTTTAATCAGGAGAGCCTCGGCTTCTTCCTGGGTTGAAAGGCTTTGTAGACAGTTGTCTACGTAGAAGCTGTTCTTTACGCTGTGTCGGACCTCTTCGTCCGCTGCTGGGTCCTCTGCTACATGTTTCTGTAGTGCAAATGTAGCACAGCAGGGGCTGCACGTCGTTCCGAAGGGGAGGACTTCCCATTGGTAGATGGCTGGGTGCTCATCTCCTGGCTTCTCTCTCCATAGGAACCGTAACAGGGGCTTGTCCTCCTCTACTAATCTCACCTGCAGGAACATTCCTTTAATGTCCCCGCTGATGGCCACCTTTTCCTGGCGGAAGCGGAGTAGAACGCCGAGTAGGGAGGGGCCGAGTGTGGGACCGGGCAGTAACTCTTTATTCAGATTTTGGGATCCGATCTGGTAGCTGCAGTTAAATACTATGCGGTCTTTACCGTTGTGATGGACCTTGTGGTGAGGCACGTACCACGATTCAGTGGTCTGGTCAGCCTCTTTAATGTCCATCTTTGTGACGTGTCCCGCTGTGATGAGCTTCTCATTCTCAGCGCGGTATACACTCTCTTGGGCGGGGTTCTTGGCTAAGCGCCGCTCCGTGTTCAGCAGGTACCGTTCTGTGGCGTCTGTCTTGGCGTGGAAAGTAGGCATTCCTTCTCGCCGCAGGAGTGGCGTGGCGTATCTCAACACGCCGTTGACCGGGACTCTCTTGGTCCCTGTCTCGAGGAGGTGAATGGCGTAAATGTCATCTTTAGAGCGAATGTCTTTCTTTCCGTTCTTAAAGGGCATTTGTTCCAAGGTCCATAACCGCTCTACGTGTTGCAGGAGTGCGGTTTCTCCCTCTGTGACTCGGGAGTGGAGACATCTAGTGGCTGTACTTCGGTTGAGAGATTTGGCGAGCGGGCCTTGGAGAGTCCATCCCAAACGGGTCTCGACTGCTGCAGGACAGCCTCGGGGTCCGGTATGAACCCGGTCTATCGGGACAATGAGGTCTGCATGGTCGGAGCCTATCAACAGGGTCGGCATAGCATTGTCTATGAGCGGGATCGGTAACTTGCGCAGATGTGCATATTTCTCCATCAGCTTGGCGACGGGGTATGTGTACCGCGACAGTCCTATTTCTTGGCTGGTGAAAGCGTCTGTAATCTGGTACCGTTGCTCAGGCTGGCCGCTTGCTGCGATAGAGAATGAGACATTCTCGCCCTTTATCGTCTTCAAATCTCGTCTTATTGTCCGAATTGTCATTTGGGTTTCGCTTCCCCGCAGCCCTAGCTGGGCCGCAGCGGAGGCGAGCAGAAGGGTCTTCTCTGACCCGTCATCGAGGACGGCGTAAGTGTCCAGGACTTTATTCTGGTAGCTTAGTGTCACACGCACTACTTTTAGGAGTACTCGGGCTCCACTGCTGCTGGCGGGATCGATGTACATGACGCTCGCTTTGCTGCTGGATGGTGCGGGTGAAGGGCGCCGTCTGTTACTGTCGTGAAGTATGTCCAGATGGGCTCCATCGCACTTGGTGCACCTTTTCTTTAAGCGGCATTCGGCTGCCATGTGTGAGCGCGCACAGCGAAAACAGCGCTTGTTGGACTTTATCCATTGACTTGCTTCCTCCGCGTTCAGCTTGGGGAAGGAGTCACATTGCGCTAGCCAGTGTTCTTTCTCACAGTAGGGGCACACTATCTTCCACATCTCCGTTCTGGAGGGGGTACTGTGGCTCCTGCTGCTCGGTACTGACTCCGATTGGTGCATCACAGTCACCGATCTTCTTCCATCATTTAGTCGTCTGGTTCCTTCTCTGGAGCCAGGGGTGCTCCGTCCGAATGTATCTAGCCGTAGGCTGCTGACTTCTCTCGCCAGGAAGTCTGCTAGATCGAGGAGGTTCGGTTCGGGGCCATTCGGGTCTCGGTGGTCTCTCTGCCGCCTAAAACGCTCCTGTCGAGCGGGCGGCAGCTTCTCCAAGATCCTTTCCACATTTGAGTTGGCGTAAAGTTCATGCCTCCCCTTCTCTCTCTGCGCTCCCAACATCCCTACCAGGGACTGCACTCTGATGGACAGGTCGTCCAGTGCTCGATTGTCTATTGCTGGGGGTAAACGGTCGATGTGTCGGATCTCCTGGATCACGTAATCCCATATGCGCCCATACCTCTGGTCCAATGCTACCAGCGCTGCTGTGTATGGGGTGGTGGAAGTCGCGTAGGCGAGCGCTATATTATGTGCGCGGGGTACCTTTAAGTGCTTCAGTAGGATGGCGTATTTATGGCGTTCATCCAATACATCCACCAACATGGTCTCCAGACACATGCGGAGTTCTGTATACTGGGCCCGGTTCTCTTGGGTGAAGTCGGGTACCATAGGCGTGCCAATGTATGACGCTGACTGTGGATACATCGGCGAGCGTTGGGGGAGAGGCCTCCTAGGCGAGTCTCCTCCCGCTCCTTGGTATGGGCTGGTACCGGCAGTGTACCATGGCCCGCTTGTCCAGGTGCTGTTCCTCGGTGCGGGTCGTGCGTCGTGCTCACCCGGGTATAGAGTCGGGGGTCTGTAGCGCAGCTCCGCGGGAGTATAGCCTGGGCTGTACCGGACCTCCTGGTCCGGTAGAGTACTGTGCTGTCGTCGGGCGTGGTTCTCCTCCTCTTCCTCTTCGTCTTCAGTTAGGTCATCCAGTGCTTGTAGTCTCTGGTTTAGCCTCTCCACAGGATATGCTGCTCCTTCCCGGTTCCTAGGTCTCGCTTGGACCGGTGCGGGGAGGTGGTCTGTGGGGGGTATAGACCTCGTCTGTTGGTCAAGTTCAGGGTTGTTTACTCGGCTAGGGGATGCCGCCCTGGAGGTGTGTCTAGACGAGTTCCTGGAGCCTCTGGCGGAGGGAGAGGGTGTTGTCCGTCTGATCAGCTGTTCTATTAGTTGCGCTTGCTGTCTGTCGCGCTCGGCGTCCCGTAGAGCACCAGCAGCTGCTCGCTGGCTGTCCGCTCGGCCCCGGGCCACATTCTCTTCCCTCTGAATGCGTCTTATTTCTAGACGTATATGCTCTTCTTCGCTCCGCTGCTGGATCTGCAGTCGGTCGCGTTCAGCAGCGGCGTTCAGGCTGATGAGGAAGGCCTGCTGTAGGGTGCCTCTCTGCCTCGCTGGGAGAAGGCGGTTGTATAGGGGAGCCTTCCCTCGGGGTACTCCTTGCGGAGCCTTGGAGCTCTATCTCCACGGTGCTCTCCCCGTCTTCTTCCGTGCCGAGTTCTCTCTTGGTAGCGTTGTATTCCTCCCGGGACTCATCGGGGACTACTTCTTCAGTACTGGCGGGGTGTGAAGTCATGTCTGGTTCCCACTGGTCCCCACCGTAAACTTGGTCAGTTACATTAGAACCCGTAGGGGCCTCTATGGTCGGGGTAGTCTGGGCGTTGGGGTTAGACATACTTTTACTTTCTAGTTTTACCGCGTTTACTGTTAGTAGAAGACTAGGTTGTTGACTGACAGCGTAAGCCTCTAAGTACTGAGGGAGCCGTCGTTCGCGCTGCGGGCGTTGGTTAGGAGGATCGTTTCGTGGAGTGTTCATCATAGGCCATTTCAATATTAATAACACTATATTAATATTACACTAATTACCATCCGGCTCGAAGGACCAATTGTAACTGAGGGGTACAATTCCCTGACTGTATTGTTAGATATGATACTTACTACCACTACCTCTTGTACTTTAGACTCTGGCCACCCAGTACTAGGCATAAATAATTATGGTAAACACTCCCACGTAGATGAAACGATCCAACACAAATGTACCAAGTCGAAAGTCTGCGTTTAATAATAATTAATACATAGCAAAAGGTATGTAGAGCAATCACTTAATTACATTTATGATTTGAAATAGGATGCACTTTTATGGCAAATGAGTATTCGTTGGTATATCAATAGAGAACGTCCAATCTCTGGTGGCGCAGGCGGTAAATATACAACCTGGAATATTTAAGGAATAATAGCAATGATACTTTAATGATTATAGAACTGGATACACTAGGGGGGAGTTCCGGTCGCTTGTAAGACAACTGGAGAAGGGGGAGGGGGGGTAGAGTCTGGCTGTATCCGTCTGGCCGAGGGTATCCTGGGAGAACCCACGGTTGTGCGGCTCGGTGCCTCAGCGATCCTCGATCCACAGATGAAAGCAGTTGGACTCTCTGTGGGCCGGCTTCCTTCGGTCCACGATGGAGAGACGTGAAGCGACCTCGTCGTGTAGAGCGTCTCCTCACCTGTCGTCCTCTCCGGGGGGGGGGTTTCCAACACACGGCAGTGTTGGTCTTTATCCATAGAATAATCACTGTATACAAAGCATAATCCGTGCCTGGGAAGGCGGGCTGTCGTCGGTAGAATAATCCGGTATGCAGGTCCACTCGCTCGTCGGCTCTGGGGCTCCTCGGGTGCAGCCTCACATGGGGTCGGCCACCCTGGATAAGCAGCCAGTTCTCTGCCCGAAACGATGGGGTACTGACTACGATAGTATTCTCACCGCACGAAGCACTACATATGAATAGATTATTATTAGCTTAATAGACTACGTCCAACTCGACGATATAGTGCCAAATATGACTATTCAAATATTAATATACACGATGTCTCAATACCGATGGTAGGCCGAACTTGGCCTTACTCCCACACGTGGCGTCGCGGGGAGGCTTTACGTCTGTCACTCTATTGGAGGGTAAGAAACTGGACTAAAAAGGAAGTCCTACTTTAGTAGCGCAGTATATATACGCACTATGAACAAATAGTACCGTTAGTGGTGCGGTAGCCAGATTCCTACGCGGAACTAGGACTTGTTCGTACATGTTGAGCGGTACGTTTGAACTGGGTCTGGGGGGTATGGCAGCCTGGCACCAAGGTCTCGACCAATAGTAGAATGGAGACTATTATGGGATGTTCAGTAGGCTAGAATGGATATTCAATGCATATTGTACAAGGAATATACAAGGGATATCAGGGAATATTAGAGAATATACAAATACAATTAAATATATATATATAAATAAATATATATATTCGGTTTAATCTGGCCCTTCACAACAGTTGCTATTTTACAATTAACTATAATGAATTACGGGGGTCATACAGAACACGTCAGTCAAACTAATGAACGCAAGCTTATTTCCGCGTTGAAACTAATGCATGAAACTGATACCGTCCGTCTGCAGTATAATATTCTACTGCCGGGCGCCAGGTACGCATGCCCTGAGCTGTGCGTATATACGCACAAAGTCAAGCACAAGTTCAAATTGATAAGTCCCACACGTTGCTTAGAAATGATCGTACGCACGGGTGACGCACATATCTGTTTGTACGCAACGTTGATAAATGAGGGCCCAGACTGCAATGGCACCAGCTAATGGGGATCCTTAATAAAATCAAAATCAAAATCAAATCCCCCACAAATTATTGGGGATAGTCTTCAGCGTTCAGGGTTTCTTGACAGGTGCTATATAAATCCAAGTTATTATTATTACAGTTAGACATGGTAACTATAATACACAGATAATCAATACCAGTGTGATGTCAAAATATACTCAACATCACTGTACAATAAAAATAGATAAGGATAATAGATATACAGATAATGGATAATACATAGATAAAGATAATAAAATAGATAAATATAATAGATAATACAAAAGATAATCGATAATAAAAATAGATAATATAATAGATGACATCACTGCAGGTCTTTGTTCTGCCTATCCATTTACTGTGATTCATACTATAAGCTGTCCCTGGTGGAGAACCTTGTCCGGTGGTGTGCGGCGAATCCACCTGCAGTTCAACATGAGCCAGAAGTAGCTAGTAAAAATGGATTTAAGACGAGACAAAATACCCCAATCACCATCCAGGAGGGCGAGTGTGGAGGAGGTCCAGGCCTGCCTACAAGTACCGGTCCAGTTTGTTGTTGATTTGGACTCAACCAGTACCTCAAGTGTACCCATCTGTACTTTCTGTGTAATCTGGGGCAGCTACCTGTCAGGTGCATCTGTCAGGCAGACTACCACAATGTCACAGCATGGTAAATCAGATCAGCCAGTGTTTTAGTAAAACAAAACACAACAAATTACGTTTCCACTTATAACTGGTACTTTGTGTTTTTTGTTGCCCCAAAACGTCTTGATTATGGGATAGCCTAGGCAGGCCATGTGGACTGATATGCCAAAGATGATCTTCATTTTTTATGGAGTAGTATTCAAAGACACTAAGCTCTCTTTGATTGGATAATATTGTCAAATCCTAAAAGACTGTTCTGTCAATGTACTGTGTAAAGTACTGAATTGGACTCCAATCAGAACGGGTTGTAGGGTCATCTTGCCATCAGGAAGCCCAGGTAGCGCAGGTGTTAATCTGTTGTTATGTAATAAGCACACCAATAAATTAAAGATAATAGGAATAATAATACTCCCTCTCAGAAAAATAAAACATACAGTAGGTGCTACTTCTGGTCCACAGAGGCTGACGTATTTTATGCTTGGCCCTATCTGTGTCTGTGTTTGTATCTGTATCTGTCTGCTCATATGCGCCTGCTGCATCATCTGCTTCTTCTACTTCAGCATCTTCTGTCCCTGGTACAAAGTCCTCATCTCTCTCTTCATCATCAACTCCAAATCTGAGTCTCCCTCAATTATTTGGTAAATAATGCACTCTGGCTCTGTTCTGTCCCCTGCAACAATGTTGGTCATTAAGTACATACAGATGGTCTTGGTGTCCACTATAATTGTCGTTCATAAAATGGCTATTACTAAATACACAAATAATTGAACTGCTTTCAGAATGAAATATCATTCCTAACATGTTAATAAACAAAAATTATACTGTATGATTTTCATAGTGAAAAAAAAACAATAATAAACAGTATTTGACTTACCTCTCCTCTTTCCATGAAATGTGCTGCCATTTTGGATGAAAAAATTAGGAATTTCCCAGCATTCACGTGGGGATCTGCGAATCATGGATCTAGGTGAAAAGTCACAAGCGAGAACAGAAAGAGAAAAAAACACCGAATGCATTGAAGTCAATGAGGAAATGGTTTACTGGAGAGCCTTCCCCCCTCCCCACAGTTTACCAAAATCGCTCATAATCACTCATTTCTGAACGGATTTTTATGAAATGTGGACATGTACTACACATAGAAGGTTTTGTAGATACAGTACTGAATTCTGCCATCCGGACACATGCAATTTGAAATATTATTATAGAAATAGAATATCAGGCCTATAAATTACCTTATTATAGCCAACTTGCACATCTATGGATCGGGCCAAATCTACTCTTTCCAATGGCAGAGTTAAATTTGGATTTAGTATCACCAGGCGTGCAGGAAGAACAGAGAATGAAATCTACTGTAAATACAGGCAGCTTTAAAAAAAAATTAAATCTTTTTGACAGGTCCGCCATTTTTTATCAGATTACAACGCAGATGGTTGCTAAATGTTCAAAAAAGGTAGACAAACTAACTGCGCTCCAATCCATGCCAATAACATTCAGTTTTGTGGTAGATAATCCAGAGAAATAAGAGAAATAAAAAAGAATAATCTGGAAGTAATTTGCTGTACAGTAGCTGGCTTCTGCTGGGTAGGCGGTTAATCGCTTGTAAATGAATGCATTTCAAAAACAAATAGTTCATTAATAACACTTTAACCTATTGGTAAACAAACGTATTGCTGAAAATATACACTATGACTGCTGTTGTGACATTGTTAGGTATTTACTCTTGGATACATTTGAAAAAAATAAGCTATTTATATTCATACAGTCTGTAGACATTGATTTATGACGTGATGTCATCTGCGGTCCGCAGACGGACCGCTCGGGCTAAAGAGGTTAACAACACAATGATCCAATGTTCCGATGACACCATGTAAGTGACTGACCTAACGTTATCCTGGTGTGTTTTCAGATACCTGATCAAGTTTGATGTGGTCGATCAAGAGTCCTTTATTTTGATAAAGCAGATATTGCATTTAGCGATTATTTTCTTTGGGCCTTGTGTGAAGTTATTAAAGGTTATGCCAAATGTCACAGCGGCTGCAGTGATACTCCCTATGGCACAGGATTTCAGCACCACTCTCCACTGGACAGCTCCCTCCAATCATGGTGTTGTTGCTGCACATAGCCTGTCTGGCAGTACTGCATCAGATGATAATAAGAGAGAGAATGACATTCAACTCATCAGACATTTTCTTAATGTTAATGTGCTGGTGAAGTTGCCCTCTGTGCATGGATATGTGCACAGAGTACAATGTACCACAGATGTATGTATATTTGAGGGTGTTATATAGTTATACACAAATAAACAACTAAACACAAAGAGCTACATGCTCAAAAAAATGCAAGTCAGGTAGGCTGACTAAAACATATTTAACAATACACTTATCAGGTCAACAGGCCTGCTGCAGGTCAGACAGACTAAAACATCTCAACGATACACTTATAGCAGGTACACAGGCCTACTGTAGGTCTAAAGTAGTAGAGTAATATTTGTTTTAGATAATACACCCAGAGCTTTTAGAAAGGTGTGGAATAAAATGATTGCTTTTCCCCAAAGATAATGATTGATTAATGAATTTATCATTTAAAATACGTTTACAGGTCCAAAATGAATGTTGTTGTTTACATGTTGCATGTATCCCCTCCCTACTCCCCATTTCCCCACGTGGAATACACCGGATTGGATAAATGACATGCTGGTGCTCTAGTTACTGCGACATATAGTGGCTGAATGTAACCTACTGTATAGCACCTTTAAATCACAGATGCGCCAAGAAAACAAATAACTTTCCCTCAAATGTACTAACTTCCTCAGTCAGAGGTTTACTCCAGCCTCCCCCCCATCTAGCAACAACCTCTTCAATAAATCTGCTTCAATACATTTGCTACCAAATTGAATTTAGCCTCACCCTTGAGTTGGGAGGAAAACCCTCCCTTCAACAATGCATGAAACAGGGTAATTGCCCATACTCTCAAGCTCTTCTGGTCGGGAATGACCAATGCAGTGAAATGTGTAAGAGGCTATAGTCACAACATTGGTTTTAGTCAGTTTGCCTGGCCTGCAATCGTTGGACCCTATCGTAGACGATCCAGTGATTGGCTTACACTTAGAGTGCCTAGAGTTTGTATTGAACTTGGTAGATCTGCTTTTGGCTTATCTGCACCTACCTCATAAAATACCCTGCAGGAAACTCTGAAACTCTCTAGTGTCTATGGGTCGGTTTAGAACCTTGATGACCAATCAGGTCACCACAATATGTAGTTGTTTTTAAAAGCATTATGACACTTGTGAATGTAACATCTCAATGACACTGTAAATGAGTTTAACTGCTCAGTGTATTTATCGAGTCTAAAAGAAGATAAATGAATTCCCAGAGCCTAAAATGTAAATGACAGACATTTTATAATAATAATAATAATATAATAATAATAATAATAATAATAATAATAATAATAATAATAATAATAATAATAATAATAATAATAATAATAATAATAATAATAATAATAATAATAATAATAATAATAATAATAATAATAATAATAATAATAATAATAATAATAAACTTTATTTATATAGCACCTTTCATACAAGTGCTTCACGGCAGTGATGTAGACACGAAATAGACATGGCATAAAATGAGCAGAGAATTGACAATAAAACCTCCCTGCAAATGTGTAATAGATCTGTCATTAAAATCTATAAGAAGGATTGTGATAGGTTTCTGTGTTAAAATGTCCAACCCGAAGAAGGGCTCCTGCACAGGTCCAGGGTCTGAGGCCCCACTTGTATTGGGAATGATGCTATATAAAATGAATGCATAACGTGCAGACATAGAAGAATGAGTATACAAATAGACAGAATAAGAGCAGTGCAATAAAATATACATACATTAGAATATAATAGACAGAGTAAAATAGAATAAACTGAGTAAAATAGTGCAATGCAATATGTAAGGGATAATGTATGCCTACGAGGTCATTGTCGCAAAATAATTGACCGACACGGAGTTTAAAATACCGAGGCGCCGCGCCGAGGTGTTTTAAACGTAGTGAAGGTCAATTATTTTGCGACAATGACCGAGTAGGCTATACATTATCCCGCTTATTACATGGCTAACTTACTAACAATATACCTAATTCATTTGACAAATCGCAGTTGTTCTGTGGCTCTGTCAGCCCAAATAAAGTGATTATTATTATCGCGGGCAGCCTCTGGCTCCGCTGTCAGTGCAGCGCTATACATTATCCCGCTTATTACATGGCTAACTTACTAACAATATACCTAATTCATTTGACAAATCGCAGTTGTTCTGTGGCTCTGTCAGCCCAAATAAAGTGATTATTATTATCGCGGGCAGCCTCTGTGTTCTGGCTCCGCTGTGTTCTGTCTCCATTGTCCAATAGTATCGCTCGTCGCTCCGCCCCCTGTCATCGCCGCGCCGAGGTGTTTTAAACGTAGTGAAGGTCAATTATTTTGCGACAATGACCGAGTAGGCTATACATTATCCCGCTTATTACATGGCTAACTTACTAACAATATACCTAATTCATTTGACAAATCGCAGTTGTTCTGTGGCTCTGTCAGCCCAAATAAAGTGATTATTATTATCGCGGGCAGCCTCTGTGTTCTGGCTCCGCTGTGATCTGTCTCCATTGTCCAATAGTATCGCTCGTCGCTCCGCCCCCTGTCATCGCCGGCACGGCAGTGTCTAATTGCACTGAAACAGTGTGTCAGTGGGCTTGATTGCGAACAGCTGCGCTCTGCGGTCATTATTGAAAAATCTGCGGTCATTATTGAAAAATAATGACCGCAGTCGGGGGGCTGTTGACCAATCACAAGCAAGCATTTCGGTGAATGTGAAAACGCCATGTAATAAAATAGTCATAATTAGGGCTGTCAGTTTATTGTGTTAATTACATTAATTAATTACACAGCAAATTATCGCGTTATGAAAATTAACACAAAATGTAATAATATATATTTTTTTTTTAATCTCATTAATTCCATAAGAACGTAGAATACACATTTATAGATTATTTTTTTTATTGTCCATTTGCATGTTCTTGGTATCTGATTCTAGGGACATCTATGGATCTCAGGGAATGTATTCCCAGTGTCAGAAATACTGTGTCTGTTACTAGGCTTGAGTCAATTGTAATGAACCAAATGAGAATATCAATTCAATTTTTTTTTTTTTTTTTTTTTATCTTTGACTGTGAATAACACCATGCTAAAATTGACCACACCTGACAAATCTAAGCAAATTAATAAAGGGAAGATGATTAAACAGAAGATTTTGTAGATACAGTACTGAATTCTGCCATCCGGACACATGAAATTTGAAATATGATTATAGAATATAGAATATCAGGCCTACAATGGTTATGCGATTAAAATGCGATTAATTAGATTAATTAATTACAAATCCTGTCATTAATTAGATACATTTTTTTAATCGCCTGACAGCACTAGTTATAATATACAGTACAACAATCAGTCTGGATGCAATGAGTCCAAGCAGCAAGTGTATTAAAAGGCTAAGGTGAAGAGGTGCGTTTTTAGCTTACCTTTGAAAATATTTAGAAATCTAGCCTCCCTAATGTCAGTGTCAAAAGTAGGGATGCCCCCCGAAACCCGGTTCTAAACGGGAACCGGTACTAAATTAGAAAAAAACTGAGTATTGATAAGCTCCGACGTTATCGGTACTGCTATCGGTAGTGTAGGAGCGGATTAGCTACGGAGCTAACAGAATGTACCATATGAATTGAAATTGGGGGACCCTGATGTAAACAAGACAAACGTCTTTCTCTGGTCTGCATCCCCTTAACAATTGTGTACATTGAGCCGTACTGTATTGTACCCATTCTGCAATCTGTTAATACAGTTCTCATTCATTCATTCATTCACCATCCATCTGCGACGCAACAGAGCGGATTAGCTACGGAGCTAACAGAGTACCATCTATCTGCGATGCAACGGTGGCAGCAACACTTGAAACGGAGTAACGTTAACGGTATGTCGAGTTCATACTACACTACAAGTATGAACTCGACATAACGGCAACGTTACTCCGTTTACATGAAGTGTTTAATTAGCAGCAATCTGTTGTTGAAAATGTAACGTTAAACCGGAAATGGAAACGCGACGACAGGAAGCCGTCATGAAATCGTTGTAGTCATAATGTAGTCTTTTACTCTTATTAACTAAAAGATCTTAACAAAATAAAAAGCAGCAGCACTATTGGATAACTGAGTCATGTTTGCTATGTATTTCTTTCTTTAGGGGAGTAGGACATTTGTTTCACAGTTTTAGCATGATGTTTTATAGATGGCTAGGTTAAACACAGGTTTTTGTTTTTAAGAGGGGGGTTTGATTTGATTTGATTGAAGTTTATTTCAAATATGCAACAAACAAACATCAAGTACATAATAGCCTTAAGCCGTTCAAATAATAAATGTATACATTTTTTTTAAATAATAATAATCTAAAAGAACCGATAAAGTACCGAACCGTTAAACAGTATCGATAAGAGTAGTAGTATCGATAAAATCCTAACGATACCCATCCCTAGTCAAAAGTGACCTTACTTGAAGAAGTTTTGTTGCCATTTTGTGTGTGCCATTGCCAGTGTGCCAATCCTCCACAGTGCAGCCCACATGCCTCTTGAGGACGATTTGCCCACCTGCACTTTGGCGACCTCTAGTGGCATATTTTTTAATACAATCTATAGATCGAATTAAAGCCCCATTTGTTGCCTGTCGATAGCCCTTTCAGATGACAAAATACGTTCAGGGGTTCTGGAGTTACATGCCGATATGTGAGGCTTGCGCGAAGTACACGGTATTGCGCAAATACTACTCCCGACTCTTGGGACTCTAGTTCTGTCAATGATTTGGCGAAGATTATTGGACAGGGTGGTAGCCAATGAGTGTGGCTTTCCAATGATACCCCAACTGGGGATGTACAAATCAGGGATCTAAAATGGCCAATTCAGGAATTCACAAATATAGAATTCCAAAATATATTCTCAACAAATTTGGGTGGGTTGGGTTGAGTTGTTGTTGGGTTGCTCTTCGGCCCCAGTGAAAATGTCCTTTTTGTATTATATGCTATATATCTATTACGAACTACTCAGTCTAGGGGTATGTGCTGTAGTCTTGCAGTCAAAGCTCTAGCTCTGACATTAAATGAACACACCAACATTATGGGAAATGCACTTACCATCTTCTCCAGTGTCAGACAAGAACATAGATACCAATTTAGTAGAAAGCTATCCGGCTGCAAGCTAACCTAGCTTAGCACAAATTAATGGAAGCAGATATTGACCACTAGCCTAGCTTAAAACGCCATGAGGGTTTTTTGGCCAACAGCTAGGCTAGCTGGTCCGTATCCGCTTCCGTCCATTCATCCACTTTAATGAAACCAGTTCAGACAAAAGGTGACTCAAAGGAAGGAAAATGTACATGAAAAGCAGAGACCCCTCCTATTCCTCTCACTCCTAACTCATCATTCTTGTAAACCTGGTCCGCACTGTGTTTTCTCAGCTTTCAATGGTCTGATTTCAAGAAGCGAGTTTTCTGGTAAAATTGTATAACGATCTACAAAAAACCCGGCTGATGAGATTGGAGATATTTGCCGTCGCCAAAAGTGAAACGATGCCACTTAAAATGCATGATTATGTCATAGTAGCCCATAATAAACTCAGACAAGCTTAGCAGATTTTTCCCAGCCTTTTTGTCCTCGATATCAACAAATAAACGGATACAATAATCTGTCTGAGCAATTTAATATAGTAGCCAGTCTCAACGCAACCCGCAGCAGAGAAGCTTCACTCTGTCTTCTTAATTTCCTTTCTGGGAGATTATTTGCACTCGTCTCGAGACCCAAAACAAATGCTCCAATACCGAAAACTGAGGATGTCGCTAAGAGGGTAAATAAGTACATAGGAGGCAAACTTGACAGGCTTTACTGCACTATGTGGGTTTAGAGGGGAGAGAGTGGCAGTAATCCCTTATTTACAGTTTGTTTGGACTGCAAATTAGCTGCTTTTGAAAATAAAGTCATTGCGTACAAGATTAAAAAGACAGCACCGGCAAAAGCAGGACAATTCCATGCTAAAGCAACCTAAGAATGCACTGTTCATTTTGCATGTAGCTATTTAGTGTGTTGTGATTACACCACTTGGGTTAGAGCTTCTTGGTGTGTGTTTGTAAGCTTTCTGTCGCACTATTCATTCAACCCCATCTCATATTTAGCTTACATACTGTATATCTAGAAAGGTTTTTCATGTGTAGAACAATGATTGCTGGAATGATTCAATAGAAACTAGAAGGACACTCGAGATGCCGACACCCGCGTAAGCGGGCAAAGCCCTACCCATCTGGTTTAACGTCAGCTATGAAAATGTGTTATTAGCAGTGATGCCACAGATTACTTGTAAAAGTAATCCGATTACTGATTATTGATTACTCCTTTAAAAAGTAATCCAAGTTACTTTACTGATTACTTGATTATCAGAGTAACTTAGTTACTTTGAAAGTAACTAGGTTACGAAGTCGTCGTCGTTCCCCCAACCGTTTTTTTTAAACGCTTTATTGAAAGTGCATAAATTGTTTTTAACTTGTTTCTCTGCACATAACGTAAATTGTTAAACTAGTGCTTCAGCTTCTGTACCATCAAGTATGGTAAAGCAACAGTCTATGATGCTCACAGCATTAGAGCAGCCAGCCAGTGGTTTTACAAAACCAGTGTATCCATTCACATCTAACAAATGCAGGCTGAACTATTCAATTATATCAACTGTAACTATTAAATTGTTTTTATAAATGTCTCTCTATAAACATACAATCAGTCTCTCTTTAACATGTAAATTAACTGTAAATCTGGCAAATAAGAGCTTTTGCTCTGCCACCATCAAATATACATTAATCAAAAGGGAAAGAAACAATCTCTCTCTTTTGCTGTTTGGCTGGCCTCCGAGTCCTCCTGTACCTACTAGTCGAAGCGTCGGCTAGTGTTGTGATTCCAGATGCTTTCAATGCAATTGGATGTGCTGTTTTTAGCGGTAGACAGTATTTTGTTTCCTCCGCATATGAACGTGAAGTAGTGACTGACGAGCGTTTTGCCTTTTGGGATGGAAGTCTGAACAGAAACTCACTTTTAATTTTGCCAAGCGTTTTGGGGTGGAATTCTCAGACGACGGAGCCCTGCTGTCACACGATTGGCGCATATGTCACATGACGTGCTGTGAAGACCCGCCCTACTCTGCCTCTGATTCGCAGACTGTGGATGGGGAATGTGATTGTACCAAAGCAGAGTCACTCACAGACAGAGTGTCCAGTCACGCCGCGGCCCGCGGGACACATTCTTGTGTAACCCTTTCACTGCCACACTACGTCACTCCCAAAAGAAAAACAGCTCAAAATGTATTTTTGACTGTCAAAAACGAAATAAAATACTGCATTCCGCCTGCATTATGAATTTATGATGAGATAGTAACGAAATAGTAATGCACAGCCACTTGGACAAGTAACTGCAATCAGATTACTGGCTTTTAAAGATTAACGCGTTAGATTACTATTTTTGGGGGAAAGTAATCAGATTACAATAACGCGTTACTTAGTAACGCGTTACCGGCATCACTGATTATTAGGATAGTGTTACATTTCATTACTGCCATGGAGAAAGACTAAACTTTACCTCAACTTGAACCATTTATGAACCCCAAAGGTGCACTTGATGATGCAGCACATCCAACCCCAACCTGTGCAGCTGGATTTAAATGGCCTATAGGAGTGAGGTCCACAACCTGGTACGATGGTGCCAGGTGAGCAACCTCTTTCTCAACGTTGATGAGACCAAGGAGCTGGTTGTGGACTACAAGAGAGGCACAGAAAGACTGGACCCCATCAACATCAACAGGTCCTGTGTTCACATCACTGAGGACCTCACCTGGGACGTACACACCAGACAACACAGATGACATCACCTGGGACGTACACACCAGTACTATCTTTCTGGACTTTTAATTTTAACCTGTTAATGTTAAATGTTAAATTAAGCCCTATTTTATGAAAATCCGCCTAAAATACATACCTAAGTAAATGGAAGATTGCTCCACTTCTACAAGGACCATTTGCATGTTCTTGGTAGAGATCAGGGGTCGGAAACCTGCGGCTCCGGAGCTGCATGTGGCTCTTTAGCCACTCTGCTGCGGCTCCCTGGTGATTTAAAATATATATATATATATATATTGTTTTACTTTTTTATTTTTATTTTTTTACACATCTTATGTTGGAGATCGATGTGATACTTCGACACTGAAATAAAAAAAATATTTCATCAACTAAAATATTATGTCAACTAAAATAATTTGTCCACTCAAATATTATGTCAACTAAAATAATTCGTCCACTCAAATATACGTCATACGCCGCGCCGCTCCCTGTCGTGTCGTCTGCAGGTGGCTACGTTTCCGATCATGGTAAGCTAACCATGGATAAATCCAAGAAAAGGAAAGTCTCTGAGGAAAATAGAGGATTTAATTCAGCGTGGACAGATTAATTTGCTTTCACGACTAACGACGCAGGCTTACCTGTATGCCTGATATGTGGTGAGACATTTGCAAACAACAAAAGATGTAATGTTGAAAGACATTTCCAGAATAAACACAGCATTTTCTGAAAAGTACCACGCTGGAGATGAAAGGAAAAGAGCGATTTCGGAACTGCTGCGGAAAAATTACCAGAGCAAAATTGCTTTTACGAAGTGGATCAAGTCTCCAAACTAGGGATGCTCGATATTGGCTTTTTTACCGATACCGATATACCGATATTGTCCAAGTCTTAATTTCCGATACCGATATCAACCGATACCGATATATGCAGGGTTTCCCCCGCCAAAAAACGGAAAAATTTCAGGTAATTAACATTACATATCTCTTGTTGTGGAATTAACACAACATTATGCATACTTTTGACAATAAATAAAATTAGAATTTGTAGTTACTTGCTTGCCTGGGTAAATAAAGGTTATAGAAATGTAAAAAAATAAAAATAAAAAATTGAAAACAGATACCGATATTTTCCGATATCACATTTGAATGCCGATATCGGCCGATAATATCGGTAGGCCGATAATATCGGACATCCCTACTCCAAACACAACTGTTGCTAGTTTTGTGGCATCTCAGGAGATAATAAAGCGCGGGAAGCCGTTCACAGATGGGGAATATATGAAGGAAACATTCATACAAATATCCGAACATCTATTCTCGGAAAAGTGAAATTGTTCAGAAAATTTAAGATATGCCTCTCTCTGCAAAGACTGTCGAGGACAGGGCCATTAAGATGGCAAAAAACATCACAGATCAACAAATAGAAGACATTAATTCAGCTCCAGCGTTCTCAATAGCATTTGATGAGTCAAGTGATGTAAATTATATTGAACAGACAGCGCTGTTATGCAGATACGTGAACTCTGATGGGCCGCAGGAAGAAATCATCGAGTTGATACCATTAAAAGGCCAAACACGGGGGGAGGACATTTGTGAGGCTGTGCTGAATTTTTTAAAAGTCAAATAAATAAACACCACACATATGGTGTCAGTGGCTATTGATGGGTGTGACGTACGTGGGTTGGTCATTATCATTATTACTGTATTAAGAGACCATGTGAACATCAGATTGTATCATGAGTTGGGTTAGGTTGTTCTTGGTGGTGTGATGTGTCATCTTTAACGCTGTTTTCTCTCTTCTTCCCAGAGACCACTCATCCTCCTGATTGAGCTGATTGCACCTGCTTGATTACACCTGTGGGCAGTTAGTTGGATGGGTGGATATAAGCTGGAAGATCACACACACACGAGGCGCCTCATTGGGTCACTTGCTTGTGATCACGGTGTCGGAGGTTGCCTGTGGTTGCCACTGCGGTGGAACTGTGTTTCATTTGCCCTTGTTGTAATGTATTTGGCCTTGTCTCCATAACTGTGTGAGACTGTGTGTTCGTCCTATTCACCTGGTAGGTATCTGGGCTAGCGTTGCTACCAGGTAAACATATAGAGACATATATATCGATTGGCCTCTGTTTTAATTGACACATTCATGGGGGAGCATATCTATGTATTGGCCTTATCATTTAATCCCTAGTATTGTCTGTTTGTCCATTTATATCTGTCTTGTTGTTCTCCCCTTACCCTTTTCCCTCTGTGTGATTTAGGGTTGAAATCCCCTAATAACATCCCCTTTTCCCCTTTGGGGAACAGGCCGTGGGTTGGAAGCCCCACACCTAATAAATACCAATTACCATCTGAAAACGTCTTTGTTTATTATCTGCCTACCCGGGACTGTTTTAAGAAGCATTTTTCTACTGAGGGGGTTGTTTTTTTTGCTCATGTAACACCTGCCCAGATTACTATCTTGTATGGTCAATAGACCTCTGTACATGACATGGGGGCTCGTTAAGTTGCGCAATTGTATGGTTCCTTGTTGGTAAAATAACGGGGTGACTTGTCGATTGAAGCATGTCAGGTGTAATAAGATAGCGTTTTCTAAATTGGTATTGGTAGGGGTCCATTGTCCGTGCACAGTTGATTGATGTAACCATTATTGTTGTGATGCTCTTAACCATTCTATTTTTCTGCCACATAGGTAACGGGGGGGGTCACCTGCTTGGCTAGAGGGTGGGGGGCACGAGTCGTGATTCCGGTGGAGTGCGCAATGAAATCGGTAAGCGACTGAAGATATTTGTAGCCTTTCATCCATCTAGTGGAGTAGTTTATCTGGGATAGGCTAGAGTGACACAGGTGACTCCTAGTTGAGTGGTTAGGACCATTTGTTATTATTTTTATTTAGTAGATGTGGTCAGTTGGATTGTTTTGGTTAGGAGGTATGAAAGCAGAATGTGTCTATTATTATTGTGCACGGTCATGGTTAATTAAGTGAGGACGTATATTTCATTTTGTTTTCTCACGCACACATAAAAACGTAATATGGCTGTGTCGGCATTTGTTTTGGAAGCCTTTATAGCGGATCCGACAGAGGGTCAAGTGGAAGTTTGCACTAAGGCGGAATTAGGCCTTATTGCTAGGCATTATGCTATTGCTGTACAAAATTCCCAATCCAAGGTGGATATGAAGGCAGCTGTTATAGCGGGGTTGGTAGAGCAACTGGTGTTTCGCCCGGCTCAGGGAGTAGTGAGTGATCAGGAGGTTGCACACACTGGCGAATGGGTTAACTCTCCCTTACGTGATCTTGACATGGATGGTGGTGCTATTACGAAGGATGGTAGTACGGCCGGAGCTGAAAGTGAGACCGCGGGCGATTCGGATAAAGACTCCACGCTCTAGTCTGCGTTTGGCCCGTCTCCAGATGGAGGAGAGAGCGCTGTTGCGCAGAGAGGACAGAGACAAGGAGGACAGAGCAGCTGACAGAGAGGACAGAGCAGCTGAGAGAGATAGACGGGACAGAGCTGACAGAGAGGACAAAGCAGCTGAGAGAGATAGACAGGACAGAGCAGCTGAGAGAGACAGGGAAGCCGTACGAGAGAGGGAGGACAGAGCAGCTGACAGAGAGGACAGAGCAGCTGAGAGAGATAGACAGGACAGAGCAGCTGAGAGAGACAGGGAAGCTGTACGAGAAGTCTCTTCAGCTGTACGAGAAGCTGAAGAGAAGGAGAGAGATAGAGAGCTCCAGATTACACTGAAGAGGATGGAGCTGGGGGGTGTTGGCTCTTCTTCACCCTCATCTGAAGGTGGCCATGGCAGTTTTAATGTTGGGCAACATATTGCTATGGTTCCTGTGTTTCGAGAATCTGAGGTGGAGAATTTTTTTTTAAATTTTGAGCGGGTAGCAGGGGCTGCGAATTGGCCGGAGGATCAGTGGGCACTATTAGTGCAATATAGGCTCACGGGTAGGGCTCAAGACGCATGCCAGTTTTTATCAAAAGAGGACAACATGGTATATGAGAAAGTGAGGGGTGCTGTCTTGCGTGTGTATGAACTGGTGCCGGAGGCTTATAGGCAGCGGTTTAGGGGACTAAGTAAAACTCCCTCGCAAACACATGTAGCATTTTCCCATGAACAACGGATGGTGTTCACTCGTTGGTGTGAAGCGTGTAAAGTGGATGGGGTCGAGGCTTTGAGCGAGTTAATCCTCATGGAACAATTTAAAAAAAAATTGCCCGAGCACATGATAATACAGTTAGAGGAGCGAAAGGTTTCTACCCTCCAGGAAGCTGCGGTGTTGTGTGACGAGTTGGCAATGATCCACAGAAATCGTGTTTCTGTGCGTAATGATGTGTATGTAGGAGGCGACGAGCGATCATTTCGACCTCGCACACCGCCGTCTAGGAGGGTCTCTGTGTGTGATTATTGTAAAAAGAAGGGTCATTTGGTGTCGGACTGTTATGCACTTCAAAATCTGCAAGATGCTAGGGGACCAGCTCAGAAACCGAAGGGGGTGGGGTTGATTGGCCCTGTATCATGCCCAGAGGAGCAGGAGAAACCAGACGGTTGTTTTGAACCTTTTATTTTTTCTGGTTTTGTGTCAGTGTCGGGTGAAGTCTGTGATCAACGAAAGGTGCAAATCCTTCGTGATACGGGTGCTTCGCAGTCTTTTATCCTGGCCGATGTGTTGCCATTAAGTGAGGAGTCATCTTGCAAGTTGAGTACTGTTGTGCAGGGTATCGACATGAGTTATACACCCGCACCCTTACATAGGATACATGTGCAATCAGAATTAGTCACAGGTTGTTTTTCCGTGGCGGTTCGTCCCTCTTTTCCCGTGGCGGGGATTGATTTTATCATGGGGAATGATATAGCGGGGGGAAAGGTAATTCCTGTTCTGAAGGTGGTGAATGCCCCAGTGGCTGAGGGTCTGTGCGATGCATTGAGTAAAAGTTACCCGCATGTTTTTCCTGTTTGTGCTGTCACTAGAGCTAAGGAGAGGGAGCGGCTTCAAGCAGTATCGCTGGGTGATTCTACCTGTGGCGAGGCTCTGGCTGGAGACAGGTGGCCATCTAGTGGCGCGATGGAGGAGAGTGTGAGTGGTGTTCAGGGGATACGGGTGGAATCAAAATTCCCTGACTTGCCCTTGCCACTTACACGTCAGGCATTGATTGATGCCCAGCGGAATGATCCCACACTAACAAGCTGTTTCGCGGCAGTAACCAGTGCTGCTGGTAGTAAGAAGCACACCTTTTTGATGGAAGAGGGAGTGTTGATGCGCACCTGGGTAGCTAGGCCAGGTGTGACGGGCTTACAGTCTGGAGAAGACTGGAATATGGTACATCAAGTGGTGTTGCCAGTAGAGAGTAGGCGTCAGGTCTTGATGCTGGCACATGAGCATATCTGGTCGGGGCATTTGGGTATATCTAAAACTTATGACAAGATACTGCAGAATTTTTTTTGGCCCGGCTTGAAGGCCGATGTGGTAGACTTTTGTGGTACATGCAGTACATGTCAAATAGTGGGGAAACCAAATCAGGGGGTTCCTCCAGCTCCTCTACACCCGGTTCCAGCAATTGGGGAACCTTTTGAGCATGTGATCATAGACTGTGTGGGCCCTTTACCTAAAACAAAGTCGGGAAACCAGTACATGTTAACTATTATGTGTCTTGCCACCCGTTTTCCTGAGGCCATACCGTTGAGGACGATTACAGCCCCTGTAATTACTAAAGCATTAAACAGATTTTTTGCTACTTTCGGGCTGCCAAAAACTGTACAAAGCGATCAAGGCACCAATTTCATGGCTAAAACGTTTAATCAGTCATTACAGGTTTTGGGTATCAGTCACACAGTTTCAAGTGCATATCATCCTGAATCGCAGGGGGCGCTAGAGCGCTGGCACCAGACGCTAAAGGCGATGCTAAAAAAATACTGTATTGATACAGGTTGTGGCTGGGACGAAGGAGTGCCATTCGTGCTGTTTGCCATTAGGGACGCTAAGCAGGAGTCGCTTGGGTTTAGTCCTGCCGAGCTGGTGTTTGGTCGCAGTGTCCGTGGGCCATTGAAGATGCTCAAGGAGAAAATGTTGTCTGTTTCCGTTCCCACGTCAAACGTGTGTGATTTTGTCTCCCGCTGTAAGGAGCGGCTCCACGGTGCGTCCTCGTTGGCTAGGGTGGCCCTTGCCTCTGCCCAGGGGGAGATGAAGGTGAGGTTTGACAGGAAGGCGGTGGCGCGGCGGTTCGAGGCTGGCGATGAGGTACTGGTGTTGCTGCCCACGCCTGGGTCAGCGCTCTCTGCCCGGTTTTCGGGGCCCTACAGAGTGGAGAAAAAGATATCAGACACCAATTATGTGATATGTACGCCCGAGAGGCGCAGAAAGAAGCGGTTATGTCATATAAACATGTTAAAAAAATATCTCACCCGTACAGATGGGGGTACGCAGGAGGGGCAGTCTGGGAGCTCGGGAGTTGTTCCGGCTGTTGTCTTGTCATGTGTGCACCCCCCGCCGGACGATGATTTAAAGGTATTGTCCGAGGGTCAGCAGACAGGGCGGTTGACTAACTCAGAATTCATGAGTGACGTCACAGCTCGTCTATTGTACCTGCCCGAGGCACAGGGGGGTGATGTGGGAAAACTGTTGCTGACATATCCTGTGTTGTTTTCTGATGTACCGTCTAGGACTTCTGTCCTGGAGCACGACATTGACGTTGGGGGTGCGACTCCCATCAAACAGCATGCGTATCGTTGTCCAATGGCGAAGAGGGAGGTGATGAAAAAGGAGGCTCTGTATCTTCTTGAAAATGGGATGGCTATATCAAGCCGGAGCCCATGGAGCTCTCCTTGCCTATTGGCTCCGAAGGCTGATGGCTCTCCCCGTTTTTGTACAGACTACCGGAAGGTAAACTCATTCCCGTTGCCCAGGATGGATGATTGCATAGATAGTATTGGGCCCGCGGTATTTATCACGAAGCTCGATCTTCTGAAGGGGTACTGGCAGGTTCCCCTGACGGAGCGGGCCTCGGATATTTCGGCGTTTGTTACCCCTGATCATTTTATGCAGTACACCGTCATGGCCTTCGGGATGAGAAATGCTCCGGCCACGTTTCAGCGTCTGATGCACATGGTGTTGGGAGGGGTGCCTAAATGCAATGTGTATCTGGATGACGTGGTGGTGTACTCTGACACGTGGGAGGAGCACATTGCGAGTTTGGGGGTGGTGTTTGCACGCTTAGCTGGGGCATCTCTGACCTTGAACCTCGCTAAGTGTGAGTTCGGTAAGGCTGTTGTAACCTACTTGGGCAAGCAGGTGGGGCATGGGCAGGTTCGTCCGGTGGACGCTAAGGTCTCTGCGATCCTCGCATAACCGGCCCCTTCCACGCGGCGCGAGTTACGTCGCTTCCTAGGGATGGCGGGTTATTACCGTTGTTTTTGTAGTAATTTTTCGGTGGTGGTTGCCCCGCTCACCTCTTTATGCAGTCCCGTTGTGCCTTTCGTGTGGTCCGCGGAATGTCAGTGCGCCTTCGAGGCTGCTAAATCCCTCTTGTGCAGTGCTCCTGTTCTGGCGGCCCCTGACTTTGCTTCTCCTTTTCAGTTGGAGGTCGACGCGAGTGCTGCTGGGGCTGGGGCTGTGCTGTTGCAGGAGGGGGAGGGCGGTGTGCGTCACCCGGTGTGTTACTTCTCGGTGAAATTCAAGCAGCATCAGTTGAATTATTCAACTATTGAGAAGGAGACGCTGGCGATGCTCCTCGCCCTCCAGCACTTTGAGGTGTATGTGGGGTCTAGCTCTCTTCCAGTGCTGATATACAAGGACCACGATCCCCTTGTATTTCTAGCTCAGATGTACAACCACAACCAACGGTTGATGCGTTGGGCCCTGCTGGTACAGGGCTATAATATTGTCATTCGTCACAGGAAGGGCGTAGACAATATTGTGGCTGATGCCTTGTCCAGGGGGTAGGTCTGGGGTAGATCTGGGGGTGGGACTAGTTTGGTTATGGTGTAGACTGCTGTTTTGTCTGTGGACTTTTCTATTTTTATTCTTTTTGTTCTGTGGTGCTAATCGGATGTTGGTTGCTAATAAGTGATAATGTTTTGCTAACCCTGCGGGTTCGCTCTTATGGGGGAGGTGTGACGTACGTGGGTTGGTCATTATCATTATTACTGTATTAAGAGACCATGTGAACATCAGATTGTATCATGAGTTGGGTTAGGTTGTTCTTGGTGGTGTGATGTGTCATCTTTAACGCTGTTTTCTCTCTTCTTCCCAGAGACCACTCATCCTCCTGATTGAGCTGATTGCACCTGCTTGATTACACCTGTGGGCAGTTAGTTGGATGGGTGGATATAAGCTGGAAGATCACACACACACGAGGCGCCTCATTGGGTCACTTGCTGGTGATCACGGTGTCGGAGGTTGCCTGTGGTTGCCACTGCGGTGGAACTGTGTTTCATTTGCCCTTGTTGTAATGTATTTGGCCTTGTCTCCATAACTGTGTGAGACTGTGTGTTCGTCCTATTCACCTGGTAGGTATCTGGGCTAGCGTTGCTACCAGGTAAACATATAGAGACATATATATCGATTGGCCTCTGTGTTAATTGACACATTCATGGGGGAGCATATCTATGTATTGGCCTTATCATTTAATCCCTAGTATTGTCTGTTTGTCCATTTATATCTGTCTTGTTGTTCTCCCCTTACCCTTTTCCCTCTGTGTGATTTAGGGTTGAAATCCCCTAATAACATCCCCTTTTCCCCTTTGGGGAACAGGCCGTGGGTTGGAAGCCCCACACCTAATAAATACCAATTACCATCTGAAAACGTCTTTGTTTATTATCTGCCTACCCGGGACTGTTTTAAGAAGCATTTTTCTACTGAGGGGGTTGTTTTTTTTGCTCATGTAACACCTGCCCAGATTACTATCTTGTATGGTCAATAGACCTCTGTACATGACAATGGGGCACCTAGCATGAGAGGAACACACAAGGGGTTTACTACGTTACTTCAGAAGTTGCTGGATCGAGAGCTGCTGACGTTTCACTGCATCCTGCACCAAGAAGCACTGTGCGCTCAAACATTTCCCCCCGAATACAAGGAGGTGATGGACCTTGTCATTCATAATGGCAAAAGGGTTAAACCACCGACAGTTCAGTTAATTTTTAGATGAAGTCGACAGCACATATTCGGATCTACTGCTGCATAATTAAGTCCGGTGGCTGTCCAGGGGATAGGTGCTGAAACGGTTTGCTGCATGTCTGGAACACGTGGAAACTTTCCTGGAAAGCAAGGGCCTCATCAATCCAGAACTGGAACATCCAGATTGGCTGAAAAAGCTGCACTTCATTGTGGATACGACAGGTCACCTTAACATGCTGAACAAAAGTCTCCAGGGAAAAGGAAGCATGGCCATTCAGATGCTGGAGAATGTTTTGGCGTTTGAGCGCAAGATAACGGTGTTTGCCAGAGATGTGCAGAAAGGTTCGTTCTCTCACTTCCCCTCCATGAGAGAATTAAAAGAAGCACACAACCACATCAATTGTGATAATTTACAGCATGTGATAATCGAAATGCAAACTGTGATTTTATAAAGGAAAAAAACACACTATCCTTCCCTGTCACACCCCTGGGCATCGAACCATGCATGCTGAACACGTCAGCATTCACAGGAGTAAGTCAACCCGACCTTGAAATGGAACTGGCCGACATAGCTGACAAAGAGTTGTGGGTGTCCAAGTTCAAAAGCCTGACAGCTGATCTTGAAGATGTCACACGTCAGAAGGCGACTCTCGCCCCGAAGCACAAATAGAGTGATGTTGAAAAACTCCCTAAACCCGACAAACTTGTGTTTGAAACGTGGAATGCCATTCCCGATACTTATGTGAATGTAGCGTGATCGAATCTGCGTTGTGTCTGGTGTGAGGTGGACGTAGACACGGACAACGGTACTCAGTTGATGGTGCTTTATTTCCTGTTAATGAACCACAAACAGCATACACACAACATGGCGTTATCGACCATCGTCACCGTGGTGTAGTCCACCTCTGCTCTCGTTCTCAGCAAGCACAAAGAGAGCGCGCGCGCACATTCAAAACAGCGCGCCGTCTACAGTTACGACCATTAAATACATGTAGCTCAGTACAGTCAGCTTCAGCAAAAACATATGAAACAATATGAAATGAAAGGCAGTGTGTAAGCATTAATTAAACCAAAATACAAAAACAACGGTTCATACCTGTTAATGAACCACAAACAGCATACACACAACATGGCGTTATCGACCATCGTCACCGTGGTTTAGTCCACCTGGTATTGCCAAACAGAGTACTGAGTTAGTACACGAACGTACTATGGCTGTTTTACACAGGGCGAATTAATGTCATTACACAACAGGGTATTTCAGTACCAAAACCAAAACATAAATCAGTTTTACAAGTTATACAAAGCAATTAAATCCAATATTAGGTAAACGAAAGCGCATACCTCTGCTCTCGTTCTCAGCAAGCACAAAGAGAGCGAGCGCCCCCACCGGCGTGTCTCTCGTCAACAAACCGGCCAAACCATTTTGTACATTAGTTGAACGTATTTCCAATACAACAAATATTCAATGGAAAGATATCCTATCCTTCTCTAAACCCATTATAAAAGACCCAAAAGGGATTTCGTTTGGAGAATTGGTAACTCAATGTGAGGAAATTAATATAAACTAGTAACCAAGGCACCCCTCCAAAACCCTAGAGTGAGCTCGGTCCACTTTGTTCCTTCAAAGTAAGAGTGTTGCCGTTTTGGCCTATACTTATTTAAGATAAAAGATAGCAGTTTCTGTCCATGATTCTAGCATAACAACTTCACTCTGCTACATACTCCCCTACTGACTTATGCCAGATCATGGACAGTGTTCCCTTCAATCAACTCAACAGCGTAAGTATAAACCAAAGAAACAGAAAATAATAAAAAATCACAATAAGTCAACGCGTCATGTGTAGCTCAGTGTATTCCCTTAATTCCAAACCTAGAAAATAGGTTGACCAGCTCAAAAGCTATCCGATGAAGGATCAGGAAAAATAAAGGGTAGCTAATCCCTCATCTAACCATAGGCAAACAAACATGCCATGTACATATTCATATCATGGAATACACCTAAAACTACCAAATCATGTCTAATGCAATAGACAACCGTAACTACCAGTACGACTCAAAGAAAATCAAACAGCTAAATCAATGAAAGAAAAGAAGAAAAAATAATTATAAATAAAAATAATCACTAAAAGGGAAAAAAAATCAAGACATCTTTTAAGATGACAGCAGCGTCCTGACTCTCTGTACAGCCATCATGTCCTCAGTGCCTGACGTGACCGACTCAGGTTCACACACTGAAACAAGTAAGGATGAACTACAGGGGGCCTTTTTGTACAGACTGAGTGTTGTTGCCTAACGCCATTCCTAACACTCTCAGAACCCTATCCATTGTGTTATTCTCAGATACAGGCGTCAGCTGCTCTAGCTCTGGACTACTGACAGCCACAGGTGACGCGCTTTGTTCGTGATTAACAACCACCCTCTCCTGTGATGACTCAATGGCGACCACTTGTTGTGTCAACCGACCTCGACTCGCTCTATGTTCTCTCAAATATTCATCCAAATGTCCCTGCACCTCACCTGCTGTCCACTCACGAGATGGCTTACTTTTGAACACTAAGGACAACTCCTTATCGGGGCAGTTACGGATGAACATGAGAACTAGATGCTTGCTCAGTCTAGTCTGAGATTCCCCCTTACTAAGAAGACACTGCTCTGTGGCTTCTGCTGCTTTGTTAAGCCTAATCCAATAGTCAAGAGGATTCTCGCTTGTATATGCTTTGACTGCATAAAAGTCAGCTAATGGAAGATCTGAGTGAATAATATCACCAAAATGTTGTCTCAAAATGCTAAAAATAACACCCACCTCACTGACAGTTGAGTTGCTACGCAGCCATACTTTGGTAACGTCCCGGGCCCTCCCCATTAGCTTGTTCATAACCTCCTCAACTTGTTCAGTTCCAGTACAGTTATTTTTCTTTCTGAGATACGTCCTCATGAGTTCCTCCCACTCAAAAACAGAACACTTATCTGTGCTGTCCCCTCTAAAATAGGGTGGGGCATTTGCATCTGAACGTAACACGAGATTCATTTTGGATGCATCAACCACAGTATTCCCACATTGGTCAGGTTGGAACGTCTGTTGGGGATTTTGAGAAGCTAATACAGGTGAAATCCCCGTGATTGTGTTCTGCATTAACGTCATTCTAATAGCTTCCCCTATTTCTGACCCAATGGATTTTATCAAATTGGCCATTTGACTGGGGGATGTTCCAACACTAGTGTTGTTAATTTCACCAGGTGAGGGAACAACCGGGGTGAAAAGTAACGATTGGGCATTTTTCTCTAAGTGACCCTCTACACTCCTCCTTTCAGGACTAGAGGAACCTGAGCCACCTTGACTCCCCGGAGTAGACTGCATAACCGGTGTGTAATCGAGAACCCCTCTCCCTCTCCCCACAACCAAGTTCCTTGTAGGAGTGTTTCCTACATTCAAAGTCATTTTCACTATCAAATGGTACTTTCACCGTTTTACTCTTCAGTGTGTTTTAGGTAACACACTCGAAATCAATAAACTTGATTAGAGACTATCTTTTTCAAAGGATTCAGTGCTCTCCAGCCTCCTCAGGAACAGACCTCAGGAACAGGCGGCGAATGCAGCGTCCCCGTGACCAGGTCGCGCCAGCAGCATCCACGCGTCTAGGCCGCACATGAAGCCTCCACGTCTCTCCAGCTACTCCGGTGGTCGGCCTCTGCTGACCAGTTGATCCGGCATGTCTCGGCACCAGTTGTAGCGTGATCGAATCTGCGTTGTGTCTGGTGTGAGGTGGACGTAGACACGGACAACGGTACTCAGTTGATGGTGCTTTATTTCCTGTTAATGAACCACAAACAGCATACACACAACATGGCGTTATCGACCATCGTCACCGTGGTGTAGTCCACCTCTGCTCTCGTTCTCAGCAAGCACAAAGAGAGCGCGCGCGCACATTCAAAACAGCGCGCCGTCTACAGTTACGACCATTAAATACATGTAGCTCAGTACAGTCAGCTTCAGCAAAAACATATGAAACAATATGAAATGAAAGGCAGTGTGTAAGCATTAATTAAACCAAAATACAAAAACAACGGTTCATACCTGTTAATGAACCACAGACAGCATACACACAACATGGCGTTATCGACCATCGTCACCGTGGTTTAGTCCACCTGGTATTGCCAAACAGAGTACTGAGTTAGTACACGAACGTACTATGGCTGTTTTACACAGGGCGAATTAATGTCATTACACAACAGGGTATTTCAGTACCAAAACCAAAACATAAATCAGTTTTACAAGTTATACAAAGCAATTAAATCCAATATTAGGTAAACGAAAGCGCATACCTCTGCTCTCGTTCTCAGCAAGCACAAAGAGAGCGAGCGCCCCCACCGGCGTGTCTCTCGTCAACAAACCGGCCAAACCATTTTGTACATTAGTTGAACGTATTTCCAATACAACAAATATTCAATGGAAAGATATCCTATCCTTCTCTAAACCCATTATAAAAGACCCAAAAGGGATTTCGTTTGGAGAATTGGTAACTCAATGTGAGGAAATTAATATAAACTAGTAACCAAGGCACCCCTCCAAAACCCTAGAGTGAGCTCGGTCCACTTTGTTCCTTCAAAGTAAGAGTGTTGCCGTTTTGGCCTATACTTATTTAAGATAAAAGATAGCAGTTTCTGTCCATGATTCTAGCATAACAACTTCACTCTGCTACATGAACATGACGAAGTATGCATTTGGAGTCCTTTCCATCTTTGGATCCACATACTTATGCAAGCAGGTGTTCTCAAACATGAACAGTCTGTAGTCCTGCGTGAAGATCAAAGTCACGTCTTACAGCCCCGACATAGAGAAGCTCAGCAGTGGTGTTCAACAACAGAAATCACATTAAACAGGTGAGAACATTATCATTTAATAGGCTATTATTTAGCTAAATAAAAACTTTTATTTTAGAACCTGAGCTGATGTTTTTTATGTTCAGGCTCGATGGTTGATTCCTGTACGTGGCTGAGGAAAAAACAAGAGGATGACCAACAACCTGAAATGGACTGAAGTCATAATTAAATACAAACTGGCCTTTTTTTTTTTTATCAACTTTTTCTTCTCCTTTTTCTGTGATTTTTCTCCCCATCCCAATTTACCTCTCGTGCCAATTCTCCCTCCCCTGTCCTGGTCGTTGCTCGCATATGCCCCCCACTGGCCGGTTGTAGGGAGGATAGAAGCCTTGCATCACATGTCCCCTCCGATAAACTTGCACATCGGATTGGATCGGGCCAAATCTACTCTTTCCAATGCCCGAGTTTAATTTGGATTTAGTGTCATCAGGCGTGCAGGAAGAACCGAGAATGAAATCTATTGTACAGGTATGTACAGTTCCATTACCACAGTGGTTTAAATCATACCTGGAGGGGAGACAACAGTGTGTCAAGGTCAATGGGGAGAAATCCAAACTGCTTGCCAACTGCATGGGAGTACCGCAAGGGTCTGTACTTGGGCCACTGTTATTCACCATGTACATGAATGATCTACCGCAGAGTTGTCCAGGTGTCAGCTGCCAGATGTACGTTGACGATACGCTGTATATACATAACATAGGAAATGTATATCCTGGACCGTATTTAATTGTATTCTTAGTCTTATTTTTAATCTTATTTGTGACTTTTTTTTTTTGTGGATGAGAGCCTTGACATTAAGTGGTTGTAGCTACGGCTGTGGGGGTGCTGGAGACATGACCCAATAGTCTTTTATATGCATGAGTCTCCTGAACACGGAGAGAGCAATCCCAAATCGATCAGCATTTTCTCTGCTGAGCTACTGTATAGTAAATTTGTCGCACCTACTCCCGAACTACGCATGCGCAGATTGATGAACCTAGACACCATGGACATTTTTACGCATGCAGAGTTCTGGGACCATTAGGGGACTAAATTGCCTCTTCAAAAATGCCATAAAAATATTATATGTTGAAATAACTTTACATTTTTTTTCTCATAAATCTTTTATTCAACTTCAGCCCTGATCATAACCATTTTTATTTTTAGATTCGATATTTTTTTGGCTGAAGTTGGATAAAATATTTATGAAAGAAAAAGTGGACAATTATTTCAACATATACTTTTTATGGCATTTTTGAAGAGGACAATTTTGTCCCCTAATGTTAAGAGTGTAACTTTAAATTCTACAGGCTGAATGAAAGTAGAGTTAAAAGGAAAAATCCAAATAATTCCAAGATAATTCAAAGATTACACGCCACATACAGTATTGGCTACAAACATAACCACTGCAAAGTTATCAAAAAAATAAGAATCTCAAAGGACAAATTTGTCCTTATCAGACAAAGTGGTTAAGTGGTTGTTCCCCTTCTAATTTCCTCCAAAACATCTAGTCTAGTTATGTGATCAATATTATTTGACAATTCATGCTTTTTGTTGAACATTTCAGTCAGTGAGCTTGTAATTTTATAGTTAAAATGATTGAGACAGCACAGTGTTGTCTTCGTTGTGCATGTGCTCACCACACACGATACATGTGTCCAGGGGCGTAGCTGTAGATTCTGGGTCCCATGAAAGAATGTATTTGTAGGCCCCCAATTAATGCGAGCGCGCGTTAGCGCGCCAGCCTTTTTTTTTGGCCATTTATTTATTGATGAAAACGCATTATGGTTTTTACCTATACATTCGGATCAGCAGTTCAGCACCTGCACTGTTGGTGGGTGAGCCTAGTAAAGGATGTCGCATTGCGTTCATCTTCAATGAATGGACCAATGCAATAGTCTACCAAAGAACCTTGAGTCGCACTAGGCTGGGAACAACCCTGGGTCAAGTGATAGTAAACTGGACTGGACGAACAACATCGAGGCCCTACAGGAAGGGACAGAGCAGACTGTTCTTCCTGGGAGGGCTCAGGTCTTTTAATGTCTGCAGCAAACTGCTGCAGATGTTCTACCAGTCTGTGGTTGCTGGTGCCCTCTTCTTCGCTGTGGTATGCTGGGGGGGCAACACCAACACAGACAAAATAAACAAACTGGTCAGAAAAGCAAGCTCTGTGGTGGGAGCGGACCTGGACAGTCTGGAGGTGGTGGGGGAGGACGAGGAGGAAGCTGTATGCTATCCTTGAGAACCCCTGCCACCCCCTCCATGATGAGCTGACCGCAATGCGGTCCACGTTTAGCCACAGACTTATCCCCCCCGACATACCACAAAGCGCTTCCGGCAGTCATTTGTGCCGGTGGCAATCAGGCTCCACAACCAGGCAGGGCCAGGACGGGCCAACTGCCGTGGACTGGAGGAGCTGGGTTGTGGACTGTAACCAATTAATTGTATTATTTAACATCATGATTGGACTTGTTTGTTTTTCTTTTCACCACTTTTAGCTCTATTTTAGCCCTATTTTAGCTCTTTTTATCCCTATGTATTTGTCCATCTTGTTTTTAACACATACTAATAAGTGTATGTTATGTATTAACTGTTTCCACGAACTGTTTTTAAATTTCTGTTATGCTGTAATGGACATCTGAATCTCCCCTTGGGGATAAATAAAGGTTTTCAATTCAATTCAATAGCAGATCTTCTACCTCAGACACCACTACAGGTGGCTCAGTATCTGTGGAATCCTGTGTCTGAGCCTCACGTTGTCCCTGACATTGACTGTCCATAGCTGCTTCCTCCTCATCTGTGCTGCTTTCATGGTCCTCAACTTCTTCTTGTACGGTACTTATCTGCCTCTTCACCTCTGCTCTCCTCGTTGGCTGCCTTGCTCGAGTATCCATAGTGTACATGATTTATAAAATGTCCTATAATAGTAATAACACAGTACAGCTCGAGCTATCTCTTAATTGTTGTAATAATAATTTGTATAGATATTTTCCAATTGCTCAAATCTAGCTATAGCTACTGTAACAACCTCAATTTAATGTGCCAGTGGTCAATGGTATTGCAATTACTGGAAGAACTAGAGTAACTAAATGTGAATATTACCTGAATGAATGAATGAATGAATGAATGAATGAATGAATGAAAACTTTATTTAACAGATTGCAGAATGGGTACAATACAGTACGGCTCAATACATACAATTGTTAAGGGGATGCAGACCTGAGAAAGACGTTTGTCTTGTTTCCATCAGGGTCCCCCATTTTCAATTCATATAGACATATATGACATACATGACATACAGATAGTCAGTACTGCTACATCTATACATTTATGACATACCAGATTTGCAAATACAGTACTGTTTGTGATACAGAAGGAGTCAAGAAAAGGGAGTATATACATTTGACGTAGAAACTGTACATTGGAGGAGGTTGGGTGGGGGGGGTTGGGTACATTGGGATATTGACAACCATACTGGGTAATTTACATTGGAGGTGGTTGGGGGGGGGGGGGGGGGCGGGGGGCACACTGTATAAACAAGTAACACTGTACATTGAGGGGGGGGGGGGAGGAGACACTGTACAAACAAACACAATTGTACATTGAACTATTGACAAAACCATACTAGGTAAATGACTGTACATTGGAGGGGGTTGGGTTAGGATATTTACAGGGGCCAGTGTTGAATTGCAGTCTCCCGTAGGTGTCCCTTGAGAGAGGTTTTGAAAGTGGGTAGTGATCCACATTCCTTTACAGCTTTGGGTAGGGCGTTCCACATTGATGTGGCATAATTGCGAAACGTGTTTAGTCCCTTATTTGAGCCGAATCTGGGTTTAACATGATTTGTGGAGCTCCCTCTGGTGTTGTGATCGTGGTATTCACTGACCTTTGGGAAGTATTTTGACATGTACATGGGTACCTTGGTCGTGTAGTGTATCTTGTAGACCAGGCCCATTGCAAGTTGTTGTACTCTGTCGTCTACTCTAAGCCATCCTAGGTTGTCAAAGTGGGCAGGGGTGAGGTGGGTTCTAGGAGTAAGGTCAAGCAGTAGTCTGACCAGTTTGTTTTGAGATGTTTGTAATTTTGTTTTTAGCGCCTTTGAGGTGCTTTGGTACCATGAGGTGCAAGCATAGTCGTAGTACCCCTGAATGAGTGCTCCTGCCAGAGTCTTCAGGGTGTTCTTGTTTACCAGAGAGGAGATCCGGTACAAGAATCGAGTTCGTTGGTTGACTTTTTTTATTACATTGGATGCCATTTTGTCACAGGAGAGATTAGCCTCTAGGATGGAACCCAGGTAGGTAATTTCATCTTTCCTTGTGACAATATTGTCACCCACTGTAACTGAGAAGCCGTCGGTCTTGCTGAGTTTGTTATTTGAACCGAAGAGAATGGACTCTGTTTTGCCCATGTGTAATGATAGTTTGTTATCAGCGAGCCATATGCAGATTCTGCCTAGTTCCGAGCTGAGGGTTTTTTCAACCTGTAACTTGTTCTTGTCAGAGACCAGCAGGGCTGAGTCGTCCGCAAACAGGAACAAGTTGCAGTCACAAGCTGACGACATGTCATTTGCATAAATTAGGAACAGTAGCGGTCCTAGTATGCTTCCTTGTGGAACACCACAGCTCACTGTGAGGGGGGGGGATAGGGTACCGTTTACCTCCACCATCTGTTCCCTCCCCTCAAGGTAGGATTGCATCCAGCTCACTGATAGACTATCAAAACCAATTGCTTTTAGCTTGTCAATCAGAATGGAGTGATTGACCGTGTCAAAGGCCTTTTGTAGGTCCAGCATGACCATGCCGCAGTATTTGCCTGCGTCCACCTCTTGTTTGATGTGGTCATTCAAGTCATACCTAAAGTTGTATTCAATGCATGCATGGTAAGCATATTTTAAAATCTGTTTGTTAACCCCAAGCCCTGCTGCTTACCTCCCTCTCCTTCAACTGGGAGCTGGCCTGAGTGAAGGGGACAAGGGGTACTGATCCTGAAGCCGCATCTGTGCATTAGAGCAGTGCAATGTTACCATGTAACAATATACAGGTTAGGTTAGCTAGCCATAGCAAAAGGGCATAGCTGCTGGATACAAATTCACTGGGCTCATCTACACTCATCTAATTTTTTTTATAGCAACAGGTAGCTGATGAATTGAAAATGGGGGACCCTGATGTAAACAAGATGAAAGTCTTTCTCTGGTCTGCATCCCCTTAACAATTGTGTGTATTGAGCTGTACTGTACTGTACCCATTCTGCAATCTGTTAATAAAGTTTTCAATCAATCAATCATCTAACATCAGCCACAAAATGTTGGCCCAGCTGTTATGGGCTTCAAAACAAGTTCTGTGAATAAATACCTTTCTTGTGAAAATACTTGGTGACTCTTGCAATGCTGATGTTTTTTCTTTCGTTTTCTGAGCTCCTGAAACATGAGCTGTAGACATTTTCCTGTCACTCTGACTCTGTTCAAGCTGCGCGCTGTGCTCTCTGCAGATATCCCCTACTCCTGTGCGCTGCTGTGTATGTGGACTGAACCATGCAATGAAAAAAGGGAGGGGTGCTCATATTGTCAAACAAAGTAACAAGCACCTGTTTGTTTCTTTTGTGACGATTTTCTTTAATACAGGCAATTATACTTTTGACTCAACTACATTAACTTACTTTAGGATAATAATAAAACCATATTAATAAAAAGATAATAATAGTGTTCTCTGGGCCCCCCCCCCCCCCAGTGCTGGGCCCTTGGAATCATCCTAATCGACCCCCCCCCCCCAGCTACGCCCCTGCATGTGTCACACTATTATGGCAGTGGCTACTGTAATTATAGTATTGTTAATGAAAGGTCTATGTTATTTAATGTTTGTGTTGGTTAAAGGGCTATTTTTTACATTTGATGGGTAGTGCATCCGTAAACTGAACTTAGTGGTTAACTGTATTATAATAGTAAATTGAAAAATATGTTGTGCTCTTGCTTTTTGAAGGCATTGCTAGTGCCACAACAGTAGTGAGTAATGAACAAGAGATATCAGAGCAACCTGCAGGTACGAGACATTTATTTTAGAACAATGTAGGCCTATACAGTTTAGGGTATTTTTAATCATGGAAAAAAGGTTTTAAACAGGTGTACTCTATTGATGGAGTAGTGTTAGTGTATATCAGTAAACTGAATAGGGTATTGTGCTCTTGCTCTGTTCGTTGAATAGGTGGAGAGAGTAGCAGTGTAAGGGCAGTGCTAGTTAGGCAGGAGCCTTTGGAGAGAGATGGGTCTAGGACACAGCACAGTGATGACAGGTGACAGTGAAAGAAGAGGCACAAACAGAAAATGGCTGTCCTACAATGATGCAAACCACTCCCTATTCTGCTCGGTATGTCTTGCATTCAGAAAATCTGACAATGACAGTGCATTCACCAGAGAAGGCGGCATGGAAACATGTCCATCAGAGAATAGAGGAGCATGCGCAAAGCAAGGCCCATAGAGAGAGTGCAGAAGCCTATTTCCTCAGAGCAGACATCAGAGGCTTCCTGAGTGAAAAACAAGTCTCAGCACATCGAGAGCAGGTCAGGAAGAAGAGGCAGGTTCTGGAATGTATCATTGACATACTTAAAGTAATTGAAAAGAGTGGTCTTAGCTACAGGGGAGACACGCATGAAGCTGCATTATAGTCTTGACGACCCAACCTTAGAACATGGCAATTTCTTGGAAATGATATTGTTTGATGTCTGCCAAGAGCATGTAAACGACAACATCGAGAAGAGCAAGAGGCAACATGAGAGGAAAGGTACAGGTAATTGATGTCATCAGGGTCTTGATTCAAGCTGTGATTGCTACTGAAGTTCAGGAGGCAGGGATGTTTTCAGTACAAATAGACACCACACAGGATTTAACATCCAAAGACCAGTGGGCTGTAGTTCTGCGCTATGTCACCAACGTTGTCCATGGGAGACACATCTGTGTTATTGACTGTGACTCAGCAACGGGACAGTATTTTGTGGAGCTCCTTAAACAGACTCTGTAGAAGGTGGGCATTAACATCAATAACTGTGTAGGGAACAGATGGAGCTGCTAATATGCAGGGACAGTATAAGGGCTTCTCTGCATTGCTCTCAGGAGAGGCCCCTGGCCAAGTTCACACTTGGTGTTACTCGCATGTGCTGAATCTGGTGCTTACAGACACCACTGGGGTTGTAGTGGCAAGTGCATCCCTTTTCTCTTTGTTGAACGACATTGCTGTGTTCACTAGGGAGTCCTACAAGCACATGCAGGTATGGGAAGAAACCAGTGGGGACAAGTGGCTTGGTTTAATTAGAGAAACACGCTGGTGGGCCAAGGACCATGCCGTGGCGAAAGTGTTTGGATGCTTTGGAACCCCACCGTCATAGGCAACTATCGTCCTGTCTCTCTTCTCTCCTTCCTTTCTAAAACACTTGAACATGCTGTATCCAACCAACTTACTGATTATCTCTTACAGAATTACGATCCTAGACCCTAATCAGTCTGGCTTCCGGACTGGCCACTCCACAGAAATGGCCCTCATTGCGGTCACAGAGGCACTTCACCTAGCAAAAGCAAAAGGCCTCTCCTCTGTCCTGATTCTCCTAGATCTATCTGCAGCCTTCGACACAGTCAACCATCAGATCCTCCTCGCGGCCCTCGCAGGAATGAGAGTGGCTGGCTCTGCGCTGACATGGCTGACATCATACCTCAATGACTGCTCCTACCAAGTGTCATGGAGAGGGACCCTGTCGGCCACCTGCCCCCTGCGGACGGGTGTCCCTCAGGGCTCGGTCCTAGGACCCCTTCTCTTCTCCCTCTACACTAAATCACTGGGTAACATTATCACGTCTCATGGCTATGCCGATGATACTCAACTCTTCCTCTCCTTCCCTCCCTCAGATATCCACGTCTCTGAGCGGATCTCGGCCTGTCTGTCCGACATCTCCGCCTGGATGACGACCAACCACCTCAAACTGAACCTAAGCAAAACAGAATTGCTCTACCTGCCGGCCAAATCCCCCCCCTGACCGACCTTTCCATCACAGTCGAGAATGCAGCTGTGACCGCGTCCCCGACCGCCAAGAACCTTGGTGTTGTCCTTGATGACCAGTTGAACTTCTCTGATCACATCGCAGCGACAACCAGAACCTGCAGATTCCTGACAAAAGAAGCCACCCAACTCCTCGTCCAACCAACAGTCATCTCCCGCCTCGACTACTGCAACACACTGCTTGCTGGCCTCCCGGCCACTGCCACCAATCCTCTTCAACTCATTCAGAATGCAGCGGCCCGCCTGATCTCAAACCTACCGAAGTCGGCCCATGTCACCCCACTTCTTAGGGACCTGCACTGGCTCCCCATTGCTGCACGAATTCGCTTCAAGGCCCTCGACCTAGCATACCGTGCAGCAAAGGGAACTGCTCCCGCCTACCTCCGGTAAATTGTCTCTAACTACACACCCTCAAGACCCCTACGCTCTGCATCTTCTGGCCGCCTCAGACCTACTCCTATCCAAGCTCTGGGAGGGTCATCAAAGAGAAGTCGCCTATTCTCAGTCCTGGCCCCACAATGGTGGAATGAACTACCCACCCCAGCTAGGACAGCCGAAACCCGTCCAATCTTTCGCCGTCGACTAAAGACGCACTTCTTCAACCATTATCTGAAAGAAATTATAATAATAATCTAACCCTAACTAACCTTACTGTCATGCACTTGTCCTAATAAACTAACCTACACTGTAGCACGCAACACTTTGATGACCATTGTTACTCAGCTGATAGAGTTGTACCCTTCCTGATGACTTGTCGTACAGAACTTGTAAGTCGCTTTGGATAAAAGCGTCAGCTAAATGACTATATGTAAATAGAAATGGAAAGCCTGACCATGCACTCTACACAGATGTGGTGATCACCATGATGAAAATTGAGGAGGATGAGACCATGAAAGCTGTTGCCAGAGGGTACCTGGAAGCACTCCTGAGGTATGAAACAGTACACCGTTCAGGTGTTTCTCAGGATTTTTTAGCATACTTCCCCTGTCTCAAACTACTTGCAAACAAGTGGCAATGCTGTATACGGGTCACCACGCACGTCACGAGCACTCACGGCACTTTGCGAGCGTCTACCGGCTCAGGCTGCATTTATCGCCGATCATGTAATATACCGTTCGAAAGTTGAATTTGCCGCCACCACACTCGAGGAATTGTGTGCCTCGGTTCTCGAGTTACATGACTATATGTCAGGCGAGCGTCTTTTTACAGGCCGCGCCTCAAATGACCACGTCGTCTGACTGTATACGCTCTAGAACTGACCAATCACTGCTGATGGCGAAAATTATTGGTCAGCGTTGTAGCCAACGAGCGTCCGGTTCCAACGATACCCCACGTGGGAGGAAGTGGGGGAATTAAGTGAAAGTTGCAGAGTGAAGATTTGTTGTGACTGAAGCTTCAGAACACACAAAGGTGGTGTTGAATATAGAGGTTGTATGTATGGTTGTAACTGACTGTAATTGCTATCTACTGCCCTCATGACTGCATGTATATCTGTGTCCACTGGGGGGCACTGTAGGCGGAGCGTCTACTGTCTACACCAGGTTGGGACTATATAAACCTTGGTTCCCTCCTACTGTTTCTTCTTGTCACTTCTACCCCTCCCGGAGAGGAGATCATATGTGCTGCTGTATTATGAGACAACATGATAAATAAACCGCTGCCAGCAGAGCATGGCAGAGCATAGAATACCATGCCTCTTGTATACATTATTGCCGCCCCATTGCCAAATCTGTTAACAGGTTATGGGCCCAGAACTCGCAGGGGCGAAATAATAAAGGTAGTTAGCTTAGCTGACGTGTAGGCCAGAGCAGCACCGGGAGTACCGTGTGGCTAGATACTAGGCCAACGGAGCTTAAGCTACACCAACCACCTACCAACAAGAAAGAGGATGGCAACCAAGGGAAGAAGCAAGTGGCCCACATTTAACGGGAAAGCGGAAGGATATGAGCTCTGGGAAGAGCGCATGCTATGTTGCATGCACAGCGCGGGACTCAAGGCGGTGATCCTGGCGGCCCCCGCGGGGCCACTGACGGCGGAGGACCAAGCACAAGACGACAAACTAAACGCGGACGCATACTGTGAGTTGGCGCCGCTGCTCGACGATACGAGCTTGGGACTAATATTTCGCGACACGAAGGACAAAGGCCGAGAAAGCCTGGGAGTGTTGAGGGAGCATTACATCGGACGGGGAAGGCCCCGAGTAGTGTCCGTCTACGTAACGTTAACGGCCCTGAAGAAGGGGCACACAGAGACGATGACAGAATACATCATCCGAGCTGAGCAGATCATGACAGCGCTCAAGAGTGCAGGAGAGGCACCAGGAGAGGGGCTAATGATGGCAATGGTGATGAGGACTGCCGGAGTTATACAGGCCGTTCGCGCTACTGGTTACCCACGGTTCAACGGACATGACATTGGGGCAGTTCAAAGCCAAGCTGCGGAACTTTGAGGCTTCAGAGGATATCCACCCAGATGGCGCGGAAGCGGGGGGGATAGCACTGAAAGCCCGAGCGACACAGAGGGAAAGGGCCAGGCCCACGACGGAGCTGACGTGTTGGCGATGCGGAGAGAACGGGCATCGGAGAGATAACTGCAACAGGACAGTCTGGTGCAACTTCTGCAGATCATCGGGGCACACAGACAAAGAGTGCCGAAAGAAACGAGACCAGAGCGCCCGATACGCACATGGGCAAGATGTCGGCCAGAGACGAGGCAGCGCACATGGACAAGATGGCGGCGACGGACGAGACCGCGACTACAAACAAGATGGCGGCGATGGACGAGATCGCGGCCGCGGCCAAGATGGCGACTGTGGACGAGATGGCGACTACAGACAAGATGGCGGCAACAGAGATTGTGTGACGGATCGAGATGACTACAGGTGTCACCCGGCCAACACAGCACCGGCAGCTCCAGAGTAGGGGGTTGATCGTAGATACAGGTGCGTCGTCCCACATCATCAACGACAGGAGCAGTTTCAAGAACTTCGATAAATCCTTCGAGCCGGAGGGACACAGCATGGAGCTGGCAGACGGGAAGCGCACCTACGGCCAGCAAGGGAGAGGAGACGCACAGGTACGCCTTATAGACAGTAAGGGACGCCGGTGTACAGTGACATTAAAGAATGCTTTATATATACCCTCGTTCCCACATGAACTATTCTCAGTCAAATCTGCTACTGCTAACGGCGCCGAAGTGTTCTTCAGTGAAGGTAAAGATGTTCTTGTAGAACGAGATGGTACGCGGTTTAATATCGACGTATATGGGAGAATGTATTACTTACTAACGGAGTGCAATAATAATGACAAATGTAATGTGACTTTTAGCCATGACATCCAGACGTGGCATGAAATTATGGGTCATTGTAATCATGAGGATTTGCTAAAGCTACAAGCAGTGACAGACGGTATGCACATTAAAGGTGAGAGGCATAGACCTGACAAAGAATGTGAAGTTTGCATAAGAGGGAAGTTTACTCAAACAAGGAACAGGGGCCCCACGGAGAAAGTAAAGAGGCCGCTGGAGCTAGTTAACACCGACCTAGCCGGTCCAGTAAGGAACGAGTCCATAGGTGGCTTTAACTACGTACAGTCCTTTACAGATGTGGGTACAGGCGTAGTGTTCGTCTATTTCCTCAAAGCAAAGAGTGATGCGCTCCAAGCCACGGAAAAGTTCCTTGCCAATGTAGCCCCCTATGGGGAAGTAAAATGTTTGAGATCAGACAACAGGACCGAGTTCACGAACAGAGAGTTCCAATCACTGCTAAGAAAGAACAGGATCAGACACGAGACGTCATGTCCCTACTCCCCACATCAGAACGGGGTAGCAGAGAGGGAATGGCGCACCCTTTTTGAAATGGCCAGGTGTAAGCTAGACGATAGTAACATACCGAAGAGCCTGTGGCATTATGTGGTACAAGAATCTGCTTACACCAGAAACAGGTGTTTTAATAAACACACGGGCACCACCCCATATACAGCAATGACTGGGAAAAGATGTAATCTAGCCAGAATGCACAAATTCGGATCAGTGTGCTATACTTACCAGCAGGACAGAGGCAAGCTTGAGTCCAGATGTGAAAAAGGGTTATTTGTAGGACACGACAGAGGGAGCACAGCACTCCTAGTCTACTATCCCGGTAAAGGGAAGGTGCAAAAGCACAGACTAGTGAAATTTGTCACAACATGCGAAATCGAGACACAGATAGAGGAGCCATGACTGGACTCGGGGGTAAGGTATGGGGGGACAGAGACACCCCCGCCTAGCGTACTTAGCACAGGCGTGCAAGCAGAGGGCGATGACGAGGAGCACCCGAGGGTGACGTCAAGTGCCCCAAGCAGTGGGAGGTATCCCTCAAGGGAACACAAACCCCCAAAATACCTGATAGATTATGCCCGGAGAGGGAGTGACGAGGATGACAGTACACTCGCCGATATTGACTACTGCTACAGAGTGGTGTGTGGCGTGCCTCAGTCCTTTAAGGAAGCCATAGTGTCCCCAGAGTCGAGTAAGTGGGAGAGAGCGATGGACGAGGAGATGAGGTCCTTAGAGGACAACCACACTTTTACTCTCACACAATTGCCAGAGGGCAGACAGACAGTGGGAGGAAAATGGGTGCACTCAATCAAGGAAGGGATTGAAGGCCACGAAAAGTACAAAGCGAGATTTGTAGCTAAAGGTTTCAGCCAGAGGGAGGGGATAGACTATGGTGAAACATTTTCCCCCACCGCCAACCTGACCAGTGTAAGGGTAGTGGTTCAGAAAGCAGCTGAGGACAATCTGATTCTACATCAGATGGATGTGAAGACAGCCTATCTGCACGCACCCATAGATAGGGAGATATATAATGGAACAACCTGAAGGTTATGAAAAGAAAGGGGAAAAAGCTAGTGTGCAGGCTAGAAAAATCCATTTACGGCCTGAAACAGTCTGGGCGAAATTGGAACGAGATGCTCCACACATGCCTCATCAAGGATCACTTCCTACAGAATCCAGTAGACCCCTGTGTTTACTCAAGGGAGTCAAAAGAGTCAGGGAAAGTGATAATCATCATTTGGGTGGATGATTTGATCATCACAGCAGACAACACCAGGAACCTAGATCAGGTGAAAGGTATGCTCTCCACCAGATTCAAAATGAAAGACCTTGGCAGGTTAAAGCATTTCCTAGGTATGGACTTTGAGCAGTCGGAAAATTGTGTAACAGTATCCCAGAAGAGATATGTGGAAAAGATCCTGAAACGTTTTGACATGCAGGAATGTAGAACAAGGGAAACACCATGTGATCAGAAACTTGATTACCAAGAGGATGCTCAGAAACTGACAGATGTAAAAATTTACAGGGAAGCCGTGGGTAGTCTCATCTACTTAACAACATGTACCCGCCATGACCTGTGTTTTGTAGTGAGTAAGTTGTCACAGCATTTTGCTGATCCCACAGAGGAACACTGGATCACAGTAAAACATGTTTTTCGTTATCTAAAAAGGTACAGTAGATAAACTACTTTGTTTCAGAAAGAGCAGCGAAGGCCTAGGGCTTAAAGCCTACAGTGATGCAGATTGGGCTGCTGACACCACAGATAGAAGGAGTACAACTGGATACTGTGTTAGTTTAAACACAAACAGCTCACTGGTTTCATGGAGAACAAAGAAGCAGCCCACAGTAGCACTGTCAACTTGTGAAGCCGAGTACATGGCTCTGGCCATGACGATACAGGAGTGTATTTATCTAGAACAACTGCTCGGAGGGATGGATAACTATGTATATAAGAAAACTGTTGTTTATGAGGACAACCAAGGTACTATTGCCATTGCGAGAAACCCTGTGTGCCGACAGAGGTGTAAGCATATGGACATAAAGTACCATTTCATCAGATCTGTCATCAGAGAAGAAAGAATGACACTGATTTATTGTCCAACAGATGACATGGTAGCAGACGCTATGACGAAACCTGCTTCCAAACTGAAATTGAAAAGATTTGCAGAGGTTATGTTTGGTGTGTAAATATTGAATGCCATACTCTTTTTGATGTTCTAAGACTGTGTTATTTCCTTTGTAAATTGTTTTGAAGAGTCCATACAGAATGTTAAGCAACCATAAGTGGGAGTGTTGAATATAGAGGGTGTATGTATGGTTGTAACTGACTGTAATTGCTCTCTACTGCCCTCATGACTGCATGTATATCTGTGTCCACTGGAGGGCGATGTAGGCGGAGCGTCTACTGTCTACACCAGGTTGGGACTATATAAACCTTGGTTCCCTCCTACTGTTCCTTCTTGTCACTTCTACCCCTCCCGGAGAGGAGATCATATGTGCTGCTGTATTATGAGACAACATGATAAATAAACCGCTGCCAGCAGAGCTAGGCCAAAGATAGAATACCATGCCTCTTGTATACATTATTGCCGCCCCATTGCCAAATCTGTTAACAGGTGGATAGCCATTTTGGATTTTTTTCTTTTGGTACACGGTACATGATTTACTCAAGCACACATCTTTTTATGGATTTTTATGAAATGTGGACCTGTACTACATAAGACTTCAGGCTATGGAACCATGTGAGTGTTCCAGCTCATACCTCTATGCTGAAACTTAAAAACAGGAATCTGGCAACCACTAAAGAGAAATGTGAGTACACAAGTTCAAATCTCTGTTTATTTAATTAGCACTAAAAGTGATTATCCTTTTTTGCTTTAGTAACTTCAGAATGTTACCATTCAAAAGAGATCAGGCTCATGCATGTGCTATAAGTATAAAGTATAAAGCTAAGCTTTGCAAAAAAGTATGCAGTCCTCAAAAACAAAAAATGGCCACTTTTTGGCCCACCTGTTAATGGTGATTGTAGAACTGTTTCTTTTCAGCACTCTGCCTGTGACCGAATCACAGCCGTGCTGATATTTAGTATAACAGCACTCCCTCTTGTGTGATATTGCACATTGGGTGCCAATCGCGTATTAATACGTTTCTGGGCCCCAACCGTTGAGTGCCAAACACGTGTTAATACGTTTTTGGATTGTCTTTCCTTTTTTTCCGATATTTCTTTTCATTATCCATCCAGGGAGCCTGGTTTTACCATAGGGAATGGGTCTGAGGTCGCCAAAGTGCAATACCAGCTGCATCCAGCTAGACGGCGGTATCAAGCACCCTTTGAAACCTTGTATCTTGGCCTGTGCGTCGATCTAATGTCTCCGGGTCGGTTTTTTTTGGTCAAGGGGAGTAGTTATAGCGGTCGGATTGAGAATAATCAAATGCTCCTGATGCATGATGTGTGGTGGATTATGTTGGCGACACGATGGACATCAATACTTGGAATTGCGATCAGATAATAGGAATATTCTTTTTGGGGTACATCCTAGTCAAGGTAAGGGCTACAGTATATGATATCAATCTTGCGTTGATCCAAGCATGTCTTCACCTCGACCCGAACGTGTGTGTGTAACGTTAGTCCACAACGTATGCCGTTGGTTTGATTTTATTTTAGTTTATTGATGGATTAAAAACACACAACAAGGATCCAAAGGATAACATGAGAACGTAAAACCCTTATTTCCGTCATGGTCCCAGGGCTGTTAGGCCACAACAAAAACACTACAATAACACAAAACACATAAATTTAAAACATTACGACGGTGACGATCAAAGCATCAAAAAATTACCCCCCCCCCCCTTTTATGCATTCATGATGAAACATAATACCTATGATATAGATTGGATTTGAGAATAATAGCGGGTCGGGCGGCTGGGTGGCGTAGCAGAGATTGCGCTCGTCACCAATGCAAGAGGCTGCGGTCTCAACTCCCGGCGTCAGCATTGCCTGCGGCTTGGGCCAGACGTCATATCAATTGACAGAGGTAGCGGGTGGAAAGTCGATGGGTGCGGATTGGATGTTGTGGACAGCGACTCCTACAGGTCGGTTTTGTGATGCCTGTACAGCAGAGTCAGGAAGTATCGGGGGCAGCGTGAGCCTCCCACGCGTTACTCCTTGCCACTGAGAGGCCGCGCTGTCTGGTGAAAAGATGCGACAGGCTGCCTCCTCGTGTACGGGAGGGGACACGTTATGAAAGGCTTCTATCCTCACTACAGCCGACCAGTGGGAGGCATAGTCTAGCAACGTTCAAGACAGGGAAGGGGAGAATTGAAGGGGAGAATTGGCGACACGAAATTGGGATGGGAGAAAAATAAGGAGAAAAAGTGGATAAAAAAAAGAATAATAGCGGGTCCAGGCAAGAAATGGCAACGGTTATAGTATAATAGATGCATAAGGCTATTCCTCAGCATTTCGGGAATTACCCCAGACCGATCTAAAAACATACTTATATTCACCACGGTATAACACGCAAATGCTAGCATTAGCTCAATTAGCGGCACGGACCAAACACAACACAAAGCAGCAAACCCCAAGCCATAATCATACACATAAATCACAGCGGCCCAACAACACACAATGCAGGCTACATATGACAATTACCTAGCATAAACCACAGGCATTACATTTTGGAGGCTGGTGATAACTTACTTCCTCAAGGACGCACTCTCAGTCTGAAAATGGAAACACAGGTGCCGGCAATTCACCACCTGTATTTAATTACCAGACTAAGGACCCTTGGGCTGTCTGGAGAGATGCCTGACTAGGAACAAGAATACCCCCTGGGCTGTCCAAAGTAATGCCTGAATAGAAATAATAATACACAGTATGGCAAAATAGTGGGGAATTTACAACAACCACACTACAGAAGGTTAACACTTTCACTACCACACTACAGAAGGTTAACCTTTCACTACCACACTACAGAAGGTTAACCCTTTCACTACATACGGTTAACCTTTCACTTTCTCTTTTTTGCATTTTGACCGGAAGAAAGTCACTGTCAAATGACCATAGTATTGTATCCATAGCTATAATATAGAATATAGTTATAGCTCTACAAACAAGGTGACGGACTCCTATCTTTTAAAGCGTGGCAGTGAATAGATGGGGCCCGAAAAAGGCGTGGCACCCAATGTGTTAAATAGCGAACATTAAGACATATGTGAAACTGTTCCAACAGCACAGAATTGAGAGATTCAATGGGATCCGGTCTCTCTTTCAGAGAATGAAGAACGTGAAAAACTTGGCTGATACGATACTCAGGCACTCAGGTGAGGGAAAAAGCGGTTATTTGTGGAGTAACGGCTCTGAGCAGCAACCTGTGTGTTTTGCCTTCAAAAGGTTTAACTTCATACCATACAAAAATGAACAGAAAGGGAAATAAACAGCAGGGTAAAAAAAGGAAGATCAGATATAAACTGCAGTAGGCCTCATTTCATTTCTATAGTCAGACAAAATTATAGATATGAGTTATGAGTTAGTGCCGAGCTTCAAAGCCAGCTCCGTGGGTAAATCCCTGAACACCCAGTCAGCCAATCATGCGGAGCAGACATTTTTCCATAATTCCAGGAGGGCATAACGTTGTATATTACCCGCCAGTTCTGGTTCACTTCTGTTCTGCAAACACACAGAGGTGGGTTCAGCTGGCTTCAGCTTTGAAGCTCTGCGCTACCTCATATCAGTAGAGATACCTGTCTTCATCTCTTCCCCCGAACGGAGTAGGCCCTCTTTGATTCCATGAGAGATACGTGCATTAGGCTGCGGAACGTCTTACTTTTCATTCCGGCGTCTGTGTTGACAGGTTAGAGCAGCCCTGTGGCGCAGTGCGCCATCCTAGACATACTCTGCAAAATAGACTGTGAAGATTATCTGTTGACGATGCCGTCTGTGTTGACGACGCCGTCTGTGTGGACGGCATTGCACCTGCAAATTTGCATAGAATGGACAAGCCACACGAAGGGGAGGTAAAGAGGCCGGCCAGTAACCGAACGGTCCCTGGATTGATCCCTGACCCTGACAGGAGGGTGTATTCCAGCTGTGAGCTGGTGACTGAAGAGTGGCAGGTATTACATCAATGGTGCCGCCATCCTGCCTAAGTGCCCTTGACCCTGAGTGTGTATGTGTAACAATGAGGGATATGAGTACTGTGTGTATTCGTCAATAGGAGGGATTAGAGCTCCAGAGCTCCTGAAATTTCTGCTCCAGCCCGGTCCAAGCCTGTGGCATTTAGGCCCGGCCCTACCCTAGCCCAACAAGCAATTACTCAGCCCTAGCCCGACTTAAACCCGAGGCCAATATTAGGATGTGATGACAGACACATGTCTCACAGACAAACACAGACACTTTCTCACACACACAAATGTTACATTACGACAAAAAATGCACAATGCAAAAGGACATAACAATAACAATATCTCCATGGCTAATAACAGCAACAATTACATGCCCCCACAGGCTAAAACATTAATGTCATTACACTAAAGCATGCCGAAAACACTCAACCAGCAGCCAATAAATTTAAATATTTTTATCAGGATGGACTCACCACGTCGCCGTTAGATGAACGTCAGCAACAAAAATGTATTGTGTTGAATAACATTAACACTTTCTCACAAATCTTCGCCAACCGGCTAAATCCAAGAACAATCATGCAAAACTTTTTACAGTTTATTCCACTCCGCTGTTCATTTGCGGGCGCTGTGAATGAAAATAATGGCATCTACCGTTGATGGCTTCAGCACTGTTCTCCTCTCCTCCAGCGTTCTCCCTGCAGTGCAGAAATCGTGCTCGCTCAAGCTGCTGCTTGCGGGTATACTCAACACAGCGCGCAAGTCTAGCTAGCAAAGGCAGTGTTGTCTCCACCAACCCATCACATCTTGGCCATCGCCTTCCAAGCAGTCAGGCTGAGGTATATTTGGACCTCATCCACCGTGTCATCATCCTCCCGGGCAACGTTCTCCCACTCCAATTCAAAGTCCACCAAGGCTCTATTTTTGGCCACCGGTGCCGGTGTGCATGCACGCTCTCAGCGGTCTAGCTTGTTGCTTTGATGGTAACGCTACGTCCCTAAGCGAGACTAATAAAAGGAGCCTGAGCCCTACCCGAACCCTATCTATGCATAAAGAAATTTGCCCGAGCCCGGCCCTAATCTGTCCGTGGGCTTACAGACCTCTAGGAGAGATATGAGGACTGTGTATGTGTAACTAGGAAGGATATGTGGACTGTGTGTATGTGTAACTAGGAAGGATATGCGGACTGTGTGTATGTGTAACTAAATTAGTAGGAATATGAGGAATGTGTGTATAGGAGGGATATGAGGACTGTGTGTATTTGTAACTAGGAGGGATATGTCCCCCTCTTAGGTAGATGGCCTGTCTTAGTTAGGTAGATGTCCTCCAGGTTCCAAGTCCCCACTTTCCAATTATAAAACAACATTTAACCTTATATTATAATCCAATATGTATTATGAACAGGCAACTTAAAACAACATTTTCTACGACTTTTTAGTTTTCTAAACATGTTGAGAAACTAGTCCCCTTGTATACAGTGTAGAATGATAGTCTGTTCACCCTGGAATGTATGTGTGCAATCAGTCTAGTGAGAAAACAGGAGGGAGGAGAGTGAAGATAAGTGGACCATTAACAGTATTCTCGCTGACCAGTGAAAAGTGTTCTCCAAGCATGTGTTTTTTTCTAAAACTTGTTATCACACTCTGTACTTACTGATGTTCTTGTGCACATTAAATACACACTGCTGTCAATGTGCTAATGTTAGCCAAGAGGCTAAAGGTACATCCACCTCCATGTGTGGAAGTCCATGTGCTGAACATCATACAGTATCTATTCTTGCTGTAATTGTGCGCTATATTTCATGGGTGAGAGTACATATGGCAAATATAATCCATATCTTAGGTGTATTTTCATATTTAGCATTTTATGTGTAGGCTTTGTGTTTGGTGGCCCTTGGAGTCTTTGGTTCATATGGTCAGTTGTATGAAATAGCTTTTCTTGCTGTAACGTTGAGGTGTTACAGTATTACACAGATCCTTTGAACAGTCGCCTTGGGCTGCATTCTTACACAACAAAACAGAGATAAAAGACATGGAAAACATCAAATTTTCCGTATTATATTTACTTGCATCATTGTGTTTGTGTGTGTGTACCCACACAGAGTTCCAGTGTGTGCATTTGTTTGTGTGAATTTGTGTGAAAGTCTGGCTACTTTCAGAAATAGGTAAATAAAAACGTTATGTTCACCTTAAGTTTAATTGAATCACTGCCAATACACTTCTGGTTACAAACCTCAACTTTTATAGCTTCACCAATTAATGAAATTAATGAATGAAATGTATTTCGGTCTGTGTTCAATAATAATAACAACAGAGGTTAGGTCCTGTGTATAAATGTAAAAATTCATATACACATATGTAAATCAAATCAAATCAAATCAAATTTATTTATAAGGCCCGACAACACGTCCCCATGGGCCGTACAGGTCTTCTTTAAACAAGTCAAGAAGAAAACATAACAATAAATCAAGAACAGAACAAGAACACCATAAGGTCCAACAAATTTAAAATAAATGCAAATAAATGAAAGAATGCAAGCACTCCCAGACATACCCCACGCGAAGGTAAGGAAAAACTCACTAAAACCTAACAATAGGGAAAAATGCTCCACAGGCAGTGTGGAGGAGATAAACCTTAGAAGGGCCATTCAAGGGGGGATCTCCCTTCTTAGATGTCGGTGATAGTAGTGTTGCAGACTAACAGTTGGTAAGCATGCACTCAAGTGTGTAGTGAAACACAGATGAGTGCATGCAATAGCAACTGAACATTTTGAAAGATTAAAGATAGAGCTGATAGCGATAGCAACTGAACAGTTTGAAAGATTGAAGATAGAGCTGATATCGAATCTATTTGAGGCACAGGGGCGGCGCAAAGAGGGTCGCGTCCTCCCCTTCTTAATCACGGGACATTCAACACTCCGGTCATTGCTCAGGGACAGCCGGAGACAGGGAGATAGGGGGCGGTGCAGAGAGGGTCGCGAACTCCCCGACATCATCGTGGGACGTCCGGCACTCCGGTCACCACTACGAGACCTCCGGAGACAGGAGGGCACGCAGAGGGGGTTGCATCCTCCTGGCCTTCATCACGGGACGTCCGACACTCCGGTCAGCACTCCAGGACAGCAACTCACAGGGGGACAGGGAGACGGGACAGTCGTTAGACAGCTCATGTGATTGTAGTGGGCGGACATAGCAATAGATACAAGTGGTAAGCATATATGTGAATGGAGTAGATATATGAAGTAAGCATATTATGTGAATAGAATAGAAGTACTTAATCCAGCAATTAAACCGCGTTGACACATCAGTTGACAGGACCACGGACAGATGACGGTAAGTAACTGATCCAGGGCCTCGGTGGTGCAGAGCAGTCACTGCAATCTTGGCCAAGACCCCGAGGCATCCATCACCTTAGTCAGCGCTAGGAGACGGGCACTCAGAGAGATGGGGGAGGGAAGGGGGGGGGAGGGGGGAGGGGGGAGGGGGGGGGAAGGGGGGGGGGGAGGAGTTAGAGAGTTCCCATGTTTTTGGTGCTGCAAAAGAGCAGACATGGGGGAAAATAAAATAAACTTCCTAACTAAACTAGACAGATTAATCTAAAGGTCAGTCCCCGACCAGGTGAGATCAGGCTAGGTTGAAGGAGAGAGAGAAAAGATGGGTCTTAAGCAGGGATTTAAAAGCTTCGACAGAGCAGGCGCCCCTGATGACGGCAGGTAGGGAGCGCGGTAGACGAAGGCTCTGTGTCCGGCGGATTTCTTTTTAACCCTAGGGATCGATAGAAGCCCCGCATTTTGTGAGCGCAGAGCACGAGCGGGCGAGTATCGGGAGATGTGATCGGATAGATAGAGCGGTGCAAGCCCATTTAAAATTTTGTAGGTGAGGAGTAGCACTTTAAAGTCAGATCGGGCTATATATATATATATATACGTATGTACATGCACTATCATCATCCTCTGATACAATTTCATCAGATGCGCTATCGTGGGAACGGCCATCTGCTTCCCCATGGTGCCTCCATCAAACACAAGCAGAACATGAGAAGAAGAACACAGGTAGACATTTTAACTCCAGACAGAGCTGTAGGAGTTGCATTTCATTAAAAAAAAAGTACAAAGTTGTGGCGAGTTATTCTGTTTGTCTTCCGTGCCAGACTATAACACCACAATGAGTGAATGGCCGTACATACATAGCCAGTGTTGTAGTACTCGAGTCCGAGTCCTGGGCTGATTTTCAGGACTCGTGACTCGACTTGGACTCAAGCGCTGATGACTCAGACTTGGACTCGAGCATTGACTGCATTCGGACTCCGAAGGCACAGACGAGGACTCTGACTTTTTCTTTTGGAATAGCCCCTAATTGTTTGGCATAAGATATTGATGGCTATATTAACTCATTCAGCGCCAGGGGGCACTAGAACGCCATCGCTTTAATCATTGGGGAGACTGTGAAATTTGCGAGTGCTTAAAATATATCTTATATTATAGCTATGGGTCTAATAACACTAGGGATGGGTATCGTTAGGATTTTATCGATACTACTACTCTTATCGATACTGCTTAACGGTTCGGTACTTTATCGGTTCTTTTAGATTACAATTATTTAAAAAAATATATACATTTATTATTTGAACGGCTTAAGGCTATATCTGTACTTGATGTTTGTTTGTTGTGTTGCATATTTGAAATAAACTTCAATCAAATCAAACCCCCTGTTATGGTTTGTAACCGACCCCAATCGCACAACACAAGACAGGTATGAGAGTAAGCCAAAACAGGGCATTTATTCATTACATAACAAAAGGCGGCACTGTCCCTTTAAGGGAGAACACAAAAACACAAGAGTCAAAGAAATAGGGAAATTGCGGCACTGTGCCTTTAAGAGGCGAACAGGCTAAGGGACTAAGGCTAAGGGACAGGGCCAGGGCAAAATGTCAAGGACCAGGACCAGGGGCACTGGAGAGGGGGACAGGGACAGAGGCCCGGAGAGGCGGGCTGGAGACAGGGACAGAGAACAGGGTTAAGGCCTTGGACAGGGCGAGGGCCAGAGCTGCTTACAGGGAAGACAGGGTTCCGACGGCGGAGGCCTGGCACGGGAACAGGGGCCCGACGGCGGAGGCCTGGCACGGAGATCCTCCTCGGAAGCTGCAGACGGGCAGCGCAGAACACCGGGGTCCCAGGGGACCGGGGCGAAGAGACGCATCCTCCCGTGGAACTAGGAAGCGATGCGCGCTGGCTTGACGTCTGGAGTGGGAGCGCGCCGGCTTGACGTCTGGAGTGGGAGCGCGCCGGCTTGACGTCTAGAGTGGGAACACCACTCCAGGCCTGGCACGGAGATCCCCCTCGGATGCTGCAGACGGGCAGCGCAGAACACAGGGGTCCCAGGGGACCGGGGCGAAGGGGCGCATCCTCCCGTGGAAATAGGAAGCGATGCGCGCCGGCTTGACGTCTGGAGTGGGAACACTGGAAAACCTCCCGTAGAGAATTAGAGAGCGTAGACGGTGTCCCACTCCAGGCAAACGGCGACAGGTGGTGAAGTACAGGGGTGGCACGACGTCTCACGCCGGAGACGCGGGAGTAGATTGTAGTAACAAGAACGACCCGACAAGGACTGGAGGGGAGGTCCAGGTATTTAAAGCCCTCTGGGGCGCTAATCATAAACTAAGACAGCTGTGAAAGGTAGTCCAAGGGTGGGGGCTGGTGAAGAGTGGAGGAGAGTAAAACATTGCAAGGGTGGGGGCTGTTGAGGAGAGTAGACAGGGAAATTCCAAAGGTGGGGGCTGGTGAGGTGAGGAGACAGGGAACAAAGGTCCAGGGAACAGGTGAATCCTCACACCCCCCCTCTTAAGGGGAGACACTGCAGGTGAATAGGGTAAACAAATTAACTAATAGATATCACAATGAAACTTCCCCAGTTGATTACTTATATTAAGACAAGACTTTTTTGTATTACAAGTTTTCTGAAATTGTATGTTTAAATATGCAAATGAGGCATGATCTACTTAAATATGCACTAATTTGCATATAATTCCAGGACAGAAATCTGAACATTGGATAAAGCCATTTTCAAAATTATAGTTTCATTTTGTTGACATATTAGAGCCAAAGGTTATTACAGAGGGGATTTTGGATATCTCTTTTTATCACTCCATAAATCAAAAAATATTCCATTCAGTCCATTTTTATGGTAAAATTCCATATTTCGCCATGTTTTTAGGAATAAAATGTGATATAAATCAGGGTATGAATGCGATATCAACAAACCCTTCTGTAAATACCTTCAGAACATAGATATGAATAGAACTGGAAGGTTTGGTGTATGTGAGTGCTACTGAAGTGGAGATTTCTGGCTCAGAGTATGAGGAAAAACTCTTAAAACTAATTTTTGGGAAAACGCCTTCAAAGTTCTGTATTGTAAAATGCCATACTTTTTTTTTAAACAGATATTTACAAACACAATACCTAATCAAACCATTAGTAATAGACAACCTAAACACATGCCTGATAACTGAATAATAATAATAATGATGTTATTGAACTGAACAGAACTACACACAGGCTACAAACAGTGTAGTACAGTGTAGTACCCCCTAATAGGCAAAAAATATTTGAATAGATATCACTATGAAACTTTCCCAATTTGTTATGTACATATAAACTAAGAAAAAATATATTGCAAGTTTTCTGAAATGTATGTTTATATATGCAAATGAGGCACTTCCCCATTAAATATGTGCACATTTATGGGTGCAATAAGGCAAAATGATGTAAAATAAACAACTAAATGTGCGTTATTGACGTTTTATTGTCACTAGTTTCATAGAAGACATGTTTAGGAAGCAAAATATAACAAAATCTCAAAATCAACAAAAAAAGTATATTTGACTATTCACCTGCAGTGTCTCGCCTTAAAAACAAAACCCTGTGTTTAACCTAGCCATCTATAAAACATCATGCTAAAACGTTAGTTTTCTTGGACGCTTTGCCGCGACGCGCGCACGGTGATATCACGTCATTGGAATTCATTAGGAACCCAGGCTGCTGTTCTGTTTTATGCCGCCAGGAGGCGCAAAGTCGACCGCCGGCGGTCTAGTGACTTCCTAATTCATCACTGTGCCTTTGTGTCGATAACAGACGAGCCACTGTCAACGTTGGGACGGCGCGAGACTGAGAGAGACTTTATTGTGAATTTAAAATACGCTGGTAAAGTGGGGAGGGAGATTGTTCATTCAGACATATTCTCTCCGTGAAATTGCATTTATCCGTCGCGCAAAAAGCTGTTTTCTTTTACTATGAAAAATTGTTATTCATTTCAGTAACGTTATGTTTTCAAAGAATTAAGGACATGTCAACAACAGGGTGGATCTGGAATGCAACTGGATTATGCATTGAAACTACGATGGAGGAGTACGATGTGTTGGCTTTCTTATTACACAGACGACGAACGAGGTAACGTAACGTTTACTCCAGGGACAACGATGGAAATAATGAATGAATGAATGAAAGAACTTTATTTAACAGATTGCACGGAATGTTTGTGTCATTATATACGTCTTTCAGTATGGCTGCCTGTAACCATTGATGACCACTTTCAAAAGAAAATTACTAATTTCTGTGCAGTGATAGAGTAGCCTAGGTAAAACACTAGAAAAGCATGACATTACAATTATACTGTGACTTGTTTACAAGATCCAGTAATAAGACACAAAATTATTATTATTTTGTTGATATATTTGTCATATATAATTTGTCATATAGCAACTATTATGAATTGAAAATGGGGGACCCTGATGTAAAGAAGACAAAAGTCTTTCTCTGGTCTGCATCCCCTTAACAATTGTGTGTATTGAGCTGTACTGTACTGTACCCATTCAGTGCAATTTAGAAATATAGAGTATATAATATACGTTTAATTAAAATATGTCCACTATAAACATTTACACATTGAATAATCAATTAATAAACAAACAGTTCAATGATACTATGTACTTTATCTTTACAGGAGCATGTGGACCATTCCACGTCCCTCTAGTTGGTGGCAACATATCAGTGACAACTGGAACAGAGACTGGCAACTCAACTTCAGGATGAAAAGTGTGTCCTTCCTGCACCTGTGTGACATCCTGTGACCCAGTTTGACACACCAGAATACCAGCTACCGACGCCCTGTCCCTGTTGAGCTACGGGTGGCAATATGCGGAGCTAAGGGTGATCGTCCAGGGCTACAGACATAAATGGGGGTTCCCCCAGGTTGCAGGGGCAATAGACGGGACCCACATTGGCATCCTGGCACCAGCTGATGACCCTGCAGATTACTACAACAGGAACGGATTCTACTCGGTCCTGATGCAGGGCACGTTGTTTCAGGGCTGGACTGAGAGATTTGAAGGTGTTATGGTTTGTAACCGACCCCAATCGCACAACACAAGACAGGTATGAGAGTAAGCCAAAACAGGGCATTTATTCATTACATAACAAAAGGCGGCACTGTCCCTTTAAGGGAGAACACAAAAACACTGGAGTCAAAGAAAAATAGGGAAAATGCGGCACTGTGCCTTTAAGAGGCGAACAGGCTAAGGGACTAAGGCTAAGGGACAGGGCCAGGGCAAAATGTCAAGGACCAGGACAGGGGGCACTGGGAGGGGGGACAGGGACAGAGGCCCGGAGAGGCGGGCTGGAGACAGGGACAGAGAACAGGGTTAAGGCCTTGGACAGGGCGAGGGCCAGAGCTGCTTACAGGGATGAGGAAAGGTTCCGACGGCGGAGGCCTGGCATGGGAACCAGGGGCCCGACGGCGGAGGCCTGGCACGGAGATCTTCCTCGGATGCTGCAGACGGGCAGCGCAGAACACAGGGGTCCCAGGGGACCGGGGCGAAGAGACGCATCCTCCTGTGGAACTAGGAAGCGATGCGCGGCGGCTTGACGTCTGGAGTGGGAGCGCGCCGGCTTGACGTCTGGAGTGGGAACGCGCCGGCTTGACGTCTGGAGTGGGAGCGCGCCGGCTTGATGTCTGGAGTGGGAACACCACTCCAGGCCTGGCACGGAGATCCTCCTCGGAAGCTGTAGACGGGCAGCGCAGAACACCGGGGTCCCAGGGGACCGGGGCGAAGAGACGCATCCTCCCGTGGAAATAGGAAGCGATGCGCGCCGGCTTGACGTCTGGAGTGGGAACACTGGAAAACCTCCCGTAGAGAATTAGAGAGCGCAGACGGTGTCCCACTCCAGGCAAACGGCGACAGGTGGTGATGGCTGGCAGCGTCGTCTCACGCCGGAGACGCGGCAAGTGATGGTAACGTCCAGGACTCCATGAACACTGAACACAGATAAAGATACAGAGTCCAGAACACAGAACCAGCATACAGAACGACCCGACAAGGACTGGATGGGAGGTCCAGGTATTTAAAGCCCTCTGGGGCGCTAATCATAAACTAAGAGAGCTGTGAAAGGTAGTCCAAGGGTGGGGGCTGGTGAAGAGTAGAGGAGAGTAAAACATCGCAAGGGTGGGGGCTGTTGAGGAGAGTAGACAGGGAAAGTCCAAAGGTGGGGGCTGGTGAGGTGAGGAGACAGGGAACAAAGGTCCAGGGAACAGGCGAATCCTCAGAGAAGGTGTGGATGTGCCCCTGGTCATTCTCGGCGATGCCGCATACCCACTTCTGCCTTGGCTGCTGAAGCCATTTCAAGAGGGCAGAGGTGTAACACCAGCTGAAACTCAGTTCAACCATCGACTCAGTCAGGCAGAGAACCCCCATCAGGCCAACCATGGTCGCCACATCAGAGATGCACTGTGTGCCCATTTCACACAATGAGTAGCATTTGTTCTTGTTGTTGCAAAATATTCATACCATACCATACTGTGAGTTGAACTGATCTAAAGTTCCATGACAAATATTCATGAGGGAAACTGAAGCCATTCATTCTCATGTATGTTCTGCTATTTACACTGTTGTGGGTTGTTTTGGTACTATTAGACTAGGCAGAATTTCAGAAAATGTGCTTGTATAAAGTGCTGAAGGCATTTCGTGTTTATTTTTGGTACACAACATTTCTAGGGGTATTAAGGGGTGCTGAATCCAAATCTGCTGTATACCAAGCTCAAAAATGTCAAATAAGGCCTCAAAATTGAGAAATCCAACATGGCCGCCAGCACCAGGCCCTCTCTCCACAAAAACAGGTGCTAAACCCACAGTTTTTATTCTACTGACATGAAAGTTTGCACAGAACATCTGCACCTATGGAGGAAGAAAGTAGGAATATAGCTGGGGTGCAACCATGAGTAACAAGGGTGGTTTTGACTGTCTAACTGTAATCTTTGTATAGGTGAGGATACAAGAAATGACATTTCTTCAGTGTTTGCAGGAATACTACAGCAATTTGGTAATAACTGAACAGTGTTCGACACCAACATTAGAATCCCCCAAGTCTTAGCTTTCTTCAGGTACCAAGTTTATGCAAGTAGCTCTTATAAATCTGGATATATAAGCATTTTAATGTAAGCATGCTGTTTTAGGCGAATTTTCAAAAAATAAATGGTGGGGCTTAATGAGTTAAGTGTGACTACACAAGGTACAAACCTGAATTAAATGTGCTTTTGTAAGTTTTCTTACATACATCAACAAGGACGTAGTCACACCGGAGATTCAAGAATCCATACTTGGCGCAGAACACCTTGGACAGGCACAACTGAACATGTTTGTGGACAAACGTTTGTGTGAACCTCCAGATAGTGACCAGCACCTGAACCTGAAATCACCCATTCGAAAGAACAAAGCCAAAGACATTTGCCTCTTTGTATGAAGTTGTGCAACTTTCCAAGAACAAGCAAAACACCATCAAAGTGGACAGGCAGATTCTACAAATGCTCATCACAGCTTACAGAGCAGGTCGTAAGGTAGACCTTGACAATATCCTCCAGCATGAGCTCATGCCCATCTCGCCATCTCTGGCCACAACTAACGGGAGTCTACATTCCACCAACAAGTCTGTGTTCGCAAATATACTGACGAAACAAGTTAAAACCCCTGCAGATCTTACCCTTCAGGGACCCAGCTGCCTGGTCATTGATGGCCAAGCTCTGGTAATGGCACTCGGAAAGCCACCTGACACTACAACATTTGGTGACTATTAGGCTTGGGCGGTATCCTTTTTTTCACACCGGCAAACCTTTATGATATAATACCCCGGTGCACGGTATTTGACGGTATGACTTTCATTTTCATCAGCGGGGGGGGGGGGGGGGGGGGGGGGGGGGGGGGGGCGTTGTTACCAAGTAAACAAATCATCGTCAGCTCTCAGAATGGTAGTCCCGCACCGGTAGAAGCCTGCACCGTTTTAGCGTTAGTATCTAGCCATGGCAGACTATTTGATTCCTTAAGGGCTAGAAATTGCCTGGGTTTTGGTGATATGCTCCCGAAATGCTCCCGTTGTTTGGCTACTTCTATGTGCAGTGAAAACTACTCTAATGCTTTATAACCTAGTCATTGATTTTAGTTCAGGGTAATCTAAGATTAGCCGCAGAGCTAACGCTAGTTAACGTGAGCTAACGCTAGTTATTCAAGCTCAGTAGCTCGTCACAGACTGAGATAAACAGCTGACAGCGGATAGTACAGGATGGTACAAATACAATAAAAAGGCGGGTGGGGGCTGTTGTGTAAACCTTGTACTATTTAGTTCACATATAATAAGAGACGGATTATTTGCTTGCTCCACCAGTTGCTCCACAACAACACACCAACTCTCGTCACAGCGCTTTATGGTATTTTCACAGCACTGTCGCAACATTACCGTAAAACGTGAACACCGCTGTGACCCACTCGCTCCACTAGAGCGGTCTCGCCCTCTGCTGGCGCGTGTGTGCACTACACTCCGTGTGTGCACTACACTCAAAACTCTGTTTCACTGTTATAGAAACTGAAGCGCATCTGTGATTTTGACGGTGACGGACGGTATTGAAAATCAATACCGTCGGTATTTCTAAATACCCCGGTATACCTTAATACCGTCATACCGCCCAAGCCTAGTGACTATGCCAACAAGTTCACTGACACCGTGTTGAAGATGGGAGCAAAATACCAGAGAGTAGATGTCGTCTTTGACAGATACCATGACCAATCCATCAAAACAGGCACAAGGGTGAAACGCAAACAGCGCCACAGGCCAGTACGTCGTGAAATCAAAAACAAGTCTGTTCCACTTCCTGCCGATTGGTCGAGCTTCATGGCCCTTGAAGACAACAAATCAGATATCGCTCAACTACTCTCAAACCACCTGATAGAGCACAGCCCGGATGATGAACCTGTAGTTGTAGTATCAGAGAGGTTTGCTGAAGGGACAACTGTCAAGTCAACAGATCCAGATCTTGAAGTCTCCTCTCTGAGTGCTGACCATGAGGAAGCTGATACACGTCTGATTTTCTCATCCAGGCTCCAGTGGAAACAATCGTTGTGTCAGCGCGTGACACAGATGTGCTGCTTCTACTCTTGGTTCACTATGACAGAATCCGATGTACGCATCTCTACATGAAAGCTGGGACATCGAAGGATCCAAAATATTTTCCAGTACATGACATTAGAAAGCTACTATCTGATGATAAACTGGACACAATCCTTGCCTTCCATGCCCTCACCGGATGTGACAGTGTGTCCCAGTTCAGTGGTCACGGAAAGAAAACAGCCTGGCAGGTGTTCAAGCACCATCACACTGATCTTGCTGGCCTTGGGAAGGGCCCTTTCACAGAAGATCTTGTGACATCAACAGAGAGATTCATCTGCAAGATCTATGGTGTGCCTGAGTTATTCTGCAAAGGCCGTCCACAAGAGACTCTGCCACCAACCTCGGATGCTAGATCTGTTCCTCCCTCCCCATCAACCTGGACCCCCTGCAATTTGCATACCGCCCCAACAGGTCCACGGAGGACGCCATAGCCCATGTGCTGCACACAGCAGCATCACACCTGGACAAAAGGCAGGGGAACTATGTGAGAATGCTATTCATCGACTACAGCTCAGCATTCAATACCATAGTCCCCTCCAAACTCATAGCCAAGCTCAGGGACCCGGGCTTGAACTATGACCTCTGCCAGTGGGTCTTGGACTTCCTGACGGGCAGACCCCAGGTGGTGAGAGCAGGCAACTGCACCTCCTCATCCATCACTCTCAACATAGGGGCCCCCCAGGGCTGTGTCCTGACTGAGTCCCCTCCTCCACTCCCTGTACACACATGACTATGTGGCACAGCGGAACAACAACACAATCATAAAATTTGCTGACTGACGACACAGTAGTGGTGGGCCTGATCTCTGCAAACGACGAGAGGGCCTACCTGGAAGAGGTTAAGGTTCTAGCGGGATGGTGTCAAGAGAACAGCCTCTCCCTGAACGTCAGCAAAACAAAGGAGATGATTGTGGACTTTAGGAGGTCGGGGTCAGGGACTACAGCACCCTCAGCATCGACGGGGCACCGGTTGAGAGAGTGAACAGTTTTAAGTACCTCGGAGTCCACATATCCGAGGACTTGACATGGACCACACACATTGACAGTGTTATCAAGAAGGCACGACAACGCCTCTACTTCCTTAGGTGCTTAAGGAAGTTCAACGTGAGTCAGAAGATCCTCAAGAACTTCCACTCATGCACAATAGAAAGCATCCTGACTGGCAATATCACCTCCTGGTTTGGGAACTTGGGCACTGCAGACTACAGAGAGTGGCCCGTTCAGCCGAACGCACAATTGAAGGTGGGCTTCCCACTCTCCAAGACATTTACAACAAGCGGTGCATGGGCAAGGCTAAGAGAATAATCAAAGACTCCAGCCACTCAAACAACTGCCTCTTTGATCTGCTGCGGTCAGGCAAGCGATACCGGAGTCTCATGGCAAGCACAGAGAGACTCAGAAGGAGCTTCTATCCCCAGACCATCAGGATGCTCAATGAATGAACAATGAACAATAAGCAAACCATCAACACACCCACAGCGCACATACACTCACTTAAATAAACAACACACTGTAGCACCCACTTTACCACTTTAGACACACTTTACACTTTATATTTATATTATTGGTAAGGAAATTGCACATCATTCTCATTCCTTATTGCACCTCACCACTACAAGGTGGCACCACAAGCTAAGCTATACTTCACCATTCTTGTACCAGCTGTACTGTATATATAGATACACTGAACAATTTTGTTGTTTACACTTGTTTACGTACTTGACTTTCTATTTTATACTTATTATACTTATTTTATACTATCTTGTTATTATCTAGCACACTCTCAGGAGCAACACAGAAAGAAACATTTCATGCAAAGTATTCTGTATTCTGTATGACAACTAATAAAGAAACTTGAACATTCACTTATATTGATATGGTAAAATAATATTTTTATTTTATTATATTATATTATAATCTATTCTATTCTATTCAGGAAAAGTGGCATAACTGCAAGACACCTGCAACACCTGCCTGAATACGATTGATGACTGACAATAAATTACTGTACCTAAGCTACTGTACGCATATTAAGGACTATCTAATTTGCATAAATGGCATGTTGATTAAAGAAATTCAAGAGAAAAGAGTTTGATGAATAAATCCATGGCCTGGGATCATCCTGCTTTTCTTTCTTATTTGGTTGATGAGTTATGCATCAATAACGACCACCGTTTCTGCTATAAATATGAGTTTCAAGCAACATTTTCACAACTGATCTAAAATCAGGATATGATTTTAAATTCCTCATGTATGCAAACATATAAAAACATATTTCATTCATGTTTCTACCTTGTTTAGTCAAAAAGATATGCACTTAAATAGATTTCAGCCTGGCGCTGGCGGCCATGTTGGATTTCTCAATTTTGAGGCCTTATTTGACATTTTTTTGCTTGGTATACAGCAGATTTGGATTCAGCACCCCTTAATACCCCTAGAAATTTTGTGTACCAAAAATAAACACGCAATGCCTTCAGGGTTATGATTTTCTGAAAATTGACCCTGTCTATATGTACCACTTCCGGTTTGGATTATTGTGAGTAAAATAAGATGTGGACATACAGTATGTTGTGCATCAAAGGGTTAAGGCTGTTTATTTTTCTGTTTGATATCTCAATGTTTTGTAATAAAAAAATTTATTCTGATTGGACAAGAGATAACAATTATTTGCATCTTTATTGTAACAAATGTATGAACAGTCAGCAATAGATGTCAAATGATTTACAGTAATATCAAAAGCCGTTGTAAATGCTGGTATCGAGAAACAGTGCAACAATTTTATAAATTGTAATTAGTAAAATATACATTTGCTGTAGGTTTGTATTAACCATTAATCCAAATAGTGCCAACAACATGTCACCCACTTTGCGTGGCGTTCATAGAGTGTTGATACGGACATGCCGCTACATGAGCAGAGAGACCTGCTGCAGACAGAGTGGAGCTAATTAATACAAAATGGTAAGTGAGTGTTTTGACTGACAATACGCATTAAGCATCAGGTATATTGCTGTGCATTGTTATGAGATGTAATAAAATTGGTAGTGTAAGGTATTTCATCCAAATTGTGAAATAATCCTCACTTGTAAATTGTCAAATAATCCAGTCTGGCCTTCACCCAATTTAACTCGTATATCTGACTATATTCAATATCCAAATTGTCATGGTCAATCATATCCAATAATGAAAGGTAGAACTGACATCTTTCAATGGTTTTATTCAAAGTGAATCAGCATAAGTTACAGACAGGTATACAATACGTTGAAATGTCATAATTTCGACGGGCAGACATTCTAGGTTCTGCCAGGATCAGAAAGTAACAAGTGACTTATATCTCAAGCATTATCCAATGGAAATGCATCTTCAGAAATAGGATCAGAGAAACAAGACTGACACAAAACCAAATAGGGAACAGGTATTGGTCATCTAGGTAGGATTGGATTACAACTGAGCTCAACATGATTAGAACACAGACTCTCTGGTGCCTGTTGTATAGGTCCACAGGAATGACATTTTACATAGTGTCATACATAGTCATATATTCAATTCACATATAATCAGTTTTAACACAGTAGATAAGTACATTGTAGGCTCAAAGGCAGTCTCTGTTCCTGTAGAGACTATGCCATCTGATTAGATAATACTAGGTGCTGGAACATTAGCATTTCAATGGAGTGTGTGTGGGGGTTGCGCCGCATTCCAATGTTCCCGGCAGCGTGTCAAAGTGTCCTTGAGCAAGACGCTTAACCCCCAATTGCTCCTGATGAGCAGGTTGGCACCTCTGCCGTCTGTGAGTGAATGTGAGGTATAAGTTGTAAAGCACTTTGGATAAAAGCTCTATATAAATGCTGTACTCTGTCGTCTACTCTAAGCCATCCTAGGTTGTCAAAGTGGGCATTGGTGAGGTGGGTTCTAGGGGTAAGGTCAAGTAGAAGTCTGACCAGTTTGTTTTGTGATGTTTGTAATCTTGTTTTTAGCGCCTTTGAGGTGCTTTGGTACCATGAGGTGCAAGCATAGTCGCAGTACCCTTGAATGAGTGCTCCTGCCAGAGTCTTCAGCCATGTCCTCCAACACAAAACCTAAAGAAGTTTGACATCCAACCAGAGTGCAAATGTAACAGTAAAGTGCAATAGTGATATACAATGAACATGTGATTAAACTCTGTGTAAAATATCCTTCCTGCCCTTGCAGTGTGTTAAACAGTTCTGTCTGCCCCTGAGCGCTTCCTAACCACCTTATCCCCGTTCACCTGCCATACCGACGTCAGGTGAGCTTGCTAGCCATTAGATGGTTAACGTGATATTAACATTAGATCTATCCGACCACAATTTGATTCGAAATGTATTATATACCTCACTTTGTTGGTCTCTCATGAAAGTATTTCTCTGGTCTGCATCCCCTTAACAATTGTGTGTATTGAGCCGTACTGTATTGTACCCATTCTGCAATCTTTCAAAGTTTTCAATCAATCAATGCCAGACGTTTGGTATGGGGGGGTGGGGTACAGTATTCACAGTGGGAAAGATGGAGTGTGTGTGTGTAATTCTTGCAAGGAAAGGAACCTAGCAAAATTAGAAAATGTTCACAGACAAGTTGGTTGAAATATATTAACAGTTCATTGCAGTGGGCTAATTTAGATGGCCCAGAGAGCAACATTGCACAATTGGCTGTTAAAACATATACAGTAACATTCAGGAGAACAGCCCAATTCCAGATGTGCCAGCTAATAAAGGCTACCACAGAGAATGTTACATGCAATTTGCTAATATAAGGAACATAGCCCGCAAGAGGAAGGAAAAGTTGACAAAGACCATTGTACCAAATGCAATTTATTTTAAACATTTAATGTATTTCTTACTGGACTGGCCCTGTAATGTCCTTCAGGTGAAAACTAGCTATATGGGTGTAAGGAAATGTGTATTCATCCTGTAACATGGGCATAGCATCTGTTATTGATTGGTTGATTTTATTGTGGATTATAGGGATAAAGGGATAAAACATGATACAATGCAAGCACTTATTTCCATCATGGTCCCTGGTATTAAAAAACAGGACATACATCAACACAAAACAACATCATAAAACATCAAAATAAAACAGCATCATAAAACATTAAGATACAATATGCATATACAGTTGAAGATAAAATAATAATAAATAAATATGCTACCCTCTCTTTCCTATGCCGATAGCCTTGATCGTACATGCTTTTTGAAGCCAGTTAACTCGGGGGCCTGTTTAATGCTGCTGGGCAGGCTGTTCCACAGAACTGCAGCTGAGTAAAGGAAGGTCTGCTGGCCGTAGGAAATGAGTTTAAATCTAAATGGAACTATGTTTGTGTCTCTACCTCTGGTTTCATGGCTATGGTTGTTTTTTACATACTGAAAGTAATTTTGAAGGTAGCTTGGCACCTCCCCTTTATAAATTATATATACTAGGCATAGCTTTATCGTTGATACTCTTGTTTTCACCCTGAGCCACCCCAGGCTGTTGAAGTGGGGCTGGTCTAGGTGAGTATGAGTGGGGAGCTGCAGGACTATCCTAACTAGCTTGTTCCGGGTACACCACTGATTTGGTAATGGTGACCACTGAGCTACCTAACTGTATCTTGAAACCTTCCTGTGTTTTCTGTTTCCTAGTGGTAGTAAATAAAATGGATTCTGTTTTACCTAAATGGAGAAACAGCCAGTTTTCTGACAGCCACTGACTGACATTCCCTAACTCCATGCTAAGTCTGCTTTCAATATCCGTTTTGCTTTTATTTGACACCATGAGAGCCGAATCATCTGCGTAGAGCATATGAGTCAAGGTCAGATCTAGCCTGGAATAGAGAACAGAATGTTGATTTTGTGTGTAATTAGTACAGTGCAGGGGTGTCCAGTCCAGGGCCCAGAGAGTAGAGAGCTGTGTGAGAGTCGTCCCCGGACAGCTTCCGTGAGAGGATGACCATGTGTGGTCCAGAGGTTGAGCATCTGGGGAAACAGAAAAACAATCAATACATTTTGGAGCATTGTTACTACAATAGATAACGTTATTCATCACATTAACTATCTATGCCCCCCCCCCCACACACCACAGTAGCTACAGTAGGTACCATCATGCCAGTCCAGGAAATAATGTTAACCACAGTAGCTACATGTAGGTACCATCATGCCAGTCCAGGTAATAATGTTAACCACAGTAGCTACAGTAGGTACCATCATGCCAGTCCAGGTAATAATGTTAACCACAGTAGCTACAGGTAGGTACCATCATGCCAGTCCAGTAATAATGTTAACCACAGTAGCTACAGTAGGTACCATCATGCCAGTCCAGGAAATAATGTTAACCACAGTAGCTACAGTAGGTACCATCATGCCAGTCCAGGTAATAATGTTAACCACAGTAGCTACAGTAGGTACCATCATGCAAGTCCAGGTAATAATGTTAACCACAGTAGCTACAGGTAGGTACCATCATGCCAGTCCAGTAATAATGTTAACCACAGTAGCTACAGTAGGTACCATCATGCCAGTCCAGGTAATAATGTTAACCACAGTATGTTATGGTTTGTAACCGACCCCAATCGCACAACACAAGACAGGTATGATGGTTTGCCAAGAAACAGATATTTATTGAACAACAGGGAAATACAGGGAAAAGGGCACTGTCCCTTAAAGGGAGAAATCACAAATACAGGAATATAATATGAGGGGAAGGAAAGGTGCCTTTAAGAGGCGGGCAGGAAAGGAAACACAAAGGGAAAGTAAGGGAACGCCAAAGGGAAGGTTAAGGGAACGCCTTGGGACAGAGGAACTAGAGACTAGGTAAACCAGGGACAAGGAGAACTAGGGAGAGAGGACTAGGGACTAGGAGAGCTAGGGAACAGGAGAAACGGGGACTAGGGGAACTAGGGACAAGGAACTAGGTGGTACTAGAAGGGGAGAACTTGGGACCAGGAACTAGGTGGAACTAGAAAGGGGAGAACTAGGGAACAGGAACTAGGTGGAACTAGAAGGGGAGAACTTGGGACCAGGAACTAGGTGGAACTAGAAAGGGGAGAACTAGGGAACAGGAACTAGGTGGAACTAGAAGGGGAGAACTAGGGAACAGAGGGGACTGAGGCCCGCGGAGGCGGGCTGGGGTACAGGGAGGAACTGGGGACTGGTGGGAAAACATCTGGGCCGCTCTGCAGGACAGAGGAGAGAGTTAATGCACAAAAGGGGAAAAAACAGAGCAGGTGCAGAACAGTCCAAATAACAAAGTGAACAAAGTAATAATATCTTCGTGTGACAAACACACAGGGGGAGATGTAAAGTCCAAAAATACTATTCTAAGTGAGAACCAAAAACAGAGGCATTACGCTGGGAGATGAAATGTCCAAACTAACTAACAGAGGCAATACGCTGGGAGATGAAATGTCCAAACTAACTAACAGAGGCAATACGCTGGGAGAGTGACATCACAATCAAAACTCACCCAGGCGTATGCGTAAAGGTACAGGAACAGCAGCGGGAACGGGGGCAAGAGGCATTACGCTGAGTGAGTGACATCACAATCAAAACTCACCCAGGCGTATGCGTAAAGGTAAAGGGGCAGCAGCGGGAACGGGGGGCAAGGGCACTACGCTGAGTGAGTGACATCACAATCAAAACTCACCCAGGACGTATGCGTAAAGGTACGGGGACAGCAGCGGGAACGGGGGCAAGGGCACTACGCTGAGTGAGTGACATCACAATCAAAACTCACCCAGGACGTATGCGTAAAGGTACGGGGACAGCAGCGGGAACGGGGGCAAGGGCACTACGCTGGGTGAGTGACATCACAATCAAAACTCACCCAGGCGCATGCGTAATGGTACAGGGACAGCAACGGGAACGAAGGCATCGCCACCGGGGCGGCTGGCTGTCCGAGCCGAGGGAGAGAGTGCTGGAACAGTGGCGGTGACGAGGGCATCGTCCACCGGGTAGCCGCTGTCGGAGCCGAGGAACAGAGTGCTGGAACAGTGGCGGTGACGAGGGCATCGTCCACCGGGTAGCCGCTGTCGGAGCCGAGGAACAGAGTGCGCGCCACACCTTGGTGTGCGCGTCGGAACAGGGAGCTGGAACAGTGGCGGTGGCGAGGATGTCGTCCACCGGGTAGCCACTGTCGGAGCCGAGGAACAGAGTGCGCGCCACACCTTGGTGTGCGCGTCGGAACAGGGAGCTGGAACAGTGGCGGTGGCGAGGATGTCGTCCACCGGGTAGCCACTGTCGGAGCCGAGGAACAGAGTGCGCGCCACACCTTGGTGTGCGCGTCGGAACAGTGGCGGTGGCGAGGATGTCGTCCACCGGGTAGCCGCTGTCGGAGCCGAGGAACAGAGTGCGCGCCACACCTTGGTGTGCGCGTCGGAACAGAGAGACGCCTCGGGGTGCGTCTGCGAGGAGGAGTGCGCCAAGCACGAAGGTCTGGAAGATGCGCTCCAGCGCGCTGGTCTGGGGAGCGTGCCAAGCTCGAAGGTCTAGGAGATGCGCGTTGCGCGCCGGTCTGGAGAGCGTGCCAAGCTCGAGGGTTCTTGGAAGATGCGCGTTGCGCGCTGGTCTGGAGAGCGTGCCAAGCTCGAGCGTCCTTGGAAGATGCGCGTTGCGCGCTGAGGACTGGAGAGCGTCCAAGCTCGAGGGTTCTTGGAAGATGCGCGTTGCGCGCTGGTCTGGAGAGCGTCCAAGCTCGAGGGTTCTTGGAAGATGCGCGTTGCGCGCTGGTCTGGAGAGCGTGCCAAGCTCGAGCGTCCTTGGAAGATGCGCGTAGCGCGCTGAGGACTGGAGAGCGTCTGCGCTGGTCTGGATGTGCGTCAGGACGACAGCTGCGCGGGGGGTCTGAAGTGGATGACTGGGATGCCTCCCGTGGAAGTCTAGGGAGCGCAGACCAGTCCCACTCTCAGGCAACGGCGACAGCAGGCGAAGGCTGGAGCAAAACATCTCGACGCAGGAGAATGGAACAGCATAGGCAGACGGAGGATCTCCCGAAAGAGTCTAGATGTTTAGAGAATATGACTCGGCAAGTATACAACACGACCCCACGCCAAAACGAGGGGAAGCGCCCTGGTATTTAAAGCCCACAGGGGGACTAATTAGCCTGCCACCACAGGTGCGAGAGATAATAGAATATCAAACAGGTGTGGCCACTAAGGGTAAAGAACGAGAGGGTGGGGGCTAGAGAGAGTGAGTAGGGAATTCCTAACAGTAGGCTTAAAGAAGACAGAGAATAGGGAATTCCTAACAGTAGGCTTAAAGAAGACAGAGAAAAGGTAGTGAGCAGCGGGCAAAACCTCACACAGTAGCTACAGTAGGTACCATCATGCCAGTCCAGGTAATAATGTTAACCACAGTAACTACAGTAGGTACCATCATGCAAGTCCAGGTAATAATGTTAACCACAGTAGCTACAGTCAGGGACGCGGGAAGTCTGCGGGAAGTGGGGGTGCTGAGATATCGATCGTTTTTGTTTAATTTTTATTTTTTTATATAATTAAAATTTTTTTATAAAATATATTATATAATTATACTTGTAGTTGTATTGTCTGCGAGACATCGCCACCACGCAACATGTCAAAATGCTCGCTATCTGCAAACAGCTCCACTGTCTGTGTGTATACTCTGCTTTGGTCAAATCACATTCAGCGTGGGTGGGGCCTGAGAGTGCTGGTGCTGACGTTCTGCAGATGGATACTATTGAGTCAGAGGCTAGAGCGATAGTTCAACAGGGTCTGAAACGTGTTATGAGGGGGTGCTGAGATAAGTGATATAATAATAACGTCATAGGTTTACCACTCTGGTAAACCAACACTCTCGTTCACTAGAGGAGACCGCTGCCCAACTCCGCGCTCTCACGCTCAGCTCTGCGGAGTGTGCGAGACAAACAATGTAACCGTTTTTATGCATACATCACAGCCCAGCTTACCCCACCTGTTGTGCCCTCCCTCTGCAATTCGTTCCCCGCATACATGATCGCCGACATGCAAAAGGTCTGCGACCACCCTCCCGGGGGCTCGGATAGTTCTGCTGGCTTGTTCACGCCAGGGAAACGAATATATATTCCTTTACTGCGAATTCAGCGTCCCGAAACTATTCCAGGCTGCGTCTATTTTTTTACCAACGGATTTCCAGTTAAGCGTTGACGCTTCCAGGCCGCGTCTATTCGAATCCCAACTGGTTCATGCGTCGGCTACACGCTGCTTTAATAACACTGCATTATCGAGACAGCGCCCCTATGAGGATCTGGCAATGAATTCCAAGAGTAGGGTAAATCTGCAGTGCCGCTCCGCTCTGTGACCTCAGTTAGCCTCAGTTACCTCTGCAGTGCCGCTCCGCTCTGTGACCTCAGTTAGCCTCAGTTACAATGGAATAAAAGCCAAAACAACCTTGCAGTTGCAGTTACACTCCCCGCCAGCAGGGGGTGCTGCAGCCCCCGCCGCACCCCTACTTGCCGCGTCCCTGGCTACAGTAGGTACCATCATGCCAGTCCAGGTAATAATGTTAACCACAGACACACTCACACTTTGTTTCCCTTTAAAATGTAGAAGACGCAGAGGGACACACAGCAGAACACTACTACCACCACCAACAAAGAAAAACCTAATCTCTTTCCAGTCCAATGTGTAATATGCAGACGTGAGAAATATTTCACAGAAAGTCACAGTCGGAAGAAGGTCAAGGAGAGTCTTACAACATGTGAAACACTGACAGCTGGTAGGCTGTGTGATGCAGCAGAGGCCCGCTCCTCCATATACGTGGGGTGGATCTGGTTGCTGCAGAGGCAAAGTACCATTTCAGATGTTACAGAGATTACACAGTATTTCTGTACAAGAAAAACAACAGCACAGGGACCATCCAATATCAAACAATTGTTAAGGGGATGCAGACCAGAGAAAGACGTTTGTCTTGTTTACATCAGGGTCCCCCATTTTTTATTCATAGTGACAACAGCATCTAAAACAATATATTTATATGTATATTTATATATTGGAAGTGTTGTGGCTGATGGTTGTTTAACACAGCAGGAGACGATATTTCCAATTTTAACAAGTAGGTAATTTATTTAGGAAAAGAAGTTTTAACAGCAAAAGCTATGGCTCAGTAGACGGTCACCACAGTTGAAGGAAAACACTCTCTCTCTCAATCCCTCTGCTTGTCCCCTAAATCCCCTCTCAGTCCTGCCCCCACATGACAGATATGATGACGTGTCATATCATGTCAGATATGACATGACGTACATTAAGATGACACGTAGATTTAACATCGGAGAGAGATAAAAACATTAAGAACATCGAAGAGAGATAAAGACATTAAGAAGAACATAGATTTAGATAAAAACATTAAGAACATCGAAGAGAGATAAACAAGATATGATGTACACACACGATATGATGTAAAACATTAAGAACATCGAAGAGAGATAAAGATTTAGTGAGATGTGTGTGTGTGTGTGTGTGTGTTTGTGTGTGTGTGTGTGTGCATGTGTGTGTGTGTCTGTGTGTGTGTGCGTCTGTGTACAGACGTGTGTGTATTGTATGTGTGTATTGTGACACAGGGAATGTGTGTGTGTGTGTGTCGGTGTGTATGTCTGTGCGACTGTGTGTGTCTGTGTGTGTGTGTGTGTGTGTCTGTGTGACTGTGTGTGTCTGTGTGTCTGTGTGTGTGTGCTGTGTCTGTGTGTGTGTGCTGTGTATGTGTGTGTCTGTGTGTCTGTGTGTGTGTGCTGTGTCTGTGTGTGTGTGCTGTGTATGTGTGTGTCTGTGTGTCTGTGTGTGTGTGCTGTGTATGTATGAAAGAGAGAAAAGACACAAGATTAGAGCACACGATATGATGTACTGAAATCTGCCTATCTTGAGGTTGTTTTAAGAACATCAGCCAGACTGTCGCCCTAGTGTCTTTGAGCCCTGCTAGTTTACCTATATTAAACTAGTCAAGACTAACCCCTTTCCTACCTCCACCCCCGTATACACATTTTCCACAACATTCCCCCATTTGGGGCTATCCCTAGTCCCACCCAAATCATATAACCAAGAAGATGTGAACGTCTAACTAAACGAGAAACCACAATTATATAATAAAAGTTTAAATGCCTAATCTAAACCAGAAACCTTACTTCATTCACTGGACCCCTAACGGACCAACAAAGGCTGACTACCGTTCTTACCAAAACACAAAACCGTTCCAAACAAGAGTAATAATAAAACATCAACAAAATACCCCAATTTATAATCCTAACCTGACAGACAAATCCCCCCAACCTCCACCGCTTACCAAATGAGCCACAGTTCCGGCCGGAAACCGCGACTCTCATCAGGGAAAGGAGAAGTTGACCGTCAGAACTAAACATAGAACATCCCTCCCAAAAAAAAAATGAAATTGTCTCTTCCATAACATTGAGTCCTAGTGTCCATCGCTCAGCCCCCCTTCCATGCCCACGCCATAGTCTCCTCACCGTATTGCCAAAAAGTCACATTTTGCCAATACCGCAACCACCACGCCACACCTCCAGTCCCCGTAGAAGCATGTCCCCATGCCTGGACGGGAGGCGCTGGTCCCGACCTCACCACGTGTCCCCCCATCTTCGACGGGAGGTGCCCATCTTGCCCACTGCGTTAGCCCCCCCCCTTTGTCCCTCCAGTCCCCAGAACCGATCCCCAGACCACTTCTTCTCAATGCTTCCTCAGGCTCAGAACCGACACTCTGCCGATGCCCCTTCCCATTCCGGTTTGACCAGGACCACGAGTAAAATAAACAAAAAATAATAAAAAAATTAAAAATAATGCAATGATTTTCAATGGTTGCAATCTCTATGCCGAAGGATCATTAGAAAATCAGACTAAAATTCCTAGTTAAAGGAATAAACCAACAAAACTGCACTCAGACCATCCCCTGTCACTCTTAAAGGAAAGAACCAACAAAAAGAAAATGTCCCTACCTCACCATACCCCTAATCCTCTATCCCCTCGTCTCCCTCTAAGGCAGCATAAAGCTGAGGACATGGCCCGATTTGTGGCTCAATCTCTTTCTGTCCCACCATCAGCATTTGGCTCGTTACGTGTGAAGTTACCAGCCTACCCAAGAGAGGCATACCACAACAGAAAAGGAGAACCAATATCAACCCTGCCACCCCAATGGATATCCCCGTCTGCATCACTATGCTTCCCCACTGTCCCAATCTTTCCAACACCCCACTCCCCCACCATTCTTCATTCCGGCCAGAATTCCCCCTCAACTCCTCCCTCAAATCCTTCAGCTTAGCCATGGCCTCGGAGAACTTTCCCCCTGGCCCCACATTCGTCGGAATGAATGTGCAGCAGTACTGTCCAAACATGGAACAGACTCCACCCTTCTCCGCCATTAACCAGTTCAGAGCCTGTCTATTCTGCCACGCCACCGTACTGGTCGCGTGCATCTGGTCCCCCATTGCATCCAACGCCTCCTCGGTGTAGTTGAGATACCGCTGCTGATTGTAAAACAAATAGTTGATCCACCCGGTGTTCTTATTGACCGATATCCATGGCAGAATAGACTCAAACCCTGCCGCAATCTCATTCTTAGCCATGAACTCGGCTGGAATGCCCCTTGGCTGTCCTATGCTGTCCAGATACACCCTTGGGTCTGCCTTGTAGCTACGCTTCGTTCGAGAGATAGGAGACTCAGAAGGTCCTTCCGTCACTGATAATGGTAGGACCACCATTGGCATGATCGCCTGAACCCGGGCACATCTACCTGACCAATCTAAAGGAAGTGTATTCCTCAACCTCCTACCGCCGCAGAGCCAGTATTGGTCCGCCAGTGCCATATCCTGGACATGAAAAGGGCAAGCTACAGGCCGTGGGTTGGTATCCACTCCCTTTAACACGACCCCGTGTCCACACTTTCCTTCTTTCGTGCAGTTAGTCGTGATGCTCCAAATAGTAGTGCACCGCCCCTCTGCCACCTCCCCTACGTCCCGGGTCCCCTCCTTTTGCAAGCACTCGAAATCCTTGGTCAGCCATAGTTTGACACCTCTGGGTATTGGCAACCCCGTCGCTACCCCCTGCACACGTACATCCAATTTCCTACAACGTTCCCGCATAGTGACATCCTTGAAATCCGTGACGTTTCCTGCCGCCTTAAAACGACTAGAGCCGAGAAACCCCAAACACTCTGCCTCGCACCAAGGGCGACTATTATGGGGCCCCTCCCATGCCTCTGCGTCCCTGTCACACTGAGCCCAACTGAACTTCGTGCCCTTCACCAGCAGCCTATCCGGACGTGCCTTGGAGCAGACATAACAATCCTCTATCTGATTCTGCGCGCTCGTGTACTGGACCCACTTAAACCACTCATTCCCTAAAGCCGCCCTATACATCGGGTCAGCCTCCGGGTCTTCCTCGTCATAGTCATAGTCGCCCCCATCTTGTTCCCCGGAAGGAAGCAAACCCCTCAACCTGGCCCAGAGTGAGCCCACTGAGTCCCTCAACGTTCCGGCTGTCCTCTGGAACATATCCTGTCCCCCCACCTCTTCCGACTCAGTGTCCTTGACCTCCCTTTTTCCCCTCACCCCTGTCCCCTGTGATTGGTTCGGGACAGGCTCAACCCTCCTATCTACCCCCACAACCCGATCCTCGTTAGTATAGTGGTAAGTATCCCCGCCTGTAACGGGGGAATGGTCAAAATCAAAAACATGCCCTTGCGGTCCTACGGGAAACACCCCTTTTGGTTGTAGTCTTATCTTCTCCCCCCCTTCCTCGATGGAGGGCAGAGGGGGCGCCTGATTCTGAGCCTGGTCATGAAAGCCTGCCGGTACTTGAGCCTGAGCGGGACCCCGTGGGACTCCTACCCACTCAAACCCGTCATCCTCAAGGACGGGTCGACCGTGACGGTTCTCAATGACGTCGTTGTGCCCGGCCGACCGTCCGCACACTGCTGCCAACATCTGCGGGAGCATCAGCAGGCACTGCACCTTCCAGTTGCCGTCTCGGACCCTCCATGTCGGGTTCTGCATAACTGCGATCGATTGTATCCCCCAAGAGATCGCCGCTGGCCTTTATGCAGTGATTGAAGTGGAACCAGGTCGCTGATCCTTTGACTTGGACTGCCGTTCCAGTCGATCGGATCACCTCGTACGGGCCCTCTCTCCGGGGTGATGACCACTTTCTCTTGTGGACCTTTACGAAGACCAGGTCCCCAGGGATCAGTCTCGGTTTGGTGGCTTCTTTCTCCGCCTCCTTCACCCCCTTTTTCTCCTTTCTCTGCTCCTGTCGAAACACAGCTTCATGTATTTTAGTCACTTGCTGAAGATATTTTTTCAGATCTTGCTCAAAAATATCTAATGCCGGGCCCCTAGCCAGGTGTCTAAATGGCGGTGCTGGCATGCTGCGGCCTGTAAGCATTTCATGTGGTGTTAGCTGTGTTTGGCGGTTTACGCTGCTTCTAATAGCCATCAGAGCAAGTGGCAAAGCATCAATCCAGTTAAGCTTAGTTTGCATACAGATTTTCAACAGTTTGTTTTTAATGACCAGATTGGCCCTTTCCACCTTCCCCTGCGACCCGGGACTATAGACACAGGAAAGGTGCTGTCTTATACCTAATTTCTGCATCAGCCCTTTAACCACCTTGTCGATGAACTCGCGGCCATTATCGCTTTGTAATATCGTGGGAATTCCAAATCTCGGAATGACTCGCGACACAGGAACTTGATCACTGTGTCCGCGTTCTTGTGTTTAGATGGAATGGCCTCAATCCAGCGACTAAAGCAGTCCTCTACTACCAGGAGGTATCGTTTGCCCTGCACTGGCGTTATCATATCTGTATAGTCCATAATCAGATGTCTGAATGGTCCCTCAGGGAGGGGTGTGTAAGCCGCCACTGTCGGTACTCCTTTGCGCACATTGCCCTGTAAGCATGTTAAACACCTGGCTAGTGTAACGTCAATTTGTGCCTGAAGCTTTGGGGACCAAAATCCCATTTTCGTGATTCGTTTCAGGGTCTCTGCTCTTCCACAGTGATCAACACCATGAGCCTCAGGTATCACCAAGGACAGAAGATCGATGGAGGCGACTATCAAACCGTTATGACTCCTCCACAGACCATCTGCCCCCCTTACAGCCCCCCTCTCCGTCCACGACTGTTTCTCGGCCTGCGTGGCTGAGTCCTGAAGATCACTCAAATTATCCTCAGTTACCTCAGTCGTCAGTTCGGCCGCAAACATCAGAACAGCCGTGGACGGCACCGCAGCCGCCGCCTTCGCGGCCTCGTCCGCCGCGTTGTTTCCCGTCGTCACAAAGGACAGGTCTTTTCTGTGTGCCTGGCACTTTACGATAGCAATGCTTTTGGGCAACTTTACAGCCTGAATAAGCGCCACAACCTGCTTGTGGTGAAGGATCGGTGAGCCGTCCGATTTCTTAAAGCCTCTTGCCTTCCAAATGGCCGCGAATAGGTGGCATACGCCATGCGCATACGCAGAGTCTGTAAAGATGTTAACCGTGCGATCTTTAGCTATTATGCATGCTTCTGTTAGTGCTATTAGTTCTGCAAGCTGGGCCGAACATGGTTGCATGCATTGTCCGGCCTTTCTTGTTAGTGTTTCTCCGTTAGGTTTGCACTGTACGACGGCGTATCCTGACCTTAAATTTCCCCCTCCCGATAGCAGGACCCATCCACAAAAAGTGAGAGTTCTGCTATCGCGAGCGGGTCGACTCCCAAATCAGGACGGAGTTTCACGAAAGCCTGTACCTCCACCTCGCACTCATGCGGTTGACCCTCGCTCGGGAGTGGTACCAGATCCGCCGGGTTACTGCCGTGGCATGTTTTTATCGTAACGTCCGAGTACTGCAGGAGCCTCATGTAAGCCTGTTGCCGTTGGCTGGTCAGAACAAATTTGCCTCTTTCAATCAAGTTTGCCAATTTGTGATGTGTCCAAATGCAAATGTCATATCCCATTGTCACGGCCGTTGCCTTCTCATACATCAAATGTGCTGCGGCCAGGGCCTGATAACAAGGTGGCAGACCCTGCTCTACCGGCGAAAGAGCTCTAGAGTAATATGCTATTGGTTGTTTTTTCCCACTCACCCCCTGTGTTTGAGTCAGGACAGCTGTCGCATGCTGCGCTCTATGTGAGACGAATAGGTGGAAACACTTCTCATAATCCGGCAGCGCCAGGGCAGGGGCCTGTAACAACAGACGCTTAATGTTTATGAACGCGTCCTCCCCCTCCTCGGTCCATGTCAAGGGAGTGCGAAGCTTGTCTGTACCCGCCTCTTTTATCATCATCCTCAACGGCGCTGTCGCTATCGTATAGTCCTCCACCCACTCAGAGCTGTACCCAGTCATCCCTAAAAACGTCATCATCTGTCGGACCGTCAATGGCCTAGGTGCCTTGGATACAGCTTCGAGTTGCGTGGGTGAGATGTTTTTTATGCCCTTTTGAATGACGCGAGACAAGTACTCAACTTTTGGCTGGCAGTACTGCAGTTTTGAACGGGATGCCTTGTGGCCTCCCACGGCCAATCCACTCAAAACTTTGATGGAGTCCTCATGGCACTGCTGACGTGTATCCGAGCAGATTAGAATGTCATCTGCATACAGTAAAACCGTGCTGAGTAGTGTGTCGCACACTCCTTGCAAGTCTTCCTTGAGCGCCTTCGAGAAGTAATGCGGCGAGTGCGCGAACCCTTGTGGCAACCGGGTGTAAGAGTATTGTTTCCCCCTGTGGGTAAAAGCAAACAGATACTGAGACTCTTTTTCCAATGGAACACTGAAGAATGCCTGCGTGAGATCAATGACCGTATAGTACTGCGAGCTACTCGGGATGTTTGTCAGGAGGGTGTGTGGATTAGCGACTTCCGCCTCTGGTCCAGACACCACGTCGTTCACCGCCCTCAAATCGTGTACCAGTCTGTACCTAGCCCTGTCCGCCTTTAGCACTGGGTGGATAGGTGTATTACATCTGGATTTGAAAGGGACGAGCACTCCCCCCTTTAACAGTCCCTCAATCTGATGTGATATAGCTTCCTCCGACTCTGGCTTCATTGTATACTGTCTGATAAAGGGTGGTCTACAACCCTTCTTTAACCTGACCTTCACTGGCTGTGCCGACAATATTAGACCCACATCTGTGTCGTGTTTTGACCACAACCGTTCCGGGGTGCGCGCCAACATGTCCTGTTCCAGCAAAGCATCCGCCTCTGGAATAACGCAAGGGTCTCCTGGTAATCTGATTACTTGCGGTTTTGCCAAAACTGAAAAGGAAATCATTATTTTTATGAAACTCCCATCTGCGCTGTTCCAAATTAGCGGAGATTCCGTGGAGACCCACCTTTGAGTCTCGGATTCCTGTATCATTGAACCTAGATGTTCGGATTCGTAACCAGGATTTATTCTCAGAGTGATGTGTGGGGCGGCGTCTCTTAGTCTATGTTGTTCCCGTAGATACTTACCCGTGTTAACCCTCAACGCCGCGCCCTGTCTCCCTACAATTATCGTAGATGAGTTAATCTGCACCTGCTCGGGCTGTCCCTGCAACCATGCCTTGTTCCTAACTAGGTCACTATTCGTCAAATATTGTAGTGTGCAATGTGCCTCCATGTTTGTTTGTCTAGACTGAGGCAGTTGGGTTTTCAGAAATGGCTCCCAGGGGTCACAGACCCTTTGCAGCTCTGCATCTATGTTGCCCAGCCAGAACACAGTGGCCTCTTTCTCCCCCGTCCCTTGTAGCATCATTTGGTACACGTCTTGTTCAATTTGAATCCCCTCAGGCGTACATAGGATTTTACAGCCTAGTTTACACATTGCATCTCGTCCCAAGAGATTGCGCGGGGTGCTGTCCGAAATTAATACAGGTATTGTTATGGTCTTGTTGTTATACGTCATAGAGATTGGAGTTGATGTGGGTATTAATTGTGTTTTTCCCGAGAATCCGACCGTCCGAACATACTGTCCAGACTGGGGTAAGTGAGCGGCGTATTTTTGCTTTATGCAGGAAAAACCTGCTCCCGTGTCTGCCATCATCTCTGTTAATTTGCCCTCCACTAGGACCTGCAGAATAGGTTCTTGCTCAGCTCCCTTGGAAACCACAATCATTTGATTTCCCCCCGTCGCATTCTCTGGGCACCCCTAGTGATTACCCCCCTGGTTTCGGGGCCCTCCTGTCTCCCCCTGGTCGTGGGGCCCTTGTGACTCCCCCTGGCGCACGGGTCTTCCATACTCCGAGCCGGGACGGTATGGTTGCCTACATCTCATTTCCCTGTGTCCCTGCATGCCGCAGTTCCAACAGTGGAAACGGGGAAACTGTTGTTCGTTCCCCGGTCCCTGTGTAAACCGTGGGCCTGATTGCCCATTCCCTGCCTGCCGCCTGGACGCCTGGTTCTGTGAACTATAGCCATAGCTTCTCACTACCTGAGGTGCAGGCGGGGGTCCCTGGTCCTGCATGGGTGGAGAGGTAGCAGATGACACCATTACTGCCTGCAACCTCCTTTGGGGCTACAGTTGTTGCTGAGTTAACTTCCTTGAGTCATTTCTATCCTGATCCCTGACTTTCTGCTCCTGAGCCCTTTGCTTCTCCACACTATGTGTTACATGTGCACAGAACAAAGGATAAGTCATGTCCATTAACCCCACCACGTCTTCCAGTCTATTCTTAACCACCTCTGGAAGCCCTCTCATCACACTTTCTCTAAACATCGCTCTCTGCAACGGGTCAATTTCTGGGTTGTGTCCTAGCTCACCTCTCCACTCCTTCAGTATTTTGTTCACATAGGTGCCAGGCCCTTCCGTCTCCATTATGGGGTTGCCCGCCAGTTTTGCCGGATTAATACGTGATGGATATTGATTCCTGAGTTTGTACCACAACGCCGCTCTATGCGCGTTGAATATGTCTCCATCATGGGCCTGCGTGTCGCATGCCACTCGCATCGATGTATCACCCATGATGTCCCGGCAGGCACCAATTCCTAGCAAGCGCGTCAACAGGGATTTGACGTCACCCACTGCTAGCAGAAAAGATGACGTATTTTCCTCAAACTGCGTGATCCACCTGGAGGCTCCTTCTGAAAGGTCCGGTAGTCTTGCTATTATGCCATCGATGTCTAGAGGTGACCATGGCATGTGAAAGATATCGTTCCCCTTTATTAGCAGGGGAAACTGGCCTGTACTTGTCACACTTCCCAGGAATGTAGGGGCGAAGTCAGGGTTCCTGTAATGTTTCCTTTCTCCTGTGCTGGTTTCGTGTCGTTCTCATCTTCCTCCTCAGTCAACAGTTTGGTGTGGCCACACGCCCCGTGTTTCCCTGATGTCTGCTGTGCCACATTTTGACGGGCCTCTTCCTCTATCTTCCTCCCGACTCCCTCCCTCTGCCTGCCCAGGTTCTCTACCTCCTCTTCCTCTGCATCATACAACTTCCGACGTACTGTCTCGCCATATGCCGCCAGGACTTTCGGATAGAGATCCTGCGGGGTCAGTTTGGGGGGGGTATCTCGCCTAAGGGAGGTCTCTGATCTAGCGGAGGTTTCTGACCTAGCGGGGGTTTCTGACCTAGCGGGGGTCCTTAATTCCGTCTCCTCATATTCTCCTCTTATTGTCACAGTGCCCACCGGCAATTGCGTGACATAAGGTGGGGATGTTGGTTTCCCTATATCCGTCTCTCTCTGATTTAGCGCTAAAGCTTCCTGCCTGTATGCTCTCCCCTTCTGGGCGTAGAGCTTCATTACCCCCAACTCTTCTGTCCTCTTTTTCAACCTCTTTTTGCTGCTGTCGCCTGGCTTGTGGTTACGAATCATTACATTCATCTCTTCGCATACGTCGAGATCAAAAGTACCTCCGGAAGGCCATTTTGTGTGCCCGGCCTTTGTACGCCTCTGCCAACGGACACCAACCTTGAGAATTAGGTTCTTTATGAGCGGGTTCCGGTCTAACAGTATGTCCTCTGCTGTATGCATCGTTGTTTAGTGTGTATGTGTGTTTATTGTGTTGTGTGTGTGTGTGTGTGTGGTTGTACTTCAGCTACTACTACTCTACAACTACTACTCCAGGACACAGTTAACCTAGATCTACTACTACTCTACAACTACTACTCCAGGACACAGTTAACCTGGATCTACAACTACAACTACTACTCCAGGACACAGTTAACCTGGATCTACTACTCCAGGACACAGTTAACCTGGTTCTACTCTACAACTACTACTCCAGGACACAGTTAACCTAGATCTACAACTACAACGCTACTACAACTCGGTGTGTGTGTGTCTGTGTGTGACTGTGTGTGTGTGTGTGTGTGTGTGTGTGTGTGTGTGTGTATGTCGGTGTGTGTGTCTGTGTGTGTGTGTGTGTGTGTATGTGTGTATGTCGGTGTGTGTGTGTGTTTGTGTGTGATTGTGTGTGTGTGTGTGTGTGACTGTGTGTGTGTGACTGTGTGTGTGTGCGTCACAACCCGCTGTCTACCGGGACACAGGAATGTGTGTGTGTGTGTGTGTGTCGGTGTGTGTGTGTCTGTGTGTGTGTGTGTGTGTGTGTGTCTTTGCTGTGTGTGTGTGTGTGTGACTGTGTGTGTGTGTGTGTGTGTGACTGTGTGTGTGTGTGTGTGTGTGTGTGTGACTGTGTGTGTGTGCGTACTGTGTGTGTGTGCGTCACAACCCGCTGTCTACCGGGACACAGGAATGTGTGTGTGTGTGTGTGTGTCGGTGTGTGTGTGTCTGTGTGTGTGTGTGTGTGTGTGTGTGTGTGTCTGTGTGTGTGTGTGTGTGTGACTGTGTGTGTGTGTGTGTGTGTGTGTGTGTGTGTGTCTGTGTGTCACAACCCGCTGTCTGTGTTGTGTGTGTGTGTGTGTGTGTGTGTCTGTGTGTGTGTGTGTGTGTGTGTGTGTGTGTGTGTGTGTGTGTGACTGTGTGTGTGTGTGTGTGTGTGTGTGACTGTGTGTGTGTGTGTGTGTGTGTGACTGTGTGTGTGTGTGTGTGTGTGTGTATGTGTGTATGTCGGTGTGTGTGTCTGTGTGTGTGTGTGTGTGTGTGTGTATGTGTGTATGTCGGTGTGTGTGTGTGTGTTTTCTACCACCAGGGGTCAGCAAACCCAAGAGAGAAAGAGATGTGATGAGTCTGTATGCTACACCTTGGCCCACCAACAGGGGTCACCAAACCCAGGAGAGAGAGAGAGAGAGAGAGAGAGAGAGAGAGAGAGAGAGAGAGAGAGAGAGAGAGAGAGAGATCAGGGGCCTGATCTCTGATCCAAACCCTACTTTTTTCCCAACCTGGTGCGTCCTATTGGGGTGTAATAGCTAACTTTTTAAGCGATGGGGGGGTGTGTGTGTATTGTATGTGTGTATTGTATGTGTGACTGTGTGTGTGTGTGTGTGTGTGTGTGACTGTGTGTGTGTGCGTGTGTGTGACTGTGTGTGTGTGCGTGTGTGTGACTGTGTGTGTGTATTGTATGTGTGACTGTGTGTGTGTGTGTGTGTGTGTGTGACTGTGTGTGTGTGCGTGTGTGTGACTGTGTGTGTGTACGTGTGTGTGACTGTGTGTGTGTGTGTGTGTGTGTGTGTGTGTATTGTATGTGTGACTGTGTGTGTGTGTGTGTGTGTGTGACTGTATATGTGTGCGTGTGTGTGACTGTGTGTGTGTGCGTGTGTGTGACTGTGTGTGTGTGTGTGTGTGTGTGTGTGTGTAGGCCCAATAGTGCAAACAAGCTAGAGTCTCGTCTCACGCTGCCCAAATTGTTTTTTTTTTACTCTCTGCTCATATTATCACAGCTAGCCTCTCTGTAGCAACAACTTCACAAGCCAATAAGAAAACGAACAATAGTGTATCCGTAAACGTAATTAGTTTGACACAGAGAATGCCAGCTGTAATAGTGTGTTTTGAATAACAGCAGAGCGGCACCGGTTTTTGTTTTGAAAATTGAGAGTCTTATCTACAGAGGACAGAAGGCACAGTTATAACAAGGAAGTGGGGAATGTGGAGAGTGTCGTAAAGGGATCAGGGAAAGGGATCAGGGAGAAGTTTGAACAGATGGAGAAAAATTTGACCAGAGGTCGAAAACATGCAATTAAAATTGATTAGTGGCGCACTTATAGCCTGTTAAAAGAGGCATCGCCCTAGTGTAAACACCTCACCACTCGTGTTCGTTTTAGCCGTCTATCCAGACCTCGTCACACAGTCAGCTCAACTTTTTCCTCCCTCAGAATCTCTTACGGATATTCTAATCAAAAGCAAAAATGCTCACCTGTGTTTGTTTGTCGACACCGCCAGAATTTCTACGGGAGAGGTCCGGAGCTGGCCGTGTGAGGGGGCCCGGCAGGGCGGTCTACAGGTCAAGGGTCACCAAATGTTGTGGCTGATGGTTGTTTAACACAGCAGGAGACGATATTTCCAATTTTAACAAGTAGGTAATTTATTTAGGAAAAGAAGTTTTAACAGCAAAAGCTATGGCTCAGTAGACGGTCACCACAGTTGAAGGAAAACACTCTCTCTCTCAATCCCTCTGCTTGTCCCCTAAATCCCCTCTCAGTCCTGCCCCCACATGACAGATATGATGACGTGTCATATCATGTCAGATATGACATGACGTACATTAAGATGACACGTAGATTTAACATCGGAGAGAGATAAAAACATTAAGAACATCGAAGAGAGATAAAGACATTAAGAAGAACATAGATTTAGATAAAAACATTAAGAACATCGAAGAGAGATAAACAAGATATGATGTACACACACGATATGATGTAAAACATTAAGAACATCGAAGAGAGATAAAGATTTAGTGAGATGTGTGTGTGTGTGTGTGTTTGTGTGTGTGTGTGTGTGCATGTGTGTGTGTGTCTGTGTGTGTGTGCGTCTGTGTACAGACGTGTGTGTATTGTATGTGTGTATTGTGTGTGTGTGTCTGTGTGTGTGTGCGTCTGTGTACAGACGTGTGTGTATTGTATGTGTGTATTGTGACACAGGGAATGTGTGTGTGTGTGTGTGTGTGTGTCGGTGTGTATGTCTGTGCGACTGTGTGTGTCTGTGTGTGTGTGTGTGTGTGTGTCTGTGTGACTGTGTGTGTCTGTGTGTCTGTGTGTGTGTGCTGTGTCTGTGTGTGTGTGCTGTGTATGTGTGTGTCTGTGTGTCTGTGTGTGTGTGCTGTGTCTGTGTGTGTGTGCTGTGTATGTGTGTGTCTGTGTGTCTGTGTGTGTGTGCTGTGTATGTATGAAAGAGAGAAAAGACACAAGATTAGAGCACACGATATGATGTACTGAAATGTCCATCTGCCTATCTTGAGGTTGTTTTAAGAACATCAGCCAGACTGTCGCCCTAGTGTCTTTGAGCCCTGCTAGTTGACCTATATTAAACTAGTCAAGACTAACCCCTTTCCTACCTCCACCCCCGTATACACATTTTCCACAACAGAAGAGTATATTTATGAGACAGTATATTTTGTACATATGTAACGGTTGTGACAACGTCACCTCAAACTTCTAACGTCACGGGCTGAAGGCAAAACGGACTGCATATAAACTGCTGATGACTCATAACTTCCTATCACGTTTGAATAATGCTGTAAAGTAAAGTAAAAATGCATTTCAATAGTAATGTATATGAATTAAGAGCTTACCGATGCAAAGCTAAATCCACTGTTGTCAACAGACGAGACGCGATATTTACTTCCTAGTTCCTGAGTTGGATGAATGTCATTGGGAGAAATCAAGTCACTTGACGTTGTAACGCGTTTTGAAACCTACCGTGCTGTTTTTAGTGGGAACAAAGTCCTTTCAGTTGGTATTCTTAATCCACTTCTGGCAAATATCTTGGTCGTCTGCACGGCCAGGGAATCGATGCAAATGGTATGGTCTCAAGACACGGGCAGTGGTGGGTCAAGTTGAACACAAGTGAGGTAGAGAGCCACAAATTTCATAATAAAAGCGGCGACTTAAAAAAATTATAAAAAACACGCTTGCGCCCAAAGGACATTTTATAAAACGAGGCATGATACAATACTATACATACAATACAATACTATGTATTTTAGCCAAAACATGTGGTCAGAACACAGTGGATTTAGTCCATTCGCTCTCATTCTCTCTCTGCCTCTCTCTCACTTTGTCGAGGGCGGAGCTCTTCCTGAATGAACAGAAAGCAGGCACCTCGGCATGTTGTCACCAGCTGTATGAGAGCGCCCCCGCTGGTCATTGTTACCGTTATTACGGTGCCCAAACGGTTCCCAAACAGTGGTTCCAGGACTTTTCCCGGCTTCATCTGTACAAAGTGTTATTGTTCGTTGAGCATCCTGATGGCCTGGGGATAGAAGCTTCTTCTGAGTCTCTCTGTGCTTGCCATGAGACTCCGGTATCGCTTGCCTGACCGCAGCAGTTGAAAAAGACAGTTGTTTGGGTGGCTGGAGTCTTTGATAAGTCTCTTAGCCTTACTCATGCACCGCTTGTTGTAAATGTCCTGGAGAGTGGGAAGCCCCCCTCCAATTGTGCGTTCGGCTGAACTGGCCACTCTCTGTAGTCTGCTACGGTCTTGTGCGGTGCTATTCCCAAACCAGGAGGTGATATTGCCAGTCAGGATGCTCTCTATTGTGCATGAGGAGAAGTTCTTAATGATCTTCTGACTGACTTGGAACTTCCTTAGGCGCCTGAGGAAGTAGAGGCGTTGCCGTCCCTTCTTCACAACACTGTCAATGTGTGTGGTCCATGTCAAGTCCTCGGATATGTGGACTCCGAGGTACTTGAAACTGATCACTCTCTCAACCGGTGCCCCGTCGATGCTGAGGGGGCTGTAGTCCCTGACCCCCGACCTCCTGAAGTCCACAATCATCTCTTTTGTTTTGCTTACGTTCAGGGAGAGGCAGTTCTCCTGACACCACTGCGACAGATTCTCTACCTCTTCCATGTAGGCCCTCTCATCGTTGGCAGAGATCAGGCCCACCACTACTGTGTCATCAGCAAATTTGATGATTGTGTTGTTGTTCCGCTGTGCCACACAGTCATGTGTGTACAGGGAGTAGAGGAGGGGACTCAGAACACAGCCCTGGGGGGCCCCTATGTTGAGCGTGATGGATGAGGAGGTGCAGTTGCCTGCTCTTACCACCTGGGGTCTACCCGTCAGGAAGTCCAAGACCCACTGGCAGAGGTCATAGTTCAAGCCCAGGTCCCTGAGCTTGGCTATGAGTTTGGAGGGGACTATGGTATTGAACGCTGAGCTGTAGTCGATGATCAGCATTCTCACATAGTACCCTGCCTCTTGTCCAGGTGTGATGCTGCTGTGTGCAGCACATGGGCTATGGCGTCCTCCGTGGACCTGTTCGGGTGATATGCAAATTGCAGGGGGTCCAGGTTGATGGGGAGGGAAGAACAGATGTAGCCCTTCACTAGCTTCTCAAAACACTTCATGGCTATGGAGGTGAGAGCTACAGGGCGGTAGTCGTTGAGGCAAGCGGGCGTAGACTTTTTGGGTACAGGGATAATGGTGGACTTCTTCAGACAGGTGGAGAAGACAGCCTGTTCTAAGGACAGGTTAAATATGTCAGTGAATACCGGGGCCAGTTGGTCGGCACAGACATTTAGGACGCGGCCAGGGATGCTGTCCGGTCCTGCTGCCTTCCTGATATTCACTTTCCTAAAGGTCCTCCTCACCTCATGTTCTGTTATCCTGAACTGTCACGATCCTAGGCCCGGTCCTGGCTGGACTGGGTAGGATGGTAAAATTGGGCAGTGCCCTCCACCTAACACTGGGAAGTGCCCTCCACCCAACAGTGGCTCTCTACCTAACATTGGTCTCCTACCCTCCGGTGGCCATCCGCAGACGGTGCGGTCCAGTACACTGGACATCCTGACTACTATTTTAACATTAATAATAGTGTGATCAATGTGGTATCCTGGTGTGTGCTGTCATTGACTTTCCCTTCCCTTTTGTGATTTGGTGTACTGTTGGGTTGTTATGAGTTGCTTTTGTGTTTGTCATTGACTGGTGTCTAGGTTGTTGTGTTTCTGTGTTGGCCAGGTGTTTCTAATTGTTAATTAGTTGGGGTATTTAGGTGTCTGTCTGTCCTCCCTTCCTTGTGGCGACATTCCTCCTGTCTCCTTCCCCGTTTCCTGTCCTAGCCGTATTGTGCTGTCATCCTATAGTAAGTGTTAGTGTTTGTTGTTTTGTTGAGTAGGTTGTTAAGTAGTTTCTGTATGTTCTTTGTATTGCACTGGATTCTACAGTAAACTCCCTCTCCAAGCTTCAATCCTCGTCTCTGCCTCCTCCATACCTTTCCCTTTCTGCAAAACTGTATTCTACCTACCTCCACCGTAACAGAATGTCGCCACCAGTAACGAATGCAGCAGGAAGGGCAAGCGATACCATTCGGGTCGTCCTGAGCCTGATGGCCGGTGAGTCTGACATGAAACATTACTCACTGGCCAAGTGGGGGTTCCTGCTCCGGAAGATCGACCAGGTCGCCATGGAGAATCCGACACTGGAGCCAGCGATGTGGGAGATGGCTGAACATGTTGCTGGCCTCATGGAGAAGCATAAGTCGGAGGCTAGGGTAGCTAGCCTGCCGACTGTTCTCAGGCTTACGGCCAGCCTAGAGCCCCCCACAGCCGTTGAGGCTGTTCTGACGTCCCCAGTTAGCACAGCTCCGCCTGTTAGCCCCACCACTATAGATGGCCAGACGTCCCCAGTTGGTACAGCTCCACCTGTTAGCTCCGCTCATACAGCTAACCAGACGTTCCCAGCTAACATAGCTCTGCCCGTTAGCTTCGTGCCAATAGCTAACCGGCCGACCCCAGCTAACACAGAACCGCCCGTTAGCTTTGTGCCAATAGCTAACCGGCCGTCCCCAGTTAGCACAGCTCCGCCTGTTAGCTCCGCCACCATAGATGGCCAGACGCCCACTGCTAACCTAGGCACCAGGTTCACGGTGAGTCTGGTACCTGAGACGGACCAGATGTCCCCAGCTAGCATAGTATCCACTGCTAGAATAGGCTCCAGGTTCAGGGTGAGCCTAGTAGCTGAGACGGACCAGATGTCCCAAGCTAGTCAGGTCTCTGCAGCTAGCAGGCCTAGGAGGGCAATCAGGACAGGAGCTGCTCTCCCCGAATGTTAGCTTAGCCTCGGCAGCTAGCCAGGCATTCCCAGCTAGCACAGTTCCCACAGTGAGTCCAGGGCCCACAGTTAGCCTAGCCCCTGAGGCTAGTATGGCTAGAAAGGCCTACACAGCTGGTCCAGCTTCCACGCCCAGTCCAGCCTCTGCTCTGGGTCCTGGCTCCTCATCCCCGGATCCTACACCATGCCTCGCCGCCGAGATCGATCCGGTCTCCACGCCCTGCCCGCCCTCTACACCTGGTCCGGCTGCCGTGCCAGCTCCCGGCTCCTCGACGGATCCTGGCTCCCCATCTGGTCCAGCTCTGCGCCGTGATCGGCGTCCTGGTCCTCGCCGTGGTCTGAGTGGGAACCTGCTCCGGGGGTCATCGCCACCGCACCTCCGTTCCGGCTCTCCTGAACCAGTCCCTGGTCCGGCGGCTGGAGGGTCTCTCGTCCGGGATCCTGCTCCGGGGTCCAGCTCCCCTTCCCGGGCTCCTACACCTGTTCCCAGGTCCAGTCTCCCTCCCCGGGCTCCTACACCTGTCTCCACCCCCCCTCGTCGGGCCTCTGTTCCCAGGTCCAGCCCCCCTCCCCGGGTCTCGGTGCCCATCCCCACCCCCCCTCGTCGGACCTCTGTTCTCAGGTCCAGCCCCCCTCCCCGGGTCTCGGCGCCTGTCCCCACCCCCCCTCGCCCGGTCTCTGTTCCCTTCCCTGCTCCTCCTCTCCGGGCCTCTGTTCCCGTCCTCACCCCCCCTCTCCGGGCATCTGCGCCCGTTTTCAGCCCCCCTGGCTGCTATGACCCCGTGGGGTTTTCGCTCGGCCTCCCGGCCCCAGGTCTTCGGGTCCTCTCCCTGGGTCCTCTCCGGGGTTCCATCTTCCTCCCACCTGGTTATGGACGTTGTTTTCGGGGGTCTGGAAGCCCCCCGTTGAGGGGGGGGGTACTGTCAAGATCCTAGGCCCGGTCCTGGCTGGACTGGGCAGGATGGTAACATTGGGCAGTGCCCTCCACCTAACACTGGGCAGTGCCCTCCACCCAACAGTGGCTCTCTACCTAACATTGGTCTCCTACCCTCTGGTGGCCATCCGCAGACGGTGCAGTCCAGTACACTGGACATCCTGACTACTATTTTAACATTAATTAATAGTGTGATCAATGTGGTGTCCTGGTGTGTCATTGACTTTCCCTTCCCATGTGTGATTTGGTGTACTGTTGGGTTGTTATGAGTTGCTTTTGTGTTTGTCATTGACTGGTGTCTAGGTTGTTGTGTTTCTGTGTTGGCCAGGTGTTTCTAATTGTTAATTAGTTGGGGTATTTAGGTGTCTGTCTGTCCTCCCTTCCTTGTGGCGACATTCCTCCTGTCTCCTTCCCCGTTTCCTGTCCGAGCCGTATTGTGCTGTCATCCTATAGTAAGTGTTAGTGTTTGTTGTTTTGTTGAGTAGGTTGTTAAGTAGTTTCTGTATGTTCTTTGTATTGCACTGGATTCTACAGTAAACTCCCTCTCCAATCTTCAATCCTCGTCTCTGCCTCCTCCATACCTTTCCCTTTCTGCAAAACTGTATTCTACCTACCTCCACCGTAACACTGAACACTGAATCTCCATCAGCAGCGCCCCCCCCCCCCTCCATTGCAGTGGTTTGTAGGCTGATGTTGTTATTCACAGTCTCAAACCTCGCATAGAAGGTATTGAGATCATTTGCTAAGGAGATGTCACTGTTCAGTTTGAGGGAGGTGCCTTTGTAATCTGTCATCGTTCTGAGGCCCTGCCACATACCTCTAGAGTCAGCCTGTTCAAACTGAAGTTACATTTTATCCCTGTAACGCTGTTTTGCCTCTATTACTGCTCTCCTGACGTTGTATCTCGCCACCTTGTGGTCATTCATGTTGCCTGTCACAAGCCCGGCATTGTATGCTGAGGTGCGCACTTTCAGAGCCTCACGGACGGATTTATCTACCCAGGGCTTTTGATTTGGGTAAACTCTAATTGTGTTAGAGGGGATTGTTTCTTCTACCAGAGTACAGACAAAGTCAAGCACCGTTTCAGTGTATTCGTTAATATTGGCTGTGTTATCACGGAACACACTCCAGTCTGTGCATTCAAGTGCAGCCTGTAGTCTCTCCTCTGATCCCATAGTCCAACGCTTAACCTCTTGCGATACTACCGGCGCGCGCTTGAGACTTTGTTTGTACTTTGGCAAGAGAAAGATGGCGGCGTGGTCCGACTTGCAGAATGGACTAAGAGCCTGTGATTTGTACCCATTCTTTTTGCGAGTATACATGGTCTAATATGTTCTCGCCTCTGGTGGGACTGGTCACATGCTGATAGAAATTTGGCAACACCTTTTTAAGACTTGCGCTGTTGAAATCGCCCAGAACCAAAATTGCAGCGTCAACATTAGCTGTCTGTAGTTTGTTTACCTCGTCGTGTAGCTTTGAGAGTGCAACCCCAGTGTTTGCATATGGTGGAATATACACTCTGATCAGGATGATGGACGTTAACTCCCTCGGAAGAAAGAAAGGTCGGCATTTGATGGTGATAAACTCCAGGTCTGGGGAGCAGTGGTTAGACAATTCCTTTGCGTTGCATGGATCGCACCACTCCTTGTTTACCATGAAAGCTATGCCACCTCCTCTCGTCTTTAGTGATTCTTCTGCCGTTCGGTCCTTGCGGAGAACGAAGAAGTTATCTGCCGGTTCTATTGCATGGTTTGGGACATCCGGAGTCAACCAAGTCTCGGTGAAACAAAAGACGTTGCAGTCCCGAATGTCCCTCTGGAATTGAATCCGTGCTCTGATGTCGTCCAGTTTGTTTCCTATTGATTGCACATTGGCTAACAGTATGCTGGGCAATGTGGTTCTGTGACGTCTGGATATCAGTCCGGTTCCGTTCCTAACCATTTTGCCGCGACAAGCGCACAGTGATCTCACGTCATTGGAATTCATTAGGAAACCAGGCTGCTGTTCTGTTTTATGCCACCAGGAGGCGCAAAGTTGACGGGCGGCGGTTTGTTGACTTCCTCATCACTGTGCCTTTGTGTTGATACTGTAACTGGCGAGCCACTGTCAACGTTGGGACGGCGCGAGACTGAGAGAGACTTGTTTATTGTGAATTGAAAATACGCCGGTAAAGTGGGGAGGGAGACTTGTTCATTCAAGTAAGCTATAATACAGTATATAATATGGCCACCAGACATATTCTCTCCGTGAAATTGCATTTCTCTGTCGTTTTCTTTTACTTTGAAAAATGGTAACTTCCGCCTCAGACTCAGCTACTGTATGAATGAAAATACGTTGCTAAGCTAGCGAACATTGCATTCCTTATTCATTTCAGTAACGTTATGTTTTCAAAGAATTAAGGACATGTCAACAACAGGGTGGATCTGGAATACAACTATGTCTGGATTATGCATTGAAACTCAAGAGACAGTAAATAAACTAACTAATAAAATGTTCCAAACTATGTTCCAACTTGTGTATTGTCGACTAAGATTGTACTCTTGTATTGTGCACTGTATGTCACAGGTGAGCTTGCTAGCCATTAGATTGTTAACGTGATATTAACGTTAGATATATCCAACCAATCAATCAGACTATAAAATGGAGTACAATAGGCTCTGAACAGGCTATCAGTGATATTGTGACCCACTCTTCATGATGCTCCCCTGCCTTCAAGAGCTAAAGATAAGTCTGAGATACTCTCAAAAAGACTGCAGGTGAATAAAGTAGAAGCACTTCTTAGTAGTGTAAATGAATAGAATAGAAAACTTTATTGCCATTTCAAGACATGAAATTGGGTCTGTTTGCTTATTTTCCATATATTTACAGAATTTGAAAAGATTAGATTTTGAAACTCTCTAACACAAAAGTTAACAATATTAGCTTTCAAAGCGTCCATAGTGGTTTATTTCTTGCCATTAGGGGGTTAGGGTTAGGGTTACCCAGACAGAAAGATTAGGAGAAGGTAAAATATCATCCCTGTGCCCGTGCCCACCCCAACACTTGCTCAGTGTTGGGGAACAGTCCCCTAACCTAACCCTAACACAAACGGAATATAAGGGGTTACAATTCGGAAATCTTTGGAATATTTGATAGATATGTTGAGTTAGGTTCATAGTGGTATTCATAAAAAAAGAATTGGAACGAGATATTACAAATTAAATTTTTTATGACCTTGAACATGATGCAATATTTTCATGCACTGATGTGCCAACTCTGTCAGTTACCTAACAAGGCACAAGGGTTAAGATGCCTAAAGAGGCTCCCCGAATCGCTCGCTTTGCTTACACAGATTTTACATCAAATTCCAGCAAGAGCACTGCTAATTGAAGAGAAGACCGGGACAACCTCAAACATCAACAGACATCTGTCAAGGATGCACCCAGAAAAGTAAGTGAGATGTAATCAATCGATGATATGGTTGGTGATCAGTTAGCTAACGTGAAATACATCTCGGACCGGTAACAGGCCGATCGGGCTTAACACATTGTGCGCTAGCCATTAGGCTGGTCCTTGTGGCTAAAGTGCCAGGTTTCCATAGCATATTTTCACTGTGCATCACTATGTTTGGAGAGCTATATCTATATTCTATATTATAGCTATGGAGACAATACTATGGTCCAGTGGCGGCCCGTGGATGCTTCGCCACTAGGGGCGCTATACCAAACATTTTGCAAACATGTACAGTACCACGCAACCGACTCATGGCAAGACGTGAGCTATTCGACTCACGCTCACGGCAATGAATCGGCTCTTATGAACGAGTCGCTCAGCTGTTACTACAACAACACACAACCAGTCAAATAAAGTATAGTCTAATTCACAACTTGAAACACAATATATAAATAGAAAAGTTAGAAACAAAACTCGCTCCGTCTCCAAACACACGCAGATCTCTCCCTCTCTCCTTCTCTTTCTCACACACAGCGCGACGTGGAATCGATTCGTTACACAATCAGACCTATTATATACCAAGAATAACTTCAGTATGAGTACAGGGCTGTACACATATTTTGCATATTGTTAAACGAGCCAAGGCTAGCTATTAAACTATCGATTTGAATCGAAAATCTGGGACCCTGATGTAAACAAGACAAACGTCTTTCTCTGGTCTGCATCCCCTTAACAATTGTGTGTATTGAGCCGTACTGTATTGTACCCATTCTGCAATCTGTTAATAAAGTTATCATTCATTCATTCATTCAAACATAGACGATATTGAACAAGCCATAATCCACGTATTTTCAATCCAAAAGCGAGAGAGAGAGACTCACTGTTTAGTTGAAACGTCCAGGGCAGGAGAGCTTGATAAACGTGTATAATCCACTGTTGATGTATTCCAGACCACTGTCCACTGTGTCCAGACTGCATCCGCCATATAGCTTGTTAGCCAAGTGTTAGCTTGTTACCACACAACACAAGTACTTCATTCCTTTGTCCATTTCCGCTCGAACAGACTGCAAACTACTTGGCGTTCTATCGCCATGCTCTAAGACAAACTCTAACCTTAACCAACTTTGAAAGAGTGCCTAAGCTTAACAGTCTAAAGAACTTGCAGTCACGGCACGCTCTGCTGCCTGCATCTCACAACAACACAACAACACAACTATCTCTCACCAACGGACCAACCAACCTAGGAATAAGCTAGAATTGGAACATTAGAAATTGGATTCGGCCAATCAGAGATCGTCTCTGTGAAATTCTGCTACGGAAAAAAATACTGGCGTCGGCCAATCAGAGAGCGTCTCCGCGAAATGCGGCTACAGAAATTCTTGACGCTACTGGCTAGACCGCTTCAAATCGCGCCCGGATTCCAACATAATAGTTATATTTCAACGCACAACGCGTTATGCACTGATTGGCTGTGACGGATACAGCGATCAAACTGTGACGCGCACTCAGAGCGCTATCGCGTCTAGCCCGGGCCGAGAAATACGAAAAAATTAAAAAAACGTCACTTCCTGCTCAGGAAAACGAGTGTTTTTTTTATTTTAGATAATAACGTTATATTGTGCATTGGAAATACAAACATACTTAAAATGAGTAAATATTATTCATTTTAAACATGTTTATATTATTTATAGGGCTATAAAACAAAAAACTAAAAAGTTTTATTTTCTTCTTCTCTGATTTAACAGCAGGTGGGGCGGCGCCCATGCGCCCCTAGTGGCAGAGCCGCCACTGCTATGGTCATTTGACAGTGACTTTCTTCCGTCAAACATGTAAAATAAAAATAAAAATCATGCATACGCATTTGCACGTTATCCCGTGGTGAATATAAGTATAGTTTAGGAGTGATCCGGGATCATTCCTGAAAAGCTGAGTTATAGGGTGCTAGATGTGTTCTACTATAAGCGTTGGTGTTTCTTGCCTGGACACGCTACTATTTCCAAATCAAATGTATAGGTATTATATTTCATCATGAATGCATGAAAGGGGGGGGGGGGGGGGGGGGGGGGCGTTTTTGTATGCTTTGATGGCCAGTAACGGCACTCGTGTTGAACACCACACGCTGATCAGCTGGATCGATATGAAAACATTGTTGGATCAAGCTGAAATTGATGTCCTTACCTTTGATCGGAGTTATTCCAAAAATAATATTGCAATTGTCTGATCGCGATTTCCAGTATTGGTGTCCATCTGGTCCTGGACATAATTTGGCACAATTTATGGATCGAGTGTGCCAGATGCGTTTCGAAGTGGTCGGATGAAGCGATTTACTCTGCTCCGTCTAAATTTAGCGTGTAACACACGGTTAGATATAAGGTTTCAAAGGGTGGGCAACACTGCCACCTAGCAGGATGCGGCCGGTATTGCACCTTGGCGATCTCAGAAACCTTTCCTATGGCAACACCGAACACTGGATGATTAATGAATAAAAATATTGAATAAAAGAAAAAACAACCAAAACCCGAGATATCTCGGGTCTGGCAGTCAATGTGTGTAAGGGGTTTTAAAAAGTAACGTCATCTATAAATAAATAACTTCATTCTAATTATATGATTATGTTGAGCTTAACTAGCTAGTTACTGACACTGATGGTACACAAATTGGCAAGCTATACCTGTATATCTTAGCTAACGTTAGCTAAGGTATACGGATATAGCTAGCTAACGTTAGCTAATACATACATACATACATACATACATACATACATACATACATACATACATACATACATACATACATACATACATACATGCATACATACATACATACATACATACATACATACATACATACATACATACATACATACATACATACATACATACATACATACATACATACATACACCGCTTACAACCTGGGTAGAGAGTCAGGAAACATGGAGGAGTATAAGGCTTCAGTCTATACTCTACGCAAGGCTGTTAAACTTGCTAAGAGGACATATGCTGACAAACTGGAGACACAAATGGCACAAAACGACACAAGAGGATTATGGCAGGGACTGAAGACAATAACTGACTATAAAGTCAGCGCCCCCTCAATGGGGAGCGACGACGCCTCCCTCGCGGACAAGCTCAACACCTTCTACGCTCGGTTTGGTGCAAACAGTGGCACTGCTAGCTCTCCGGCTAGTGACGTCACTGGCGCGCCGGCTGTTGTGGAGGGGGGGGGGGCAACCGCGGGGGGGCGGGGACGCTCTCTCGTTGTCGGAACACAGTGTGAGAAGAGCATTTATGCAGGTGAACACCAGGAAGGCTGCTGGCCCAGATGGTATAACAGGACGCATACTTAAGTCCTGTGCCAACCAGCTGGCCCCGGTGTTCACCGCCATATTTAATCAATCCCTGGCGGAGTCAGTGGTCCCTGCCTGCTTCAAGATGTCTACCATCATCCCTGTACCGAAGAAACCCTCCCCAACATGTCCAAATGACTACAGACCGGTGGCACTCACCTCTGTGGTCATGAAATGTTTCGAGAGGCTGGTCAAGGACCACATTTGTACCTCCCTCCCCAGTGATATGGACCCTATGCAATTTGCATACAGGACAAACAGGTCCACTGACGACGCGGTCTCCCAGGTACTGCACAGCACCCTCTCTCACCTTGACCGTCAGAAGGGGGGCTATGTGAGACTGTTGTTCATTGACTACAGCTCAGCGTTCAACACCATAGTCCCCACCAGACTGGTGGACAAGCTGATCGAGCTAGGTCTGAGCTCCGCCCTGAGCGCCTGGGTACTGGACTTTCTGAGCGAAAGACCCCAGGCGGTCAGGGTGGGGGGTCAGACCTCCAACACCATCACCCTGAGCATCGGGTCCCCCCAGGGCTGTGTTCTGAGCCCCCTGCTGTACTCACTCTACACACATGATTGTGTGGCCAAGTTCAGCTCCAACTCCATAGTGAAGTTCGCAGACGACACGGTGGTGGTGGGGCTGATCTCGGACAACGACGAGAAGGCCTACCGGGAGGAGGTTGAGGTACTGGAACGCTGGTGCCAGGACAACAGCCTGCTCCTGAACATTGGTAAAACCAAGGAGCTGATTGTGGATTATAGGAGAGGACAGCAGGAGACGCACACACCACTGATGATTAACGGGGCTACCGTGGACAGGGTGAGCAGCTTTAAGTACCTGGGGGTCCACATCTCAGAGGATCTGACATGGTCAACACACATAGACACAGTAGTAAAGAAGGCGAAACAGCGCCTCTACCACCTGAGGCAGTTAAGGAAGTTCAGAGTATCGGGGAAGATACTCCAGTCCTTCTACTCAGGAGCTGTAGAGAGCATCTTGACCGGAAACATTACTGCCTGGTATGGAAACAGCACGGCACAGGACAAGAAGGCCCTACAGAGAGTGGTGCGCTCAGCCGAGCGTACCACGGGTATTGATAAGATAAGATATTCCTTTATTGATCCCCTTGGGGAAATTCAGGCATCATAGCAGCATGGGGGGAGGGGGGAGGGGTACAGGTAGTAAAACAACACAGTATACAGGTAGTAAAAGACAACACAGGCAGTGTAAACAATTTGATCAATATGGTCAATATAATTTACTATCTGACTAGCTGAGGAATATTCACATTATTCACAGTGTCACATAAGGTGCAGTATGCATGAGGTAGTGTTATAATTTACTATCTACTGAGTATACATTAATCAAAGTACCAGGGTAGTGTAGGTTGTCCTCCTTGGGTTCCTATAAGTCCCAGGTCAATGTCTGGTAGCAGTCGCTGTCGCTGCCCCCTGTTGTGGAGCCTGGAGGCTGCTAGTCGCTGCCCACTGTTGTGGAGCCTGATGGCCGCTGCTATGAAGGACTGTCCGAGGCGGTTAGTTGAGTGTCGGGGGGGAATGAGTCTGTGGCTGAACGAGCTTCTCATCTTGACTAGCTCGTCGTAGAGGGGGTGGTAGGGGTTCTCCATGATGGCATCCAGCTTCCTTATCATCCCCCTCTCTACCATCACCTCAAGTCTAGGTAGCTCAACTCCCACCACAGAGCTAGCCTTCCTCACCAGCTTGTTGAGCTTGTTGGTGTCCCTTGAGTTGATGTAGCCTCCCCAGCATGCCACAGCATAGAAGAGGATGCTGGCCACAACAGACTGGTAAAAAGACTGCAGCAGTTTGTTGCACACATTGAAGGACCTGAGTCTCCTCAGGAAGAACAGCCTGCTCTGTCCCTTCCTGTAGAGGGCCTCTGTGTTGTCCGACCAGTCCAGTTTATTGTTCAGGTGTACCCCAAGGAACTTGTATGAGTCCACCATCTCCACATCCACCCCTCGGATGGAGATGGGAATCGGGGGGGGCCTCTTCTTGCCCCTCCGGAAGTCCACCACCAGCTCCTTGGTCTTACTGGTTTGAGTTGGAGGTGGTTGCTGTCGCTCCACCCCACGAAGCTCTCCACCAGGGCTCTGTACTCCTCCTCATCATCGTCGGTGATGTAGCTTACGATGGAGGAGTCATCTGAGAACTTCTGCAGGTGGCACCCGCTGGAGTTGCGGCAGAAGTCTGAGGTGTAGAGGGTGAAGAGGAAGGGTGACAGCACAGTTCCCTGGGGGGCGCCGGTGTTGCTCACCAGTACGTCAGACTGACTGTCCTTTAGTCTGACGTACTGTGGCCTCTCAGTGAGATAGTCCTTGATCCAGGCCACCAAGCCGTGCTCCAGCTGCATCGCAGAGAGCTTCTCCGCTAGCAGTGACGGCTGGATGGTGTTGAAGGCGCTGGAGAAATCAAAGAACATAATCCTCACTGAGCTGCGCGGCTTCTCCAGGTGCGTGTACGCTCTGTGGAGCATGTAGATGATGGCATCCTCCACCCCGATGTTTGCCTGGTATGCAAACTGCAGGGGGTCGAGGGAGTCACGCACCAGGGGCTTGAGGTGTTGCAGGACCAGTCTCTCAAACGTCTTCATGACGTGTGACGTCAGAGCGACTGGCCTGTAGTCGTTGGGGGTGCTGGGACGTCCCTTCTTGGGCACCGGGACAATGCAGGAGGTCTTCCAGAGCTGGGGCACCCTCTCCAGCCTCAGGGAGAGGTTGAAAAGATGCTGGAGCGGTGCTGCCAGCTGCTCTGCACATACCTTGATCACCCTGGGATTGGTGTTGTCCGGTCCTCTGGCCTTGTTTACATGAATTCTGGAGAGCTGCCTACTGACCTGACTGGTTGTGATCGTCAGGGTTGGGGGTGGTGGGCAGTCTGCTGGTGTTGGGGGTGGGGTGCCGTTGCTGATGGGTGTGGGTGGGTGGGGGGTGGGGGGGCTGCTTTGTAGGTGTGATCTGGTGCTGGTGTCGATGGGTGGGGGGAGGGGTGTGGGGAGGCCACTCTGGTCAAAGCGGTTGAAAAACGAGTTGAACACGTTTGCACGCTCTGGCGGGCCCTCAACAGCTGTGCCCTGCTGTTTGAAACCAGTGATCTTCCTGACCCCCGCCCACACCTCCCTGGTGTTGTTGGCCTGTAGTCTGCCCTCCAGCCTGTCCTTGTAGCTGACCTTGGCTGCCCTTAGCTCTTTTTTTAGCTCCCTTTGGACAGCCCTGGCCTGCTCAGTGTCCCCTGCCATGAAGGCCCTATTTTTCCGGTTTAGCAGGTGTTTAATGTCCTTGCTAATCCAGGGTTTATTGTTTGAAAAGCAGCATACCTTCTTTGTGGGTACGATGCTCTCCTCACAGAACCTGATGTAGTCTGTGATGCAGTGGGATAGTCCATCAATGTCATCACCATGGGCCCTCTCAAACACTACCTCCCCTGCAGGTTCTATACAACAAGAGGTGCAAATCCAGAGCCTGCAGAATAATGAAAGACCCCCACCACCCCAATAACAGCCTGTTTCAGCTGCTGAGGTCAGGCAGAGACGCCTGCGAACCCCAGCTACTAGGACAGAGCAGCTTAGGCTTAGCTTCTTCCCCCAGGCCATCAGAGTCCTGAACAATGAACATTGAGTACCACAGAACACTGAACTATCCACACATAAGCACACATGAGCACACACACGACACGCACGCTGTGCACGCTCACACACTAGCAGCCACTTTAACACTTTAACATGAGCGGGCACACACTCATGCTGCGCACACCCACACTTATTGCCAAAAGGAAAGGCCACTTTAAATCAGTATTAGCAACAGTAACAGTGTATTGCACTACCAAAGCTACCTAGCATGTCATACATGCTCTGTAAATAACTATGTACAGATACCGAGATGTCACACCATGTTACCTGTTACCTGTTATTGCACAACGTTTTTTGTATTGGATTCTATTATATGTTGTACCCACTGTATTGCACATCGTTGCGGGCAAGACCACCCGCATTTCATTGTATACTCGTATGCCGTGACAAATAAAACTCTTGACTTGACTTGACTTGACATACATACATACATACATACATACATACATACATACATACATACATACATACATACATACATACATACATACATACATACATACATGCATACATACATACATACATACATACATACATACATACATACATACATACATACATACATACATACATACATACATACATACATACATACATACATACATACATACATACATACATACATACATACATACATACATACATACATACATACATACATACATACATACATACATACATACATACATACATACATACATACATACATACATACATACATACATACATACATACATACATACATACATACATACATACATACATACATACATACATACATAGTGAAACAATCCTGTACGTCTCTGCAGCTAGTCGCCCGTCTCAGGATATTACGTGCTTCTTCTCACACCTTCCTATACCAATGTAATACAACCAGGAGCAATTGACATTGTGATTGTCGGTTTTATTGCTCTGCACTTTTGCACTCTGTCTATTTTATGGTAAATTATATCTTATTATATGTTAAATGTTATATGTTAGAGCACTGCTCTTATTCTGTCTATTTTTATACTCGTTTTATGTCTGCACTTATTTTATGTTGTCAGAAATCTATTACAATCTTTTTCTTTTTATATATTTTAATTACATAAATCTATAAGTAATTCTTCGGGAGGTTTTAATGTAAATTATCTGCACATTTTAAGCCTGTCTATAATTATGCCAATTGTATGCTCATTTTATGCCTATGTCAATTTTGTGTCTACACCACTTCTGTGAAGCACTCCTTCTGCAATTCTTGAATGAAAGGTGCTATACAAATAAACATTATTATTATTATTATTATTATTATTATTATTATGATTGGCGACGATTGGATTCAAGATGCAATGGCAGACAAAGATAAAAATTATTCCTGCGTCTCGATTGTTCTCCGGGAGGGAAAGATAACAAAGCGTTGTTTGTTGAAAAAAAAATCAAAGATACGTCCTACTCTTAGCGCTCAGGGTTTCATTTCAAAGCCATAGCCAATGAGCAGATCATACCTGTTGGTTCATTCCGCAGTCGTTCACAAATCACAACGACGGGGCCAGAGAACCTCACTCTTATTTAAGAGAATGATCAAAGCCGCTCTCGGAATGAACAGGATATCGCTTCCTCCTGTGTTGTTTATATGCAAATCCATCCCCATGCATTTCCTTGTGAATTAATGAGGGAAATAGGAACGCTCTGACCCCAGATGAGAAGGGAATGGCTTTTTGGAATGACACACACACACACACACTCTGCACACCAACAAACAAGCCCGCCCACACACAAGCACAAAAGAAACAAAATGTTGGTGCACACACATACTTGTAGTTTACATGCACAATCAAACAACATGAACACAATACATTACATCCTATCTCACAGGACACATTTGCATAGTAAAATATTGTCTGGGATGCACATCACTTGTCATTACTACTTGAGTCTAATTGTTTATGGGTGTAAGTAAATACAGAAAATACACCTCAATCAATGTTGACAAAGCACAGTGAAAATAGAAAGCATTTGTCAGGATAGAGCAGGGGTCTCAAACTCAATTTACCTGGGGGCCGCTGGAGGTAGAGTCTGGGTGAGGCTGGGCCGCATCAAATATGCCTCTCCTTTGTTAACTACAACAAGCAATGTTGTTTGTTATTTAAGATGAGGTCGGACAGATTTCGGCACTGACAGATTTGTGTTTATTGTGCTGCTTTTATAAAGCCTCAAATGACGGCTTAAAATATTTCATGAAAGCAAAGTGTTTTGTTTGTCTAAGATTTCAAAAGGTTTAAACTTTACAGCACTGACAAAGTTGAAAAAAGTGCTGTACAAGTCCCACAACATAAAAAAGAAATAAAATAAAAATTGTATAATTCATATAAATAATTCATAATAATAATACATAATAATAATAATAATAATAATAATACATAATAATACTTCATAATTCCTCCAGCCTCCCCCCGGGACTGCAGCGGCACCTTGTCTGATATTGCAACGCCTCAATACCGCCGCCTGGTGGATGATCGGGCGAGTTACACTCCACACCAAACCGGAAGTGGCGCTGGTGCATCGAGGAAATCCCTCCGGCAGTACTATCTTGTTACGTGGATCAACACAATCGAGTGCATTGGGATCGCTTTCGAAACGCAATAATATATATGATTTCGGTGTTTATTGCGTCATACAAACGGGAAATGGATCTAGCAGATTGACGTCAAATAATTGGAATATTTTTCCTCCAGTCTCATCGGCGAACGGTAAGAGGAATATAATGTTATTTTCAGCTTGATTGTCCATTTCTTTGTTTGCAATCCATCTGGTCAACATATCAACCCATACTAAATGAAGCCGTTACTGACGATCAAGGAATTATAAACGACCCCCCCCCCCCCTTTCCTTCACGCATGATGAAGCAATGTATACCGATCATATACATTTGAATTTTTTTATATAGCGTGTATAGGAAAGAAACGCCAATCGATAATCTATCATATGCTTCAGGGCCTATAACTTGCGTTTTTGGAATTACAGCAGAAAAGCTTAAAAACATACTTATATTCTCAACGGTATTAACACAACAATGTACGAATGAAAAAATATAACGTTCCCACATCTGGAACGATAGATACCCGATGTTGAATGGGCCATAGTAATGTCAATATAGCTATAATATTTAAAAAGTTATAGCCCTGCAAAGAAGGTAAACATCTCCATAGGCTTACAGCGGTGGCAGACTGGGTATAATGATGGGCATACTGCGTGGCAATCAATGTGTTAAAGGGGCATTTCACTTTAGTAGAACTTGTCAAGTTTCAGCGGTGTTACCTCTATCTAAATTAATCTACTGTACAAGTAAGCTAGTGACCACCCTATTCCGCTGTCAATACCACCATTCCTCCCAGGTGTCAGGTTCCTCATTCACTTCCATTCATTTTGAGGACCTAGTCTAAATATCATACTTATCATAGTGAAGTATAAACAAACTACTGCTGTGCATATTTCAATAAAACAAGACAATTCTGAGTCAAAGGTATGTGTTTGTTTTGGAATTTGATGTTGTGTTTAAAGATTTATTAGCTTTGAAAAATAAAAGCAGATCCGCAGATCAAGGTTTGAGTGAGTTGTGTATCTCTGCCTTGCATGGGATGTTCGTAGAGTGGTTACCATGGTTACCTGCTGCCTTGCTGGAGGAAATATCCTCAACATTCTGTGACAGTCGGTCAAAGTACACCTCAAGTGAGAAATAGTTTGTGTACTCCTCATTTGAAAATGGCAACATTAGCTAAAAGTACCTTTGACTCCTGGTATTGAAGATATTTTAGACACGTACATAATATTTCTGTAAAGTTTGTTTATAAAGTATGATATTTAGACTTGGTCCTCAAAATGAATGGAAGTGAATGAGGAGCCTGACACCTGGGAGGAATGGTGGTGTTGACAGCAGACGACAGGGACAGCAGTGGTCGCTAGTGGTCGCCCTAGTTGACTTTACATAGAGGTAAGACTCCTGATTTTTTACTGAAGTTCTACTAAAGTGAAATATCCATTACCCCGAGTAACGTGTGAGACGAGAGCTGCATTCTCCTTGGTGAAGGTTTCAGATCCCAGTGATACGTGGAGAGCAGATCAATTGACTCGAGTGTCAAAGCATATTGACCCGTAAAATACATCCAGTACTGGATCAAAACCACAAGCCATGGTTTGAAATAGGATTTGGTCACATTCGAGAACGACCCTGTCTCTTTGTATACAGTACGTATGTCAGATGTGTGTGTATGTGTGCAGATGTGTGTGTGTGTGTTTGTTTGTTTGTCTGCACACAGCATCCATTGCTTATAGACACCCTGGTTCTCTGATATTTATTGACTGATAAGTGTACATCAAAGACAAAAAAAATTATGAAAACACATATATCCCAGTTGTTATGACAACATACGGTTAATCTCACGTTACATTGTAACATGATTATACTTTCTGATACATCGATGCATAATGAGTAGATAACCACAGAGGAGCTGTTCTTCTCCCTGGCCCTGTAATAGCGACTGTTGTTTCAGGACTTGGTTTGAAGCCATCTAATACGAATTAAGCCTGTTCTTTAATAATCAAGAGGTTTATTTGTCACATACAAAACCAGGGCATACAGTGAAATGCAGGTGGTCATGCCCGCATTGATTGTGCAAAATACAATAATAAAAATAGGCATAGAAAAAAAGAAAATAGGTAAGACACAAGATATGCATGATAAAAAAAGACATGCTAAGTTCCTGAGAAAACTGTGGAGAGTTCAGTGTTCAGTGTTCTGATGGCCTGGGGGAAGAAGCTGAGCCGGAGTCTTTCTGTTCTTGCAGTGTGTGTCCGTAGGCGCTTGCCTGACCGCAGCAGCTTGAACAGGCTCTTGTTGGGGGTCTTTCATTATTCTGCAGGCTCTGGATTTGCACATCCTGTTATATAAGTCCTGCAGGGGTGGTAGTGCAATACCCGTAGTACACTCGGCTGAGCGCACCACTCTCTGGAGTGCCTTCCTGTCCTGTGCCGTGCTGTTTCCAAACCAGGCAGTGATGTTTCCAGTCAGAATGCTCTCTACAGCCCCGGAATAGAAGGAGTGGAGTAGGGCTGTCTTAAATACTTTGAAGCTTCGTTCGATGGGCATGGTATTCGAATATGAAAATAAAATTATAATATATTAAAAAAAAAAATTTTTACAAAGAATGTATTTTTCTTTGTGCAGAATCAACTCTGCCTCTCTTTGTTAATTACAACAAGCAATGCTGTTTGTTATTTAAGATGAGGTCGGACTCTGCACTGACAGATTTGTGTTCATTGTGCTGCTTTTATAAAGCCTCAAATGACGGCTTACAATATTTCATGAAAGTGTTTAGTTTGTCTAAGATTTAAAAACGTTTAAACTTTACAGCACTGACAAAGTTGAACAAAGTGCTGTACAAGTCCCACAACATAAAAAAAAAATTTTATAATTTTTTATAATTTCTTTTATCTCGAAGCTTCGAATTAAAATCGAATCTCGGCCCCGAAGCTTCGAATTCCAAAAAAAATTTGAAGGTCAGCCCTAGAGTGGAGTACCTTCTTCCTTAGCTGCCTCAGGTGATAGAGGCGCTGTTTCGTGTGTTGACCATGTCAGGTCCTCTGTGATGTGGACTCCCAGGTACTTGAAACTGTTCACCCTGTCCATGATTTCCCCCCCGTTTATCCACAGTGGCATGTGTGTCCCCTGCTGTATTCTCCTAAAATCCACAATCAGCTCTTTGGTTTTACCAATGTTCAGGAGTAGGCTGTTATCCCGGCACCAGCGTGCCAGTTCATCAACCTCCTCCCGATAGGCCTTCTCGTCATTGTTAGAGATCAGCCCCGTCACCACCGTGTCGTCCGCAAACTTCACTATGGAGTTGGAGCTGAACCTGGCCACAAATGACCTTCCCTTCTATGCTCTCCATTTTGTGATATGAGAACAAACCTGTTTTGTAGATTGGCTGGTAATGCTTTACTTTTGGCCTTGTGCATAACTACTAATGTCTGTAACTTAACTAGCTCTTGCCATTTCAATAATCCAGAATTAATAAATAATATGTTGGTGTGTTCTCGATAGTCTGCTTTACAAATAATCCTAATAGCTCTCTTCTGTAGGAGATACAGTGGTTTTATATTACTCTTATAGGTGTTACCCCATACTTCCACACAGTAATTAAGATAAGGCAATATGAGTGCACAGTACAATGTTCGCATTGCTTTGTTATCTAATACATATTTAACTTTATTCACAATAAATATACTCTTAGTCATTTCTTACATGTGCAATATGAGGTTTCCATGGTCAAACCTTTGTCCAGCAATACTCCCAACAACGCAGTTCTGAAACCCTTTCAATATTAACTCAATCTATTGACAATACAACATTTTCCTCTTTTTTTCTCTTGCGAAAGATCATAAACTACTAAAGCTTTTAAATCATATCCTGAGCTGTAAAAATGTGTGTCGTCCGCAAATAATACACATTAACTCTGTCAGTGCAAGCAGGGGGTGCACGATTTAGTGCTTGAATGCCCACCATCCATTTCAATGTTAGCGTTAATATCGCCTAATCTATGTTTTAAATGATGTGTCTAATCTGCCCGTCGCTTATCAATGACTCATTTTCCAGTCAACATTGTCGAAGCGGATTGTTTTTTTATCGGTTCATTTCCGTTTTATAGCATCTTGAAAAGCCCTCGTTTTAAAGGAAAATAAAAATATTCCATAATAAACGGAATATTCTAGAATACACAAAAACTTAAAAAATGTTCGGCCTATTTATGAATAGTTTTCAAATAAACGCTAGATTATCGATAGTATATGTGTACGTATGCACGCTATATAGGCGATCTGATATCTGATCTGATATATTTCCTGATTGCTCGCACAGCCAAACAGCCACATCACACAATTGGGAAAAGCTTATATCTCCGTGAAAACAGGTCTGATTATCCTAAGACTGGTAAAATAGATTCCTTCCCTGAGATCAGATGTTATCCAAAAAGATTATTCCAATTCCTGATCGCCATTCCAAAAATCGATCCTTTTATTTATCCAACGCTACATACTGTAAACACATATTACACGCTGTTCTGATGGTCCACAATGACTGGGATCATCTCCGGTTACAGTACATGCGTGAGAAGTAAAATGTGGATTCCGGATTTTTTTTTCTCATCCATTTTCATTGAGTCCATTCCAAAAGGGTGCATTGCCATCTGGGAGACGATAGGGGGCGCTTTTTTCACATCTGAGCTCCTGATGGGGCTGGTTTCCCAACGGTAGACTCGGAGGATGAAATATGAATTCAGATCGCTAATAAAAAAAAAACCACGCTAATTGTCGTGGTGGGCATTCAGGAGGCGGGCTGATAACACGTGTTATGTCGTGGCTGGCATCCAAAGTGTTAATAAACAACCTGTTGTAATAAATTAATTGATGTTTAACTTGTCCCTGTGTCCAGTCCTTTCGACTCTAAACAATGATGCATGTAATTGTATTAACATTATTGTGTGTTGTAGCTACACTGTATGCTATACATTCTGAATGGCATTAACGTTAGTTGGGTACTGTCATTGTATTTAGTTGGTTAGCTATTTAGCTAAATGATAGCATTGAATAGCATCAACGCTAGCTGGCTACAACAAATTCTCACAAGCTGGCTCGAGTTTTCTCATAGCCGTGAGTAACTCACGCCCACCCCTTATTATGTAATATATTTATTTTATTGATCATTTGAATCTGTCTCTGTGCTTCGTGAAGCTCTCACGCTTAAAATGTGCATCCACATCGCCATCGCCAACTGTTTCAGCAGCCACGGCGTGTCACAATCTGCCCTTTGGACTCAGGAACTCTCTGAACATAGACAATCCTCGGGTGCCCTCCGGCGGCCTGGCGGCGGTACTACAGGCGACCATCCTGTGCCTACCTATTCTGTTGAGCCTGTTGACAGTAATTTCTAATGTACTCCCTACAGTATGTATCTGTTATTGGTCCTGTGTGCTCCCCAGTATGTTCATATGTCCTAGTCTAGCCCTGTGTGTATTCATATGTTTTAGTCTAGTCATTGTTCCCAGTGTTTGTATTGATATTCCTGTGTCCTAGCCTGTCACCCCCAGCTGTTTCTCATCAGAATTAGTGTCTGTATATATACGTGCCGTCCCCCTGTTACCAGTGTTGCACCATTGTTCTGTTCACCCCGTGTACTGCCTACCTTGTCTTCGTGAAGCTCTCTGTATTATCCTGTCGTGCCTCTGTGTATCCTGTGCCTTCGTGTTCCTGAATTCCTTGCCCTTTGTTATCCTGTATTTCCCAGTGAGTCCGTTCCTTTATTTCTAGTCCACGTTTTCCAGCTTGGCTGAGGTTTTGGTTTCCCGTGTTTTGAAGTTCGGTTTTGTTTTCCCTTGTAATGTTCCTTGTTTACTGCTACTCCAGTTAAACTTTGTCAATTGCAACGTTGACTTGTGCCTCGTCTCTCTCACCCTCCACTGTCCTGCGCTTGAATCCTACACCTCTCCTAAACTCCCCATTACAACAGAATGGCGCAACCACCCCAGGATTCAGCGAACAAAGGGAGAGACCAAGCGAGCGACATGCTGCTCACCATGGAGCGTTTCTTCTAGGGGGATTATTTATCTTTGTCCTGTTGGGAGATGATTCAGCTGCACGTGCTGCTCACCTGCACAAGTGAGACGTGCAGTGCGGAGCAGGCGCCACTGCTGGCAGAACATGACCGGCAGCTGGGACTGATTATTCAGGCGCTCTGGTCCCCTGCCCCCAGCAAAGCCACAGCTACCAGCACACCCTCCCCCGCAAGTAAGGCCTCTACTGCCACTGCAGCAGTTGGCATAGGCCCTGCAGCCTTCACTGGCCAGGCAGCTAGCACAGGCCCAATAGCTAACAAAGCCTCTGATGCTGGGACCGCCCAGTCGGCCGGCAAGGCCCCTGTGGTTAGCTTAGCCCCTGTAGCCAATGTAGCTTGAGCAGATACCCCCTTAGCTCTCTCTCCTAGCCCAGACCCTATAGCTAACAAAGCCTCTGATACTGGGACCGCCCCGTCGGCCGGCAAGGCCCCTGTGGTTAGCTTAGCCCCTGTAGCCAATGTAGCTTGAGCAGCTACCCCCTTAGCTCTCTCTGCTAGCCCAGACCCTATAGCTAACAAAGCCTCTGATACTGGGACCGCCCAGTCGGCCGGCAAGGCCCCTGTGGTTAGCTTAGCCCCTGTAGCCAATGTAGCTTCGGCAGCTACCCCCTTAGCTCACCCCGCTAGCACAGGCCCTGCAGGGAGGGGCAACTGGCGGCCCGCACCGACACTCCATGCGGCCCCAGGCCAATATAAAAAAAAATATTATGATTTTTTTAAAAAAAAATTTGCATTGGACTAAGACATTGGCAGTCGACTACGGCTCCTTTCGATCGATTAGTCGACTATTCGACTAATAGGGGTCAGCCCTAGTGTGGACATATTCAACGCTGTTGAAAGTGCCGTGCAGCAATATGGGGGGTTTGATAAACTGTCCGCTGTTGTTACCGATGGAGCACCCACAATGAAAGGAAAACACACAGGATTCGCCGGGCTTCTAAAGCAGAGTGGCGTTGAGTGTCCAATGCTGCACTGCATTATACATCAGGTAAGTTCGCTAACATAATTTCCATCTATTGCGGGTCACTAATAATCAGGGGTGCAGTGCAGTGGTGGCTGCTGGCCAAATCTTTTGGTGAAGCACAAATTATTATATTATATGTTAAATTATATGTTTAACACATCCCCTAATGTGTGTGGCAGTGGTGGCTGTGAGTTAAAAATATTGGGGAGGACGGGAGAGATACAAAAAATGTATAAAGAAGTACAGACACACAGTGTGGTTATGAAGACAGCAGACAGACACTACAGTTAAAGACAACAGGCACTAGTAATAAATACCTTGAAGTAACTCTTGACACACACACCTCACTTACAAACATCACGAGAGAGGAGGAGGAGGAGGAGGAGGAGGAGGAGGAGGAGGAGGAGGAGGAGGAGGGGAGATGAGGAGGAGAGGGAGAGGAGGAGAGGGGAAGAGGAGGAGGGGAGAGGAGAGGAGATGAGGAGAGGAGGGGGAGAGGAGGAGGAGGGGAGGAGAGAGAGGGAGGAGAGAGAGAGAGGAAGAGGAGGAGGGAGAGGAAGAGGAGGAGGAGAGGAGATGTTGTACAGAACGCATCACCAGATCAATCTCAGGTGCACATCACTCAGCACAATATAGAACTGAACAACACACACACGCGTGTGCACACACACACACACACACACACACACACACACACACACACACACACACACACACACACACACACACACACACACACACACACACACACACACACACACACACACACACACACACACACACACACACACACACACACACACACTCACACACACACACACACACACACACACACAGAGGCCAGGCCACAGCTGACCAAAATAAATCGCTCGTTACCCACAGGCAGAAAGCATACCAACACAGTGAACGTACGCAGTAAAATACAGCGATTTAATTCATAATCAACACAGACCCGCCCGGCCCCACAGAGCTACTAAATATTTAAAAAAAATATTCACTCACCATTGACGACGTTACAGGAAATAGTGTCCCTCGTAAATAGACTCCCTCCCATCCAGGGGTGCAGTCGTGCACACACGCGGTTACACGCCGTGTTATTAGATCACTGAGGCAGAACTAAGTACGCGCGTTCGCTCACGGATGTGTAATCGCGTGTACGCGCACACAAAAATGTGCTGTATCCATTTGTTGTGACTAAGTACCCGGCCGGCCGCCACCGTTTTACATAACAAAAAGCGCAGGTAGACTAGGTGTCTGGGTGTTGGCTATTTGAATGCATCTCCCCCTTCATTCTGTGTGACGGCAGTGGAGGTGAATACTAATGTGGCTCGGAATTCGTGATGGGGGTCTACCTGCTTATGATTGAATCAAGCGTCTGCCGTGCTGCGCGCCAGCTTTCCAATTGCTCTCGCGCGCGCACATTCACACAAATAGAGAGCAAGAGCGTGTATGATAGAAAGATTGCACTTGCGTATATGCGCTTGTGTGTGTGTGTGCGTGCGTGCGTGTGTGTGTGCGTGCGTGCGTGTGTGTGTGTGTGTGTGTATAACTGTGCGCGCGAGTGGGTGTGAGCGCACCACAAGGTTCATCACCACACCTCCCTTGCTGTGCACTAGGAGTCATGCACACACAAACTTCAAGTAAACACAAGTTGTCTGATTATTTTAAGTTTGCTTTTGTGTTTGTGTGTAAAACAATTTATTTAATTGAATTAACTTAAACTAAAAGTAAATACAAACTAAATTAACAATGTAACTTACATTGTTAATTTAGTTTGTATTTACTTTTCTAGTTTAAGTTGATTCAATTAAAGAAATTGTAACTACTATTACATTTAAAACATTGTTTGTTTTTCAACCATATCTGTTGACAATATAATTTCTTTATATATTGAAGGCTACATCCTGCTACCTTTTTCAGCTTCTCTATTTAAAAAAATAAAAATAAAAAATCTGTTCTGTGCGCATGCACGTACCCGCGCGTGCGCGTGCACGTGGCGTGGCGTGTTACCAGTTCCCATATTACGACTGCACCACTGCTCCCATCTGATCACTTGTAAATTAAATCCATCCTTCGATATTTTCTGATAAAAAAGGTCTCCATTTGTCTTCCCCAGCCAGCCCACTCAGAGCAAGACTAAGTCGGCCCGTCTGACCTGGTAGTCCGATAACCTTGGTTGTGGGGGTCTATCTTGGTAGGTTTCAATGCAACTCCCGGTTCTCCCTGGCCACAGGTAAACACATGTTTCGCGAATCCTCCCACAAACTCCTTATACTATCTCCGATTACTGGAGATCACTGGTGATGACATCATCACAGTCACGCTGCGGTCCTAATGTTGGCGCAAAGTTTAATTTAGCCTACTGTGTTGTTACAGCTGTACTGTATTGTACCCATTCTGCAATCTGTTAATAAAATGTTCAATCAATCAATCAATCAATCAAACAGCCGGAGAACTTGATGACATCATCACAGTCACGGAGCTCTTCTCTGATTTGAGTGTTGAACATTGAGGGCTGTCAATCATTCAATCCCCGTTCGCGAGTGGCGTGCGCAATAATGCACAGGCGGGGCTTAGATGACTCAAATAGCCTATTTTGATTGGATAATAATCAACTAAGATCAACCCGTGCACTATAAGTTGCACTAGAGTGATTGACAGCTAGCCATTACTGCAGTTATGTGATGAGCAGGCCTGATCAGAGAGCTCAGAGCTGTCACTTGGCCATTTTTGAAGAAAAATACAAATTCACTGGCATTTATTTTTTTACAGAGGAAAACATTTATAATAATAAAAAAAAAATTGTAGTGTTCAGATAACACTAATAACACTGAAATGCATGTCATGGATATGAAGCACTCAGGAATGTTTTGTTTAGTAGCAGGATACAAGTTTATACATTTAACAAAATCATTTATTATTGCACTTTTGATTTACTGTTGTAGTGAAATGCAGCAGGAATGCTTCTTTGTGTTTGTTGAGCAGTGGGCTTTAAAACTCTACCAAGTCTTACCCGACGCCCCCGTACAATAGCGCGCTGTCTTTTCTTTTCTGCACTATTTTCAAATTTTTTGGCGGAGGGACACCATTTTTTGTGACCATATTAGGAACACCGGCCCCCATACACACAGCAAGTATCACTCTGCAGCTCTTTCCAGAAGTCTATAAAAACCTCTGTCGAACGCAGCTCGAGTTTTTCCAAACTTTCCCCCAGACCGAGCGGTTGCCGAATGAATTCTTACCGTGAAAATCTGCTCTCCTGTAGATTTCTAAACCACAGTGTAAGTACTGTTTATACTAATCTGTTGGACTTCTTATAGCATTCGTTAACTTTTATGACCGTCTATAGTGTTTGTGAGATGTTTTTCCAGAGATTCTGGTCATATTTTCCATCAAAAATCTTGTTTTGAAATGTACCGTGTGCGACTAGCAATTTCCCCCCAGGTAGAGTTACCTGTGAGTTGGCTAACATCAGCGCTAGCTGCAGGCTAACGGCAACACAGTTATTTCGCAAATGCAGTGTTTTCAAATAAGCCACATTGCTGTATTTAGTGTATTCATTAGTGGGTCATATTCCTATATGTAACATATCTCATTTTATCAACCTAGAATTGATGGCAGTGTCTAGATGCTGGAACTAGCTCCCATGCTAGCGCAGATGCTAACAGCACCGGCTGAGATCCAGGAACAGCGCAGTCATTCCCTACCCAGGACAAAACCTTCTAGAGGGGAGAGGTTCTAGAAGGAAGACAAGGCTCTATGAAGATAATGGGGTAAGTTTGAAGAAACATTTTAACACACACATGAACGTTCTGTATCACACTAGCTCCCGCTCAGCGTCTCATTGCATATATCTCGCTTCAGCATATATACACTGAATAAATTAAAAAATGTACCTTTAAATGCCAGCATTCATCTGGCCACACCCCCATCCGCTTACCTACATAAGCAGGGGTGGTGCCACACACTCATCTCCTTCTCAAATTTCATCACAAGCAACGTGTTGCTCATATGCCCACTTGACGTGGAGAAAAATATTGGTTGACAATGTTTACGAGGAAAGGAAGAACAAGAGATACGTTGACATCATATCTTTATTTTCTCTCTCACTATTTTCGAGAAAATACGGCGATATTGTCTTCGTCACTGGAGTGTCTGGAAGATGGTGATCATTCTAAAATCCTCCACCGGTTTTCGTATTGGGAGCACGCCGCTGCATGCCTCTCAACTGCAGTTCCTTGCTGTGCTGGTTGGGGTGAAACATTTCAGGACACAGCTGAACTGTAGGACGCGCCGCTGTTGTGAGAAGCGGTGGGTTTCAGGTTGGTGAGTACTGTTTTGCCTGCGGCTCCACTTGTCTGTTAGTGCTATGGGGGCTAACTGACAATGTTTACGAAAACCGGCCCCAGATTAAAGTCTTTTGTTCAGCTTTTAGGCAACAGCGGAAGACCTTAGTCTGAAGCCCATTTTAGTTAACTAGTGGGCCACGACCATTAAAACTGGTGATCCCTGTGTTTTCTGGACGAGTGGATGTTTCCTCTGTCACCGTGTAGGCCCCATCTTTCATATCCAAATGAGAGTATTCCCTCACGAGGAAATATGGGCATAGATGTTCGTTAGTGGAAGATCTGTGTTCAAGTCAGCTACAGGCCAGTTTGGTATTGTGCTGGCTCCGTCGGGTGTTGGTAAAATCACCGTTGTAAAACTGTGTTAACATCTTGTTTCTCTTTTCTCTTAAAAAGTGAGGAGGGTTTCAGAACGGCGGCCTGTCTGAGTGAGTGTTATATCATTGTGTACAAGTTCAGGTGATAGCTGCTTAGCTTACGTGCTAGTGGTGGCCTGCTGTTAGCCAGTCAGCTGTTAGCTGCGGCGCTAGCCTGCTGTGATCACTAGGTGGCCTACCTAGGCTAGGAAACGTTAGCTTGCTGCTATTGGCCGAGGCCCAGCGCTGGGTGGCTCCGGCCCCTCGCGCGCCGCCGCGGTTCCCAACCCCCCTCTCCCTCATGGATTCGAAGCTCCCCTCTGGTCGCGTGCGCCGTTCGCTCGGCGTCTCGCGGGCAGGGGCGGTAGCGCCCGACGGTTAGAGCGGCCGTTAGCTTAATGCTACTCTGTTGAACGTGCTTTGATTATAACATGTTTTAAACACTCTTGACTACGACGTCATCTTTGACAGAGGATGTTCGTTGAACCTGCCCTGGGCCAGGACGGCAAGGACTGCGTCAACAAGGGAGACCGTAGCGACGGGTTGGAGCGGCGACGCTGCCCAGATCGACAACACAGGACGGCTGTGTTTACTACGGTGCCTTGAGACTGCACTTCGCTTGATCTACGCTCCGGGTAGGCAAGGCCTGACCAGACCTTGTACACTTCTTCTGGATTTCCCTTCTAAATGTTTTGAAAAATAACGATGTTTTCCAAAACGAGTGTTGCTGCACTACATTTAGGATACGACGCGAGTTATGTGTGAATTGTCTTGTCACTGGTATTTAGCTTCTCCATGCAAATCGGGTTGTTGTTACAGATGTGAAAATGATCTGGTTTGTTGTGTTGAGAAACATCATGTGTGTTTATATGTACCGTGTACTCACAACTAAGGGGGTTAACTAACCTATAAAGCTATGCTTAGTACCAAATGAGTAAAGAATGATTCTTTTCTCAGCCTGTAATGACAATGAACAGTGTGTTCACATATTAACAGGTTTTCCTGTTTTAACTGGCCGTATTAAGGTTAAAGTAGGAGGATTGTGTTTCCCCCCGGTTCCCTGGGGACTTCTTCATCCTCCTTTCAGACATGTTGTTGCACTACATTGTGTCACTGTGTGGTAGGGATACGATGTAACCCTTAGCTTGATTGCTGAGGTTGTGCTAAAACTGCTGGAGAAACTTTATTTTCCTAAAAGAAAAGATTGTTTGGTCGCTTTCGTGTGTGCTTAGCAAGGCCTGTGGCCGATACTAATCGAGAATTATGTATTCTCTCATTATGAAAAACGGCGTTCCTCTGTAGAGTGTTTTTGCCATTTTTTGTAGGTGATGATGGGTTGTGTGTGTCATGTGACCTACAACTGGGTTGGACTGGCCACAGAAGCACATGTGTAAGTTTGGTACCGAGGCTCATGGAGAGCCCTCTATTCTGTGTTTTTTCCTTAGTAAAAATCAGATAGCAGGTTAGCTCATGCACTGTGTGAAGCTGTCAGACGCTTCATAGAGCTGACTATGACTGTGTCATACTCTCTTTTTGTCATTACATCGTATCATGGGTGTGGGGTCGTAAAGGGGTGAACTGGTAACCTTTCCTCCCCCTTTTTTCTGTTGGTCAGGGGTAAACCCACCTGTCCTTCAAGGTTCCTGTCACGTTGCGGTTCGGCACGTTACAGGGGGGGGGAGTTTCCTGGTCCCACGGCCTAAAATATTGGGCGTGTGCACCGCAGAAATTCCCCCGCCATAGAGTACGTCACCGTGCGCGTCTCTGTTGGTAGGACTTCCGTGTGCTGTTCAGGTCCATGTGATGGATCTGTTTCGGGGGGTGGTCAGGGCTCCTCCTCACCAAGCTCCTATTCGGGCCTTCTGTGAGTTGGGACTCCTTCCGTGAGTACAGAGCCTCCTCCTCAGATTGTCAAGGTGAGTGGACCCTCTAGATTGGAGTCCTACTCTATTGTGTATGTATTCGATTCAATTCGATTATTGAGTGTGTATGGGTTCAGTGCCTCCTCCCCGGAGAGCCCTAAAACCAATTTTTTACATGGCTCAAGGTGCAATATATTCTTTTCAATCTGTACAGCTCGCGTGGGAAGTCTCTCTGGGGATTCCCGTCTCCTTCCTATGGGAGGGTGGTGGGATGTAAAAATGTGAAAATGTTTTACCCCCGGCTGTGTAGACTGGGATACATACTGTTGGTGCTTCCTTCTTTTCTATTAAAAAGAGTTGGAGTTAGGAAGTATCACACCCCTCTTGTCGTTCCCCTGGGCGCCTTGGGGATTCAATGACAGGTCTAAATAGCCTGTTCATTGATGTGGGTGTGTCCCGACGCACGTATAGTGCTAGCTCTGGGTGTTCTGTAAACAGGCGACTGACTGGCACGCCTTGGTTGCTTGAGGTTAAAACAGCGATTTTATAAAGCAACTGGGATGGAGGTTTTTCCTCTTTTGACGACCAAATCCTACGACCTGGTTTGGTTATCGACGGATTCCCGTTCATATCTGGGGGATGATGACGGAATGGATCTGAACATATGTAGAGGGGTCTCACGCCCTGGGGGTGGGCCACCGGGCGCGGTTCACCCGAACGTCTGGGTGGCGCCTTCTTTTCATGTTTAAGATCAACACGCATATCTGCCCCTTCTCCTGGAGTAGGCATGTCGGCGTGGTTAGGGCACGGGACTGGTTCTGGTCACGCTGGTCCGGATCAGTTGAACCCGTTGTCCGCCGGGGATGCATATCTGCTGTTCTGGTACCCTGAGGGACTTGGGCTTTTTTCAGGGGAAAGAATGCCAGGTCGGTCCGGGTGTCACAGGGTTAAGCGCTATGGAGACCCTGGTTGGGTAAATTTTTTATTCAGCACTGTCGTAATGGCTTACGGCCATGCCAACCTGTACACGCTCGATCTCGTCGGATCTCGGCCGCTACACAGGTTGGTCCTGGTTAGTACTTGGTTGGGAGACCGCCTGGGAATACCAAGTACGGTGTGCTTGGGGCTGGTTCTCCATTCTTTTTCGCTCCTCTCTCACGCATGGCGAAGAGGGGCCTGTTGGGGTGGTCTTTGACCTCCTCTGGTGACCCTGTGCTTCCCGTATCGCCGGGCCCGGTCCGAAGTCATGTTTCGTCGACCCGTAGGCCTGGGTTAACCCTTTTTTGAAAAACTGAAACACTTGTACTGCGGTATAGCCGGTGTATACCCGCAGGTGTGTTTTGGAGTTTTTTTCTTGAGGGGTTATAGGAACAACCACCACATTGGGTAACACCAAGGTGGTTGATTCCCTGGTGTGTTGGAGCAACTCCCGGGTTCACCGGTTGAGGGTGCCCCTGCACGTTCATGACGTCTGCCGATCGTGTCAGCCTTCTCTGCCTCAACCCCTCTGGGTGGTTTTTTTTTTAAATGGAGGCTTGGTCATGCAACAACGCTAGCTTACGCCCCTTCCGCCGGGGCGGCTGTGTTCAGCTGTCCCCTCTGGCGCCTGTCTCGTCCGCAGTCTCCAGGCTAGGGTTAACAGCCTGTTGCCTGGTTTTTCCCTGGTGCGCTGCCTGCTTCCGTTGGTTAACCTTTTTTGTGTGCTTACGGCCATGCTGACTGCCTGTTCTGCAGGGTCAGTGTGCCGGGCGGTGTACTATTGGGGGGACAGGGCCCGCTCGGCTGAGGGGCCTTTGTCCGAATACGCTGGCGATGTGGGGGGCGGGGTCACTAAGTGCCCACCTGGTGGGGTCTTGATGCTGGCATCATGGACTTCTCCGGGCCCCCGTTCCAGGGGGTCCAGTCCATTTGGTGGGTCTGGGTCTTCCTTCGTGCTCCGCTGCTACGGCCTTGCCACGGGGTTGGGTTTGCCCTTGACCCCGTTATTCTGGGGGCAGTAACGAGGTTGTTCCCTCCGTTCCCGGGTGGCATGCGGGTTGTGCGTGTGTGTAGTTGTGGGGTCAAGCCACGGTCTGCTCACCCTGTGCGTTGAGTTGCTTGAGTGCCTCTTCGCACGGTCGGGTCCGTCGCCCTCCCGTGAAGCCCCCAATAGGGGGGGTGCCCTCCATTAGGGGGGGTCGGGGGGGCTCGGTCCTCCCTGGTCTGATGGTTGTGGGGGGCCTCAGCGGGGTACATTTGTCGAGCTTCTAGCTCCCGCTCAGCTCCTATTATGCAATGAGACGCTGAGCGGGAGCTAGTGTGATACAGAACGTTAGGTTATGACTATAACCAAGTTCTGTTAACACTAGTGGACGCTCAGCGTCTAGACGCCGCTGCGGCCCTTGATTTTTCATTGTAGTGAAATTTGTTGGGAAGGAGATGAGTGTGTGGCACCACCCCTGCTTATGTAGGTAAGCGGATGGGGGTGTGGCCAGATGAATGCTGGCATTTAAAGGTACATTTTGAAATGTATTCAGTGTATATATGCTGAAGCGAGATATATGCAATGAGACGCTGAGCGTCCACTAGTGTTAACAGAACTTGGTTATAGTCATAACCTAACGTTTTATAATTATCATCACAATATGTAAAAAAAAAAAAAAAAAAAAATGTTATCAAATCTAGTTTAATTAATTAATTAATAACTTTTGAACAATAGATGCTATTTCTAATCTGTCAGCTGTTCTATATTGCCAACAAGATTGTCTACATTCCATTCAATATACATAAATCTGATTTAAGCAAGGAAAGTTTAATTTAATAAATGTTTATCTTCCAAGTTTAATTTCAACAAGTTCAAGTGCAACTACATATGAACCATAATAATAAAAATTATGATGATAATCATACACTTATTTTATATCATTGGAAAGCCCTAGTTGGTAGCTTTAAAATGGCACCAAATATGAGGTACTTTGAAATACCCAGTAACTAATAATCTATCACAAACCAATGCAATATCATGTTCAGGGATTTCCTAAATACAAAATAGCCCTGGAAGAGTTAAGTTCATACATTTATTTTAATAGAAGCTGTTGTGAAGGATCAGATTAAACCGAATATATATATTTGTTTATGGATATATATTTAATGGTATTTGTATATCGTTTGATATCCCCTGTATATTCCTTGTACATATACACTGAATATCCCTTTAGTCTACTAACAGCCCATAATAGTTTCATTCTACCATTGGACGAGAACCTGGCGCCAGCAGCCAAGCCCCTTGGTTCAAGTTCAATCGTGCCGACGAACATGTTGTTACAAGCCCGGTTCCGCGTAGGAATACGTCTGGCGAAATACGAATGGTACTATTTGTTCACAGCGCATATATATATGGCGCAAGTAAAGTAGAACTTTCCTTTTAGTCCATTAGTCCTTTACCCTCCAACCTAGTAACAGACGTGAAGCCTCACCCACGACGCACGTGTGGTGCAGTATGGCCTACTTGGCCTCAGAATAGGCATTGAGACATCGTGTGGATTAATAGTTGAATTGTCATAGTTTGGCACTATACCGTCGAGTGGGACGTATTTCTATTAAGTTAATAATAGTCTATTATGTATGGTGCATCGTTCGGTTAGAGTTATAAAGTGAGCAGTACCCCCATCGTTCCTGGCGTTATCTAGAGTCTTAACCAGGCTGGGCAGACCACGTGTGGTGCTTGCATCCGAGGAGCTCTGGGCCAGGACGAGTGGACCTGTACATTGGATTACTTTACCCGGACGACGGCGAGCCCTACACGGCTTGGATTATCTACATGCTTTGGGTGCTTTGATTATGCCATGGATAACAGCCAACACTGCTGAGTGTTGGAACTACCCCCCCGAGAGGAGTCCAGGTGAGACGGCGCTCTACCCCGAGTGAGGTCGCCTCACGTCTCTTCGTTGTGGACCGGCAGCTACCGTCTACAAGAGGGCCCAGCTGTATTCATCTGCGGACCGAGGTTCTGTGGGCACCGTGTTCAGCACTCTGAATTCTCCCAAGAAATCGTCGGCCAGATGGGATATCGCCAGCGGCTCTCCTAACCCCCCCCCCCCCCTACTGACTTACAACCAGCGGGACCCCCCTTTAGTGTATCCAGCTATAATCATTTAAGTACCATCGCTATAGTTCCCTAAAGAACCAGGTTGTATACTTGCTCCCTGCTTAACCAGAGATTGGACATTCAATGTTGATTTACCTACGAATACTCATTTGCCTTACAAGTGCATTTCAAATCATAAATGTCATTAAGTGAACGTTGTATATACCCTTTGCTATATAAAATATTCGATTTATACATTTGTGTGGACTTCGTTTCATCAGGTGGGAAAGTGTTCATCATATCTATATCATGTACTGGATGGCCAGAAGTTAAAGTACAAGCGGTAGTGGTTTAATGACACCATACTTATCAATACAGTCAGGGAATTGTACCCCTCAGTTACAATTGGTCCTTCGAGCCGGAGGGTAACTAGTGTAATATTAATATAGTGTTATTAATATTGAAATGGCCTATGATGAACACTCCACGAAACGGTCCTCCTAACGTAGAACGCCGGCAGCGCAGACGACAGCCACCTCAGTACTTAGAGGATTACGCTGTCAGTCAACTACCTAGCCTTCGACAAACGGTAAACGCGGTAAAAGTAGAAAGTAAAATTATGTCTGACCTTAACGAACAGGTTACCCCGACCACAGAGGCCCTAGTGGGTTCTAATGTAACTGACCAAGCTCACGGTGGGGACCAGGAGGGAGCTGACATGCCTTTACCCCCCGCCAATACCGAAGAAGTAGTCCCCGACCAGCCCCGGGAGGAAGACAACCCTACAGAGAGAGAACTCTGCACGGAAGAAGAGGAGGAGAGCGCCGAGGAAATAGAGCTCCAGGACTCCCCAACGAGTACAGCCAGGAGCGGCTCACCCAGGAGCAGCTCACCTCTACAACCGTCTTCCCCCAGCGAAGCGGAGAGGATGCTATCACAGGCGTTCCTCGTCAGCCTGACAGCCGCTACCGAACGCGATCGACTTCAGGGTGAACGCGATCGACTCCAAGCACAGATGCTTATCGAGCGCGAACAACTCCAAGCGCAGCAACGGAGCGAAGAAGAGCGCATACGCCTGGAGATGAGACGCCTTCAGACGGAAGAGAATATGGCAAGAGACCGGGCCGACGCCCAGCGCGCCGCCGCCGGTGCCCAAAGAGAAGCAGATCTCACCAAGCGCGAAGCCGAGCGCGACAAGCTACAAGCGCAGCTAATGGAGCAGCTGATCCTCAAGGCAACACCCTCTCCCTCCGCCAGGGGTTCAAGGAACTCGTCGAGACAACAGTCAAGGGCAGCGTCTCCTAACCGAGCAAGCGACCCTGAACTTGACCAACAGACCAAGCCTATACCCCCCGCAGACCCCTGTCCCAGACCGGTCCAAGCGAGACCCAGCTACAACGAAGGAGCGGCATACACTGCGGAGAAGCTAAATAAACGACTACAGGATCTAGAGGACCTGATAGAAGAAGAAGAGGGAGAGGAGGAGAACCAAGCCCGACGACAGCACAGTACTCAGCCGGACCAGGAGGTCCAGTACAGCCCAGGCTATACCCCCGCGGCGCTGCGCTACAGACCCCCGACTCTATTCACGGGTGAGCACGACGCACGACCAGCCCCGAGGAATAGCACCTGGACTAGCGGGCCATGGTACCCTGCCGGTACCAGCCCACAGAGAGGCGCAAGAGGAGACTCGCCTAGGAGGTCTCTCCCCCAACGCTTGCCGATGTATCAGCCATCCACGGCGTCATACATTGCCACGCCGACGTTTCCAGACTTCACCTATGAGAATCGAGCACAGTACACGGAGCTCCGGATGTGCTTAGAGACAATGATGGTGGATGTCGCCGATGAACGTCACAAGTATGCAATATTGCTGAAGCACCTGAAAGTACCGCGAGCGCACAATATAGCGCTAGCCTATGCCACCTCTACGACCCCATACACCGCGGCTCTAGCAGCGCTGGACCAGAGATATGGACGTATATGGGATTACGTAATCCAAGAGATAAGGCATATTGATCGCCTACCCCCAGCAACAGACAATCGCTCATTAGACGACCTGTCTATAAAAGTGCAGTCCCTGGTAGGGATGCTGGGAGCGCAACGGGAAAAGGGCATGCACGAGCTATACGCCAACTCTAACGTCGAGAGGATTTTAGAGAAGCTGCCACCCGCCAGACAAGAGCGTTTTAGGCGGCAGAGAGACCACCGTGATCCTAACGGTCCCGAACCATCCCTCCTCGATCTAGCCGACTTCCTGGCGAGAGAAGTCAGCAGCTTACGACTGGATACGTTCGTGCGGAGCACGCCAAGCTCCAGAGAGGGACCCAGGAGAATAAACGATGGAAGAAGATCGGTGACTGTCATGCACCAATCAGAGTCAGTACCGAGCAGTAAGAGCCACAGTACCCCCTCGAGAAAAGAGAAGTGGAAGATGGTGTGCCCCTACTGCGAGAAGGAACACTGGCTGTCACAATGTGAACTGTTCACAAAGATGAATGCAGAAGAAGTGAGTAAATGGATAAAGTCCAACAGGCGCTGTTACCGATGTGCGCGCAGTCACATGGCAGCCGAATGCCGCCTAAAGAAAAGGTGCAGTCGGTGTGACGGAGCCCATCTAGATGTACTACACGACAGTAACAGAAGAAGGCCTGCACCTGCACCATCGAGCAGCACCAAGGCAAGTGTCATGTACATTGACCCCGCCAGCAGCAGCGGCGCCCAAGTGCTCTTAAAGGTAGTCCGTGTGACATTGAGCTACCAAGATAAAGTCATGGACACTTACGCCGTCCTTGATGACGGGTCAGAGAAGACCCTTCTGCTTGCGTCCGCTGCGGCCCAGCTGGGACTGCGGGGGAGCGAGAACCAAATGACGATTCGGACAATAAGAAGAGATTTAAAGACGATAAAGGGCGAGAATGTCTCCTTCACTATCGCAGCAAGCAGGCAGCCAGAGCGACGGTATAGGATTACAAATGCTTTCACCAGCCAAGAAATAGGACTATCGCAGTACACCTACCCCATCGCCAAGCTGATGGATAAATATGTGCACCTGCGTCAACTACCTATCCCGCTCATAGACGGCGCCACCCCGACCCTGCTGATAGGCTCCGACCATGCAGACCTCATCGTCCCGATTGACCGGGTCCATACAGGACCCCGAGGCTGTCCTGCAGCAGTCGAGACCCGCCTAGGGTGGACACTACAAGGCCCCCTCGCTAAATCTCTCAACCGAACAGCAGCCACTAGCTGCCTCCACTCCAGAGCGACAGAAGAAGACACCACTCTCCTGTCGAGAGTGGCAGCATGTCGAGAGGCTATGGACACTAGAGACAATGCCCTTTAAGAACGAAAAGAAAGACATTCGTTCTAAAGAAGACATTTACGCCATCAACCTCCTCGAGCAAGGGACAAAGAGAGTCACAGTCGGCGGAGTGATGAGATACGCAACTCCACTCCTGAGGCGAGAGGGAATGCCCACCTTTCACGCAAAGAAAGACGCCACGGAGCGGTATCTATTGAACACAGAGCGGCGCCTAGCCAAAGACCCCGCTCAAGAGAGTGTGTACCGCGCTGAGATTGAGAAGCTAATCACAGCGGGACACGTGACAAAGATTGACATTAAAGAGGCCGATCAGACGACCGAATCATGGTACGTGCCGCACCACAAGGTCCACCACAACGGCAAGGATCGCATTGTGTTTAACTGCAGCTACCAGATCGGATCCCAAAATCTGAATAAAGAGCTCTTGCCCGGCCCCACACTCGGCCCCTCCCTACTAGGCGTGCTACTACGCTTCCGCCAGGACAAGGTGGCTATCAGCGGGGATATCAAAGGGATGTTCCTGCAGGTGAGACTAGTGGAGGAGGACAAGCCCCTGCTGCGGTTCCTATGGAGAGAGAGGATCGGAGATGAGAACCCAGCCATCTACCAGTGGGAAGTCCTCCCCTTCGGAACCACATGCAGCCCGTGCTGTGCTACATTTGCACTACAGAAACACGTCGCAGAGGACCCAGCAGCAGATGAAGAGGTCCGACACAGTGTGAAGAACAGTTTCTACGTGGACAACTGTTTACAAAGCGTTTCGACTCAAGAAGAAGCCGAGGCTCTCCTAATCAAGCTACGCGCCTCCCTGATCAAAGGCGGCTTTGATCTCAGGCAGTGGGCCAGCAGTGACCCGCACGTATTGCGCAGCCTCTCCCCCGCGGACAAGGCTGCCAGCAGCGAGACCTGGATGGCGACCATCCCAGGAGAAGCCCAAGAAATGACACTAGGACTAGTCTGGCGCTTCAAAACAGACTCGCTCCACTATAGACACAAACCCCTGACCACGGAGCAGGGAAGGTCGGCGGCGATACCGACCACCAGACGGAGTGTGTACAGAACACTCGCCAGACAATATGACCCGTTGGGATGTATTCTACCTTACACCACCAGGGCAAAGATGATTGTACGAGCACTATGGGACAAGGACCAGGGCTGGGACGACCCAATACCCGCACACCTTGCCTCCACATGGAGAGAGTGGGAGACGGAACTCCGCTCACTCCCAGGCGTCAATATACGCCGCAGCTACTTCCCACCCACAGTGAGGCCAGAGACATGCAAGATGGATCTACACGTCTTGCGTGCCCAAGAGAAGGGAGGAGAGATACACACTGCTTTCATCCTGGCTCGCTCAAGAATAGCCCCACGAAAGCAACAATCTATCCCGCGTCTAGAGCTCTGCGCAGCCCTAGCAGGAGCGCATCTAGCCACGTTAATCCAACGTGAACTCACCATTCCGGTGCACAGAACAATCTTGTGGTCAGATTCCACGACAGTACTCACATGGATCAAGTCTGATTCATGCAGATACAAGGTCTTCGTGGGAGTCAGAGTCACCGAGATTCAAGAGTTAACAGAAGCAGCGAGCTGGCGGTATGTGGACACCAAACACAACCCAGCTGACGTCATCACCCGGGGAATGTCCCTGGATGACCTCACCCGTCGCAACATCTACAGTGACGGACCAGAATTCCTCAAGCTCCCGGAAGAAGAGTGGCCTACGCCCACCCCACGGGAAGCAAGTAAAGAGGAGGCTGAGAACAAGAAACCTATGTTCTGTGGACTGAGCACAGTCGCCTCAACAGACCCCAACATAGATGATTGCATTACCCTACAGAGTGCGCAGCTAAAGACATTCCTGTGGCACCACCCAGAGATTCAGTCCACCACTGACATTTCAGCAGCTGACTACGAAGAAGCAGAACTTCTTCTACTACAACGAGCCCAGAGAGACTCGTTCCCCGACGAGCTAGACTGTCTACAGGGAGGAAAGCCCGTCCCATCAGACAGCAGACTGCTCCACCTGGCACCCGAGAGCGACGCCCATAATCTCATCAGAGTGGGTGGTCGCCTGCGGAGAGCCCCCGATCTACCGGATGACGTTAAGTACCCGATAGTCTTGAACAGCCGACACAAGGTCACAGAGCTGATCATAAAGAAATACGACGAGGATGTACACCACGCAGGAGCAGAGAGAGTCTTCGCGGAGATCAGACGTCGCTATTGGATACTTCAAGGAAGAGAAGCGGTGCGACGCTTCCAGCGAACCTGTCTAGACTGCCGAAAGTGGCGCGCGCAGCCCAGCATACCCCGGATGGCTGACCTACCTCCCTGTCGCCTCCGACTCGGCGACAAGCCATTCCACTCCACAGGCATGGACTGTTTTGGCCCGTTGTATATAAAGAAAGGAAGAGGAACCGAGAAGCGGTGGGGTATTGTATTCAAATGCATGACCACCAGAGCGATACATATCGAACTCCTTCCGACCATGAGCACAGACTCATTCCTTATGGCCTTCCGAAGATTCACATCACGGAAAGGAAAACCGTCTACATTGTTGTCTGATCACGGGACAAACTTCAAAGGCGGAGAAAGAGAGCTGAGAGAGAGCTTCCAAGCTATGGGCCCAGAACTTAAGACCCACCTCGCTCCATCTCAGATTGACTTCCAGTTTAATCCCCCGAACGCACCCCACTTCGGTGGAACCTGGGAACGAGAAGTACGTTCTATAAAGACAGCCCTGTACGCCGTGCTTGGGGCCCAGACTGTGGCGGAAGAAGTCCTAATGACAGTCCTCACGGAGATCGAGGGAGTATTGAACTCAAAGCCCCTCGGTTACGTCTCAAGTGATGTAGCAGATGTCGACCCAGTCACCCCCAACACACTCTTGATGGGGCGGCTGGACCCCGCGCTACCACAGACAATGTACAGGCCTGAAGAAGCGAACGGCCGAAGAATGTGGAGGTACAGTCAAGTACTAGCTGACAAGTTTTGGAACAGCTTCCTACTCCACTACCTACCGTCTCTACAGACCCGCCAGAAGTGGGTAAAAGAGAGAGACAATTTGACAGAAGGAACAGTCGTCATGATTATCGACCAGTCACTACCCAGAGCTATGTGGCCGGCTGGCCGCGTAAGCAAAGTGATCACCGGTGCCGATGGCAAGGTCCGAGCAGCTGAGGTGCTCGTCCAAGGGCGAACTTACACACGACCCGTGGCGAGGCTAATAGAACTGCCCAGACTCCCAGACACTATCGATGATGACCATGACCCCATGACTTTGTGAGTTGACTGACCCTTACAGCGGACCTTGAGTGGTAGACAGTGCGGTTAATCTGTCTCTGCTTAGCTAATTAGGTCGGACTAATTAGGGGGCGGCTGTTGTGAAGGATCAGATTAAACCGAATATATATATTTGTTTATGGATATATATTTAATGGTATTTGTATATCGTTTGATATCCCCTGTATATTCCTTGTACATATACACTGAATATCCCTTTAGTCTACTAACAGCCCATAATAGTTTCATTCTACCATTGGACGAGAACCTGGCGCCAGCAGCCAAGCCCCTTGGTTCAAGTTCAATCGTGCCGACGAACATGTCGTTACAAGCCCGGTTCCGCGTAGGAATACGTCTGGCGAAATACGAATGGTACTATTTGTTCACAGCGCATATATATATGGCGCAAGTAAAGTAGAACTTTCCTTTTAGTCCATTAGTCCTTTACCCTCCAACCTAGTAACAGACGTGAAGCCTCACCCACGACGCACGTGTGGTGCAGTATGGCCTACTTGGCCTCAGAATAGGCATTGAGACATCGTGTGGATTAATAGTTGAATTGTCATAGTTTGGCACTATACCGTCGAGTGGGACGTATTTCTATTAAGTTAATAATAGTCTATTATGTATGGTGCATCGTTCGGTTAGAGTTATAAAGTGAGCAGTACCCCCATCGTTCCTGGCGTTATCTAGAGTCTTAACCAGGCTGGGCAGACCACGTGTGGTGCTTGCATCCGAGGAGCTCTGGGCCAGGACGAGTGGACCTGTACATTGGATTACTTTACCCGGACGACGGCGAGCCCTACACGGCTTGGATTATCTACATGCTTTGGGTGCTTTGATTATGCCATGGATAACAGCCAACACTGCTGAGTGTTGGAACTACCCCCCCGAGAGGAGTCCAGGTGAGACGGCGCTCTACCCCGAGTGAGGTCGCCTCATGTCTCTTCGTTGTGGACCGGCAGCTACCGTCTACAAGAGGGCCCAGCTGTATTCATCTGCGGACCGAGGTTCTGTGGGCACCGTGTTCAGCACTCTGAATTCTCCCAAGAAATCGTCGGCCAGATGGGATATCGCCAGCGGCTCTCCTAACCCCCCCCCCTACTGACTTACAACCAGCGGGACCCCCCTTTAGTGTATCCAGCTATAATCATTTAAGTACCATCGCTATAGTTCCCTAAAGAACCAGGTTGTATACTTGCTCCCTGCGTAACCAGAGATTGGACATTCAATGTTGATTTACCTACGAATACTCATTTGCCTTACAAGTGCATTTCAAATCATAAATGTCATTAAGTGAACGTTGTATATACCCTTTGCTATATAAAATATTCGATTTATACATTTGTGTGGACTTCGTTTCATCAGGTGGGAAAGTGTTCATCATATCTATATCATGTACTGGATGGCCAGAAGTTAAAGTACAAGCGGTAGTGGTTTAATGATACCATACTTATCAATACAGTCAGGGAATTGTACCCCTCAGTTACAGAAGCCTTAATTATAATTAGTCATTTTTGTATATATTTGGGTTACACAGCAATACTTTCAAATTCAGCTGTATTTATAAATTCATAAAGTTGAAATTAAGCATTACTAAATGCATTTGAAATGGAATAAAAACAAGGTTACAACCAATTATAATTGTTTATATGCCTTATTTATCACATCTGTGACTATTATGGGCTATTTGGGTGATGGGGTAATACTGGCGGAACTGCCGATAAACAATGCGGCCCCCCAGATTGAGTGTGGAAATTTAGTGGCTCTCACCATATACAAAGTTGCCCACCCCTGCCCTATAGCTAACAAAGCCTCTGAAGCTGGGACCGCCCCGTCGGCCGGCAAGGCCCCTGTGGTTAGCTTAGCCCCTGTAGCCAATGTAGCTTCGGCAGCTACTCCTTTAGCTCTCTCTGCTAACACAGGTCCTTTAGCTAACAAAGCCTCTGATGCTGGGACCGCCCTGTTGGCCGGCAAGGCCCCTGTGGTTAGCTTAGCCCCTGTAGCCAATGTAGCTTTGGCAGCTACCCCCATAGCTCCTCCCGTTAGCTTAAGTCCGGCAGCTAACACAGCCCAGGCTACTAGCACAGCCGCTATCCTAGCCCCTGTAGCTAGTGCAGCTAGCAGAACCTCTGTCCCCACAGCTAAGTCTATGGTGTCCTCTGTTAGGAGATTCAGTGTAGGCTCGTTCTTTACCACTAGCTTAGCCCCCCCCCTGCTACCGCTAGCTAGGCTTCTGCAGCTGGCAGAACCTTTGGTGATAGAGCAGCCTCTGCAGTAGCTACCTACCTAGCTGCCCTCGCGTGCACAGGCCCTATATCTAACATAGCCTCAGATGCTGGGACCGCCCCTTCGGCCGGCATGGTGTCCGTGGTTAGCATAGCCCCTGCCGCTAGTGTAGCCTTGGTAGCTGCCGCCTCAGTCCCGTCCACTAGAGCACCTGCTGCTAGTCCCTCAGTCCAGTCCGCTATAGCCCTGTCTGCTAGCGTAGCGCGCACAGCTAGCAAGTCTCAGGAGGCTAGCAAACCTAAGAAGACTAGCATGGCCTCAGCTGCTAGAGTACCCCCGTCAGCTAGTTCAGCCCAGGCTACTCGCACAGCCCCCACTGCTAGCTTAGCCCCTGCTAGCTTACTCCAGATTGCTAATGTAGCCTCAGTAGCTAGCACCTCTGTCTCATCCGCTAGAGCCCCTGCTGCTAGCACCTCAGTCTCATCCACTAGAGCCCCTGCTGCTAGCATCTCAGTCTCGTCCGCTAAAGCCCCTGCTGCTAGCACCTTTTCTCTTGTCCGCTAGAGCCCCTGCTGCTAGCACCTCAGTCTCGTCCGCTAGAGCCCCTGCTGCTAGCCTCTTAGTCCTGTCCGCTAGAGCTCCTGCTGCTAGCGTTTTAGTCCTGTCGGCTAGGGTTCCTATGCCTAGTCCCTCAGTTCCGCACACTAGAGTTCCTACTGCTAGCGCCTTAGCCCCGCCGGCTAGTGTAGCCACTGCTGCTAGCACCCTTGTCCCTCCTGCTGGAGTCACTCCGACTGCTAGCACCTTGGCCCTGCCTGCTAGTGTAGCCCCTGCAGCTAGCACCTCAGGTTTTCCCACTAGTGTAGAACCCTCTCGGCTAGTGTAGCCCTTGCAGCTAGCACAGGCCCTGCAGCTAGCACTGCCCAGCAATGTTCCCTCTAAGGTGCGCCCGTGCGCGCACATGGCCAAACGCTCCCGCGCACATCTGAAATCTGTCACGCACAGAAACGTTTGTGTAAAAAAAAATATATACGTTTGTTTGGATGCACATACTCATGATAATTCACACGTTCTGGGGCCCCCAACATAGAGCTCGCTCTAATTGGCTAGCTCTTCGATACGATCCAATTGCGTGGCACCACAGAAAGACGTTTTAGTATGTGTGATTTGTCTAGACGTTTGGCGCTTCCTGAATCTGCAGCAGCTGTAGTGGACGGCGAGTGCGAGGCAGTAAAATAATAATGACGACTAGTCAGCCTCCATTTCAAGTGTCCAGTGCAGACTGTGAAAGAGGGTTTAGCTTGATGAATCGTATCAAAACAACATCAAGAAATCGTCTTCAAGTGGAACATCTAGACGAGTTGATGCGAATCAAGTATGTAGGCCTATTGACTCGACAGAACCACTGTGTCTCTCTCACACTAACCATCCTAGCCTACGCAGCCATGCCTGCTCCATACATTTGCACACACACACACACACACACACACACACAGGCTAGGTTATGCCCACAACTCTTACCCCTCACCGTCTTGTCATGCTTGCGATAGGTGGCCATGGAAACCCCAGAACTTTACTGATTTTCTTGAGAGCTAAATGTGTGTTATTGACGTTTAATTGTCACTAGTTTCAATAACAAAATAAATCAGCATTGTTTTTCAGTGAAGTTCCCCTTTATTTAACAAATTTACATGTGAACATTGAGTCAATGACACTTTCCACAACAAGGAAACCTACTGTGTACACACACACATACACACCGTGTGCAGTGGCTTGAGCCTGAGACGTCCCTGGCACTTCATCAAAAGGTTGGTCATCATCATCATCAGGGCCCAGTAGTTCAAAAGGTTTAATCCCTATCTGATCGGATCAGATTTGGATTTTGGGTAGTTCAAAACCAAAAAACAGGATTAGGATAATTTTGATTCCGATCAGATCAGAAAATCAAATCCAAGCTTTAATCTGGATCAAATCTTCAAAACGGGTAGTTCAAACCGACAACACAGGATTGGGATCAGTTTGATCCCAAAAAACTGGATTTTCTTGATCCCGCCAGAGGGGTGGATATTGCTGTCAATAGATACAAAAATGTTTTACTAATTAATCGCACAATTTTCTGTAATTAATCTAGATTAATCGATTTAAGACCGAAGCTTGTAACAGATATTTACTCGAGTAAAATCATGGAATTAATGTAGAATCAACACAGAAAGTATATTTAGATTCAAAGACTATTTTAATAGCTTTCTTTGATCTTTGCATAGTTTCTCTCCTGTGAAATACAAAAAAATATCACAACAAAGATTGTCAATCACAAATGTAATTTAGATTACAAAAAACATATTTTTATTCATCATCTGTCATCACCTTCAGCAAACTGAAACCTCACTTAGAATTCGGGTCCTCAAAGCATGCCTGGATGATCCAGCTGCCTTTGAATTCATGTTTTTTTTGTTATTACCCTAGTGGGAGTATTTTGTTTTATTACAATTCCATTATGATTTTATGTCCTGTTATGTATTTAAAAATATAATTAGACAGTATAGATGGTTCTGCAATGTGGTCTCTTGTCTTCCTTTTTATTATTATTAGTTATTTATTTATTATTATTTTTCATATTCACTACACTGTAAACCCGCATGTTCAAAATAATCAATTAGTTTGAGTAGGGTATACTCAATATTCTATGAAAGTTCTACTAACTTGAATGTCTTGAGTTCGTGTGACGTGTTCTTATGTTTTGAGTAAATAAAACTCATAGTTTTTGATTGACTTGGAACTATTCACTTATTAAGTAAGTATAATGTAAAAGCATAACTTAAGTACAACTTAAGATAATTAAGTAGATACAGACTCTAAACCGCATTATGTTTTGAGTAAATAAAACTCATAGTTTTTGATTGACTTGGAATTATTCACTTATTAAGTAAGTATAATGTAAAAGCATAACTTAAGTACAACTTAAGATAATTAAGTAGATACAGACTGAAAACCGCATTATGTTTTGAGTAAATAAAACTCATAGTTTTTGATTGACTTGGAATTATTCACTTATTAAGTAAGTATAATGTAAAAGCATAACTTAAGTACAACTTAAAATAATTAAGTAGATACAGACTGTAAACCGCATTATGTTTTGAGTAAATAAAACTCATAGTTTTTGATTGACTTGGAACTATTCACTTATTAAGTAAGTATAATGTAAAAGCATAAATTAAGTACAACTTAAGATAATTAAGTAGATACAGACTGTAAACCGCATTATGTTTTGAGTAAATAAAACTCATCGTTTTTGATTGACTTGGAACTATTCACTTATTAAGTAAGTATAATGTAAAAGCATAACTTAAGTACAACTTTATTAACAGATTGCAGAATGGGTATAGAGGTGTGATAGGTGTGATATGTGTGAGATGTGTGATAGGTGTGATAGGTGGGATTGGTGTGAGAGGTGTGAGAGGTGTGAGAGGTGTGATAGGTGTGATAGGTGTGATAGGTGTGAGAGGTGTGAGAGGTGTGAGAGGTGTGATAGGTGTGAGAGGTGTGATAGGTGTAATAGGTGTGAGAGGTGTGATAGGTGTGATAGGTGTGATAGGTGGGATAGGTGTGATAGGTGTGAGAGGTGTGAGAGGTGTGATATGTGTGAGATGTGTGATAGGTGTGATAGGTGTGAGATGTGTGATAGGTGTGAGAGGTGTGATAGGTGTGATAGGTGTGATAGGTGTGCAAGGTGTGATAGGTGTGATAGGTGTGAGAGGTGTGAGAGGTGTGATAGGTGTGATAGGTGTGATAGGTGTGAGAAGTGTGATAGGTGTGATATGTGTGATAGGTGTGAGAGGTGTGATAGGTGTGATAGGTGTGAGAGGTGTGATAGGTGTGAGAGGTGTGATAGGTGTGAGAGGTGTGAGAGATGTGATAGGTGTGAGAGGTGTGAGAGGTGTGATAGGTGTCAGAGGTGTGATAGGTGTGATAGGTGTGATAGGTGTGAGAGGTGTGATAGGTGTGAGAGGTGTGAGAGGTGTGGTAGGTGTGAGAGGTGTGATATGTGTGAGAGGTGTGATAGGTGTGATAGGTGTGATAGGTGTGATAGGTGTGAGAGGTGTGATAGGTGTGAGAGGTGTGATAGGTGTGAGAGGTGTGAGAGATGTGATAGGTGTGAGAGGTGTGAGAGGTGTGATAGGTGTCAGAGGTGTGATAGGTGTGATAGGTGTGATAGGTGTGAGAGGTGTGATAGGTGTGAGAGGTGTGAGAGGTGTGATAGGTGTCAGAGGTGTGATAGGTGTGATAGGTGTGATAGGTGTGAGAGGTGTGATAGGTGTGAGAGGTGTGAGAGGTGTGATAGGTGTGAGAGGTGTGATATGTGTGAGAGGTGTGATAGGTGTGATAGGTGGGATCGGTGTGAGAAGTGTGAGAGGTGTGATAGGTGTGAGAGGTGTGATAGGTGTGATAGGTGTGATAGGTGTGATATGTGTGATAGGTGTGATAGGTGTGAGAGGTGTGATAGGTGTCAGAGGTGTGATAGGTGTGATAGGTGTGATAGGTGTGAGAGGTGTGATAGGTGTGAGAGGTGTGAGAGGTGTGATAGGTGTGAGAGGTGTGATATGTGTGAGAGGTGTGATAGGTGTGATAGGTGGGATCGGTGTGAGAAGTGTGAGAGGTGTGATAGGTGTGAGAGGTGTGATAGGTGTGATAGGTGTGAGAGGTGTGATAGGTGTCAGAGGTGTGATAGGTGTGATAGGTGTGATAGGTGTGAGAGGTGTGATAGGTGTGAGAGGTGTGAGAGGTGTGGTAGGTGTGAGAGGTGTGATATGTGTGAGAGGTGTGATAGGTGTGATAGGTGTGATAGGTGTGAGAGGTGTGATAGGTGTGATAGGTGTGATAGGTGTGAGAGGTGTGATAGGTGTGAGAGGTGTGAGAGATGTGATAGGTGTGAGAGGTGTGAGAGGTGTGATAGGTGTCAGAGGTGTGATAGGTGTGATAGGTGTGATAGGTGTGAGAGGTGTGATAGGTGTGAGAGGTGTGAGAGGTGTGATAGGTGTGAGAGGTGTGATATGTGTGAGAGGTGTGATAGGTGTGATAGGTGGGATCGGTGTGAGAAGTGTGAGAGGTGTGATAGGTGTGAGAGGTGTGATAGGTGTGATAGGTGTGATAGGTGTGATATGTGTGATAGGTGTGATAGGTGTGATAGGTGTGATAGGTGGGATCGGTGTGAGAGGTGTGATAGGTGTGAGAGGTGTGAGAGGTGTGATAGGTGTGATAGGTGTGAGAGGTGTGAGAGGTGTGATAGGTGGGAGAGGTGTGATAGGTGTGATAGGTGTGAGAGGTGTGAGAGGCGTGATAGGTGTGAGAGGTGTGAGAGGTGTGATAGGTGTGAGAGGTGTGAAAGGTGTGAGAGGTGTGATAGGTGTGAGATGTGTGATAGGTGTGAGAGGTGTGATATGTGTGATAGGTGGGATCGGTGTGAGAGGTGTGATAGGTGTGCGAGGTGTGATAGGTGTAATAGGTGTGAGAGGTGTGAGAGGTGTGATAGGTGTGAGAGGTGTGAGAGGTGTGATAGGTGTTAGAGGTGTGATAGGTGTGAGAGGTGTGATAGGTGGGATCGGTGTGAGAGGTGTGAGAGGTGTGATAGGTGTGAGAGGTGTGATAGGTGTGAGAGGTGTGATAGGTGTGTGAGGTGTGAGAGGTGTGATAGGTGTGATAGGTGTGAGAGGTGTGATAGGTGTGATAGGTGGGATCGGTGTGAGAGGTGTGATAGGTGTGAGAGGTGTGAGATGTGTGAGAGGTGTGATAGGTGTGAGAGGTGTGATAGGTGTGAGAGATGTGATAGGTGTGATATATGTGAGAGGTGTGAGAGGTGTGATAGGTGTGATAGGTGTGAGAGGTGTGATTGGTGTGAGAGGTGTGATAGGTGTGAGAGGTGTCATAGGTGTGATAGGTGTGAGAGGTGTGATAGGTGTGATAGGTGTGATAGGTGTGAGATGTGTGATAGGTGTGATAGGTGGGATTGGTGTGAGAGGTGTGAGAGGTGTGAGAGGTGTGATAGGTGTGATAGGTGTGATAGGTGTGAGAGGTGTGAGAGGTGTGAGAGGTGTGATAGGTGTGAGAGGTGTGATAGGTGTAATAGGTGTGAGAGGTGTGATAGGTGTGATAGGTGTGATAGGTGGGATAGGTGTGATAGGTGTGAGAGGTGTGAGAGGTGTGATATGTGTGAGATGTGTGATAGGTGTGATAGGTGTGAGATGTGTGATAGGTGTGAGAGGTGTGATAGGTGTGATAGGTGTGATAGGTGTGCGAGGTGTGATAGGTGTGATAGGTGTGAGAGGTGTGAGAGGTGTGATAGGTGTGATAGGTGTGATAGGTGTGAGAGGTGTGATAGGTGTGATAGGTGTGATAGGTGTGAGAGGTGTGATATGTGTGATAGGTGTGAGAGGTGTGATAGGTGTGAGAGGTGTGATAGGTGTGAGAGGTGTGAGAGATGTGATAGGTGTGAGAGGTGTGAGAGGTGTGATAGGTGTCAGAGGTGTGATAGGTGTGATAGGTGTGATAGGTGTGAGAGGTGTGATAGGTGTGAGAGGTGTGAGAGGTGTGGTAGGTGTGAGAGGTGTGATATGTGTGAGAGGTGTGATAGGTGTGATAGGTGTGATAGGTGTGAGAGGTGTGATAGGTGTGATAGGTGTGAGAGGTGTGATAGGTGTGAGAGGTGTGAGAGATGTGATAGGTGTGAGAGGTGTGAGAGGTGTGATAGGTGTCAGAGGTGTGATAGGTGTGATAGGTGTGATAGGTGTGATAGGTGTGATAGGTGTGAGAGGTGTGAGAGGTGTGATAGGTGTGAGAGGTGTGATATGTGTGATAGGTGTGATAGGTGTGATAGGTGGGATCGGTGTGAGAAGTGTGAGAGGTGTGATAGGTGTGATAGGTGTGATATGTGTGATAGGTGTGATAGGTGTGAGAGGTGTGAGAGGTGTGATAGGTGTGATAGGTGTGATAGGTGTGAGAGGTGTGATATGTGTGATAGGTGTGAGAGGTGTGATAGGTGTGAGAGGTGTGATAGGTGTGAGAGGTGTGAGAGATGTGAGAGGTGTGAGAGGTGTGAGAGGTGTGATAGGTGTCAGAGGTGTGATAGGTGTGATAGGTGTGATAGGTGTGAGAGGTGTGATAGGTGTGAGAGGTGTGAGAGGTGTGGTAGGTGTGAGAGGTGTGATATGTGTGAGAGGTGTGATAGGTGTGATAGGTGTGATAGGTGTGAGAGGTGTGATAGGTGTGATAGGTGTGAGAGGTGTGATAGGTGTGAGAGGTGTGAGAGATGTGATAGGTGTGAGAGGTGTGAGAGGTGTGATAGGTGTCAGAGGTGTGATAGGTGTGATAGGTGTGATAGGTGTGATAGGTGTGATAGGTGTGAGAGGTGTGAGAGGTGTGATAGGTGTGAGAGGTGTGATATGTGTGATAGGTGTGATAGGTGTGATAGGTGGGATCGGTGTGAGAAGTGTGAGAGGTGTGATAGGTGTGATAGGTGTGATATGTGTGATAGGTGTGATAGGTGTGAGAGGTGTGATAGGTGTGATAGGTGGGATCGGTGTGAGAGGTGTGATATGTGTGAGAGGTGTGATAGGTGTGATAGGTGTGATAGGTGTGAGAGGTGTGATAGGTGTGATAGGTGTGAGAGGTGTGATAGGTGTGAGAGGTGTGAGAGATGTGATAGGTGTGAGAGGTGTGAGAGGTGTGATAGGTGTCAGAGGTGTGATAGGTGTGATAGGTGTGATAGGTGTGATAGGTGTGATAGGTGTGAGAGGTGTGAGAGGTGTGATAGGTGTGAGAGGTGTGATATGTGTGATAGGTGTGATAGGTGTGATAGGTGGGATCGGTGTGAGAAGTGTGAGAGGTGTGATAGGTGTGATAGGTGTGATATGTGTGATAGGTGTGATAGGTGTGAGAGGTGTGATAGGTGTGATAGGTGGGATCGGTGTGAGAGGTGTGATAGGTGTGAGAGGTGTGAGAGGTGTGATAGGTGTGATAGGTGTGAGAGGTGTGAGAGGTGTGATAGGTGGGAGAAGTGTGATAGGTGTGATAGGTGTGAGAGGTGTGAGAGGCGTGATAGGTGTGAGAGGTGTGAGAGGTGTGATAGGTGTGAGAGGTGTGAAAGGTGTGAGAGGTGTGATAGGTGTGAGATGTGTGATAGGTGTGAGAGGTGTGATATGTGTGATAGGTGGGATCGGTGTGAGAGGTGTGATAGGTGTGAGGGGTGTGATAGGTGTAATAGGTGTGAGAGGTGTGAGAGGTGTGATAGGTGTGAGAGGTGTGAGATGTGTGATAGGTGTTAGAGGTGTGATAGGTGTGAGAGGTGTGATAGGTGGGATCGGTGTGAGAGGTGTGAGAGGTGTGATAGGTGTGAGAGGTGTGATAGGTGTGAGAGGTGTGATAGGTGTGTGAGGTGTGAGAGGTGTGATAGGTGTGATAGGTGTGATAGGTGTGAGAGGTGTGATAGGTGTGATAGGTGGGATCGGTGTGAGAGGTGTGATAGGTGTGAGAGGTGTGAGATGTGTGAGAGGTGTGATAGGTGTGAGAGGTGTGATAGGTGTGAGAGATGTGATAGGTGTGATATATGTGAGAGGTGTGAGAGGTGTGATAGGTGTGATAGGTGTGAGAGGTGTGATTGGTGTGAGAGGTGTGATAGGTGTGAGAGGTGTCATAGGTGTGATAGGTGTGAGAGGTGTGATAGGTGTGATAGGTGTGATAGGTGTGAGAGGTGTGATATGTGTGATAGGTGGGATCGGTGTGAGAGGTGTGATAGGTGTGAGAGGTGTGAGAGGTGTGAGAGGTGTGATAGGTGTGATAGGTGTGAGAGGTGTGATAGGTGTGAGAGGTGTGAGAGGTGTGATAGGTTGGTATCTATGACCTGTGCCTGTATGCTAGCATGACATGGTTGGTATCTATGACCTGTGCCTGTATAGCATGACACTGTTGGTATCTATGACCTGTGCCTGTATAGCATGATACTGTTGGTATCTATGACCTGTGCCTGTATAGCATGACACTGTTGGTATCTATGACCTGTGCCTGTATAGCATGACACTGTTGGTATCTATGACCTGTGCCTGTATAGCATGACACTGTTGGTATCTATGACCTGTGCCTGTATAGCATGACATGGTTGGTATCTATGACCTGTGCCTGTATGCTAGCATGACACTGTTGGTATCTATGACCTGTGCCTGTATGCTAGCATGACACTGTTGGTATCTATGACCTGTGCCTGTATGCTAGCATGACACTGTTGGTATCTATGACCTGTGCCTGTATGCTAGCATGACACTGTTGGTATCTATGACCTGTGCCTGTATGCTAGCATGACACTGTTGGTATCTATGACCTGTGCCTGTATGCTAGCATGACACTGTTGGTATCTATGACCTGTGCCTGTATGCTAGCATGACACTGTTGGTATCTATGACCTGTGCCTGTATAGCATGACACTGTTGGTATCTATGACCTCTGCCTGTATAGCATGACACTGTTGGTATCTATGACCTGTGCCTGTATAGCATGACACTGTTGGTATCTATGACCTGTGCCTGTATGCTAGCATGACACTGTTGGTATCTATGACCTGTGCCTGTATGCTAGCATGACACTGTTGGTATCTATGACCTGTGCCTGTATGCTAGCATGACACTGTTGGTATCTATGACCTGTGCCTGTATAGCATGACACTGTTGGTATCTATGACCTGTGCCTGTATGCTAGCATGACACTGTTGGTATCTATGACCTGTGCCTGTATAGCATGACACTGTTGGTATCTATGACCTGTGCCTGTATAGCATGACACTGTTGGTATCTATGACCTGTGCCTGTATAGCATGACACTGTTGGTATCTATGACCTGTGCCTGTATGCTAGCATGACACTGTTGGTATCTATGACCTGTGCCTGTATGCTAGCATGACACTGTTGGTATCTATGACCTGTGCCTGTATAGCATGACACTGTTGGTATCTATGACCTGTGCCTGTATGCTAGCATGACACTGTTGGTATCAATGACCAGTGCCTGTATGCTAGCATGACACTGTTGGTATCTATGACCTGTGCCTGTATGCTAGTGCCTGTATAGCATGACACTGTTGATCTATGACCTGTGCCTGTATAGCATGACACTGTTGGTATCTATGACCTGTGCCTGTATGCTAGCATGACACGGTTGACCAGTATCTATGACCTGTGCCTGTATGCTAGCATGACACGGTTGACCATTATCTATGACCTGTGCCTGTATGCTAGCATGACACAGAGAGAGAGAGAGAGAGAGAGAGAGAGAGAGAGAGAGAGAGAGAGAGAGAGAGAGAGAGAGAGAGAGAGAGAGAGAGAGAGAGAGAGAGAGAGAGAGAGAGAGAGAGAGAAAGAGAGAGACAGAGACAGAGACAGAGAGAAAGTGAGAGAGATGTTAATAAAGTTTTCAATCAATCAATCAATCAATCAATCCGGGCCTGTCACGGTCACTGTACCCATGATTTCAATAAAGGAATATCTTATCTTATCTTATAAAAAATATATTTTCCACTAATTTCTATGTTTCAACATTACTGTCTGATGCAGTAACATTAGTGTGATGATGTCTGCATGAAAACATGCAACCTGCATGTTTCCCAGATAGCAAAAGACATTAATTAAATGTTGGATTTTGGTCAGATTGGTTATTTTTGGTTGAGGTTGAAAAAGCTATGTTGATTCAATATTTAATTACAGATACCATTTCAACATTTGAAAAACTGTTGTTGAATCAATTTAGTATAGATTCCCCCTCCCCTCCTCACCTCCTCCCCTCCTCCCCCTCCCCTCCCCTTCGAGAGGGTAGTCCTAAGCAACTCGCGAGACCTAGAAGATCTCACGGGACTTGAGGTATTCAAACGTAACTTGTTGGCGCGATGGTGTCTTCACTACTGGCTTGACAAATAGTCTGAGCCAAACTCCTTGGTAAGTCATTGACAATATAATGTATTATGCCATTCACATACCATAATCTTGCTGTCATCGTTTGACTACATGCTACTTTGTGAATTATTACCGTGGTGGCAACTAGTAGCCTACAGTGCAGAACGAAGCTTGTAGCATTGTTAGCATTATTAGCTAGCATGCTAGATAGTATACTAGTTAACTGGTAAGTGAGTTCTTATGGGAATAGTATGATCCCGTTCAGATACCATCACCGGGCTGTTATCGTTTGACTAAATGTTATCTCTGTGCCGTGGCAAATAGTTTGGAGCTTGTTTTAGCAAATAGTATTGCATATTATTACAGTAGCTAGCATGCTACTAACGTTAGCTAGCTAGCATGCTACTAACGTTAGCTAGCTAGCATGCTAGCTAACGTTAGTCCGCCATTTTGTTTCGTGATTAAAATGTACGTTTTTAATAGTTACATAAGCATTGTTGTAACTAGTGACCTGTTCCACCCCAGGTGAAAATCTGCATAAAATGTATACATAGGTAAATGGAATATTGCTCCACTTCTACAAGGGCTATTTGCATATTCTTGGTATCTAGGAACATCTATGGACCTCAATGAATGTATTCTCAGTGTCAGAAATATTGTGTCTATTACTAGGCTTGCTTAAATTGTGATGAAACAAAGGAAAATATGAATTATGATTTTTCTTTTCATCTTTGACAGTGAATAAAACCATGATAATAATGACCAAACTTAAAAAATGGCCACTGAGCTCATTCAGTACCCTCTTGAGATCATGTGTACAAAAGATCTAAGGAAATTGATAAAGGGAAGATGATCAAACTGAAGGTTCTGTATATACAGTACTGAATTCTCCCATCCGGACCAATGCAATTTGAAATATTATTATAGAATATAGAATATATGCTTATACATTACCTTATTATAGCCAATTCGCACATTTATATATATACATATAGTATATTTCAAATGGCCGAGTTCAATTTGGATATAGTATCACCAGGCGTGCATAATAACAGATACTGATATTTACTGTAATCGACTGTACTATTTTATTTCCCCCACAGTGTAACCATTTTGAAACTAATTTCAGATCTAATTCTTCATACATGGTAACAATAGTGTGGAGAAACTGACTGCGTATCAATATTTGTCAAAAACGTTACCTTTTGTAGCTTATTATCGCGAATCATAACAATTATTGATATGATTCATTCAGAATGCTGAACTTTGAACCACCATAGTATGTGACAGGAAGTGTAGATCGGAGAAATTTCAACGCAGACCGATTGCTAGCGATCTCCTCTACAAAATGGCCGCAAGTAAACTACAATTCCGATGGTTCAACATTTCCATTTCCGGTTCCAGGTCAGAATAGACGATCGCAAATAGAAAACTTAAAATGATATAAGTACACTTTTAACCTATTGCTAAACTATTGCCAACCTAACGTTTTACATTCTACATGTATTTGTGACATAGAAAGCTGATGCAGACCACATTTGCCCTGCGCCGACAGACCATAGTGAAGTCCAGCCCACCAGAGAAAGAGCTCATGGACCTCTGGCCTGCTCTCAAAATGGAGTCTGAGGTAATATAGATCAGCTCTCTTTCCTGTGTTAACATTTGGCACATTCTGTGTGTTTTAAAGTGAAACTTGTGATTCTTAAGCCTGGTTTATATACTCTAGCGGCGCATCTGCGTGTGTGTTCTGTGCGCCCCCGCGAGCTAGTCATCAGCGACCGATTCCGCAAAGCATGTAATGACATGGTTGACCAGAAATCCCGCCGTCATGCTCTGAAGCCCAAACCAAACAAAGTAAGAGATCCACCAAGTTGAAGTGACTAATTGATGTTGATATACTATATTGTCCTGCTGTTTTTAAATATAGGTGTATGCAGAGTTCCAGCTGATTGCCAACCAGAACCTGCCCAACACATTCTACGCTGAGCTTGACCGCCATCTTCCTCGACTGATGACGTTATTCAGACAGAAGGCGTCCAAAACTGGGAACACGGCAGATGCTTTGGCTCACATTTAAAAAAATTCACGATGAACAGGTGAATAGATTATTATACATGTCATAGGTTGAACCTCTGTAACATTGAACAGGTTCAATGATTCAAATTAGCTTTTGAATTTTACAATTAGTCCACCATTGTGTTTGCCATTTTTCTGATTGCATTAAAGATGTGAACATGTTATTTGTGGACATATCTGATTGGACTGTTTAAAATCCGCTTTGTTCAGTAAACATTTCCATATAATACAATTCTTTTTTTCTTCTTAATCTTACATCTTAATAGGAAATCCATGATGTTCACACCAGGCGTACCACTGTTCTCCATGCCCTGCCTGTGTATCTGCATGAGGAAGTCTCTGGATTTTTCAAAACCTGCACAGTGAGTCCAAGTGAAAATAATAATAATATAATAACCTTCTCACCAAAAAAATAGTTCTAACTAAAATATAAACAACTTACAAACACAACTCCATATACTTAGCTTTGTGCTGCACTTTGTAGATACCATGGATTTATTTGTGATTATTATGTCTCTTTCATTCCTTCAGGACACGCCTGATGAGCCAGAGCTTCAGGGTGTTGCAGTGGCCCTCCTTACTGTCATCAGTGACCATGACACAAGTCCAGTTCACTACCAGCCTGTGACAATCTCTGATTGGTGATTCCTTCCTGGTAATGTTTGGACTAATCTATGCACTACACCTCAGCTACCCCAAGGGACTTACCAACACTTTTGAATTCATTCAGAAGATTTTACTAGGTCTAGAAGCTGGTAAACTGTTGCCCAGGTTGCAGACTCTCAAGAATGACTTGATGATGCAATCATTTTTTTTTCTTCTGATTTTTCAATGGATTTTCTCCCCGTCCCAATTAGTCGTTGTGCCAATTCCCCCCCCCCCCCCCCCCCCCCCTACCTGGTGCTGTATGCATGTTCTCCTACGAGTCGGTATAAGGGCGTCCCGAGTCGATCGCACGCTTCCCCCGAGACGTGCGCCGACAGCCAGTGACGTCTTTTCACTTGGCAGCGAGGGCTCTCATTGGTGAAGTGTAACGCGTGGGAGGGCACGCTATCTCCACCAAGTCCTGCCCCGCTTAGCAAGCGCCGAGACCTGACCTGTAGGCGTCGCTGTCCACAACACCAGATTCCCACCCGCCAGCTTCCCCACCCCCTAATACTGCCGAATTGTATTAGTGTGAACGGCCAGCCAAGCTGGTGACAACGCAGGGAGTTGGATTCGAACACGCGAATCCAGTGTCTCCAGCGTTGGTGACGAACGCAATCTCTGCTACGTCACCTGACCGCTCTTGCATTAAACTTTTGAAGGTATTATTTTGACATGACAAGGAAATTAATACCTCACCCCACATCCTTCTTTCAGATGAGTTTCTATTCCTTACTGTAATCAGTGATCATGACACAAGTCCAGTTCACTACCAGCCTGTGACAATCTCTATTGTCATTGAAAGTCATATCATGATCAGCTTCCCCAGATTTGGTGATTCCTTCCTGTAATGTTTGGACTAATCTATGCACTACCCCAAAGCACTTACCAACACCTCAAAAGTGTGTCTATAGAAACTCATCTGAAATGTCTTGTCATGTCAAAATAATACCTTCAAAAGTTGCTGTACTACTTTGCAGATGTTCAGCCAATATGTCCAAACTACTCAATGTACCTTGTTCTTTATTTTTTATGTAATATGTTTACATTTGAGAGTTTTACAGTTCGAATTTTCTTAACCGTCTATAGCTGGCATTATTGTAATTTCATCCAAGTAAGTTTTAGAGTTGAAAGAGTTTATCAGAATCTCAAAGGCAACATCCAAGTCCCAAACGTTTGTTTCTCGAGGAACAATAGGAGGCAATGGTAATAAATGCCACTCTGCTCTGACTGCTTCCATTGCTTGTAGGCAGTGGTAGAGTTAGTGTTCTCAGTACAGAGTACAAGGCGATATACCAGGAGCCATAAACGCAACACAGAAGCGTTATTATTAACATATACAGAATATGAACTTATACAGAATATGAACTGGTCAATTACACAACTAGAGTGAATAAAGACACAATAATTGATTAATAAAATAACTATTCACCATTAGCTGGACTCAGTTCCGTTTCACTTGAATGAATCGCTTGGGAGTCAGCAGCAGCAGACCATCGATCTTGTATGCTGAGAGTGGGACTGTATCCTTGAGACCTTGTAGGCAGTAGTATACTGCCCTGTCAAGGGCTAACCGCAGTAACTTGAAAAAAGTAAAAATTTAGTTATGAGTGAAATTGACCTTGTCAATAAATGTTTTATCTTGTGACCAAGTTTCAGATGTTAATGTTGCTCAGTTTTGGAGATATGGGGTTTTAAAAACTGCAGTAACTACAAAATCACACTCAAAACCCAGGCAGACCGCAGTAACTTCCAAACAGTGAAAAATGGCTTTAAAGTGTTTTGACTTGCCATCCAAAATGTGTTATAGGTAAATAGATGATAGTACCCAGATTTAACATGTATTAATGAAGTAATCTTTAGGCATACAAAAATATGACATAATTATTTTAATTAACCCCAAAAAAGCAGATATTGCACTCTGCTGCACGATTTCCTTAAATAATTATACAGGCAATGTACAGGCAAAGTGCAGTAACTTCAAATACAATGTTGTTTTCCCTCCAGCTTTCATAACTTAACCTAGCCATTTTGAAAATGAAATTTAATACCTGAATATATTGGAATGATGATGATCCAAATAAAATGGCTAGGTGAAGTTATGAAAGCTGGAGGGAAAACAACATTGCATTTGAAGTTACTGCACTTTGCCTGTACATTACCTGTATAATTATTTAAGGAAATCGTGCAGCAGAGTGCAGTATCTGCTTTTTTGGGGTTAATTAAAATAACTACGTCATATTTTTGTATGCCTAAAGATTACTTCATTAATACATGTTCTGTTTCGTTAAGGGGCTCTGCTTGGCATCACTACTGCACTTCCTCGCGTACGTGCACACGCACTGAATAAATTCCACAAATGTACCTTTAATACCAGTATTAGTCTGACCACACCCCTCATCAGCTTACCTTCATAAGCAGGTGTGTGGTCACCTGCTCTCCTCCTTCTCGCTTTCACCACAAGAAAGTGCCTCGGTAGTACCCCACTTGACGTGTTGTTAGTGGAGAAATTTTTTTTGTTTACAAGGAAGGAGATACGTTGACATCATATCTTTATTTTCTCTCTCACTATTTTCGAGAAAATACGGCGATATTGTCTTCGTACTGGAGTGTCTAGAAGATGATGATCATTCTAAAAACCCTCCACCGGTTTTTCGTATTGGGAGCACGCCGCTGCATGCTTCTCAACTGCAGTTCCTTGCTGTGTTTGTTGGGGTGAAACCTGTCAGGCCACAGCTGAACTGTCGGACATGCCGCTGTTGTGAGAAGCGGTGCGTTCCAGGTTGGGTGAGTAGTGTTTGCTGGCAGGCTCCACTTGTCTGTTAGTGCTATGGGGGCTACTTGACAATGTTTATGGAAACCGGCCCCAGGCTAGGGTCCTTTGTTCAGCCACTTAGGCAACAGAAGACCTTGGTCTGAAGACCATTATAGTTTTAACTAGTGGGCCGCGACCATTAACACTGGTGATCCCTGTGTGTTTTGGACGAGTGGATTCTCTCTGTCACCGTGTTAAGGCCCCATCTTTCATATCCAAATGAGAGTATTCCTTCACGAGGGGATATGTGCATGGATGTGCGATAGCGGCAGATCCATGTTCAAAGTCAGCTACACAGGCCAGTTGGTATTGTGCTGATTCCGTCGGGTGTTGGTAAAATCACCGTTGTGAAGCGGTGTTGACATCTTGTTTTCTCTTTTCTCTTAAAAAGTGAGGAGAGGTTCAGAACGGCGGCCTGTCTGGGTGAGTGTTATGTCATTGTTTACAGGTTCAGTTGATAGTTGCTTAGCTTACGGTTAGCCAGTCAGCTGTTAACTGCTGCGTTAGCCTGCTGGGATCGCTGCATGGCCTGCTCACAGCTGTTAGCTGCGGTGCTAGCATGTCGTGATCGCTAGGTAACGTTAGCTTGCTACTATAGGCCATGGCCTGGCGCGGGGTAGCTTAGCTTCTCGCGCGCCGCCGTGAGCTCGCTTCTGATCGCGTGCGTCGTTAGCTCGGCGTCTCGGGAGCAGAAGCAGTGGCACCCGAACGGTTGGAGCGGCCGTTGGCTTGATGCTATTCTGTTGAACGTGCTTTGATTTTAACATGTTTTACACTCTTGACTACGACGTCATCCTTGACAGGGGATGTTTCGTCGACCCTGCCCTGAGCCAGGACGGCAAGGTTGCATCAACAAAGGACTGTAGTGCGGATTGGAGCGGCGACGCTGCCCAGTTCGAACAACACAGGAGCGGCTGTGTTCCTACGGTGTCTGTGACTGCACTTCGCTGATCTACGTTCCGGGTAGGAACAGGTTTGACCAGACCTTATAACACGTTTTCTGGTTTTACTTTTCTAAATGTATTGTGAATAACGATGTTTTTCCCAAAACGTGTGTTGCTGCAATGCATTTGGGATACGGCGCGGGTTATGTGTGAGCTGTTTTTGTCACTGCTTCTCCGTGCAAATCGGGATGTAATGATATGGTTGTTGTGTGAGAAACATCATGGTGTTTATATGTACCGTGTACTCACAACTAAGGTAACTAACCTATGAAGCTATGCTTGGTGACAAGTGAGTGAAAGAATGTTCTTTTCTCAGACTGTGATGACAATGAACAGTGTGTTCACATATTAAGAGGATTGTGTTTCCCCCCGGTTCCCTGGGGACTTTTTCATCCTCCTATCAGACATGTTGTGCACTATTTGTGTCTTTTGTGTGGTAGGGATGCGATGTAACTCTTAGCTTGATTGCTGAGGTTGTGCTAAATCTGCTGGAGAAACTTTATTTTCCTAAAAGAAAAAATGGTTTGGTCGCTGTCGTGTGTGCTTAGCAAGGCCTGTGGCCGATACTAATCGAGAATGATGTATCTCGGCGTTGATGATGATGAAAAACGGCGTTCCTCTGTTGAGTGTTTTTGCCATTTTTTGTAGGTGATGATGGGTTGTGTGTGTCATGTGACCTACAACTGGGTTGGACTGGCCACAGAAGCACATGTGTATGTTGGACCGGGGCTCTTAGAGAGCCCTCTCTATTCTGTGTTTTTCCTTAGTAAAAATCAGATAGCAGGTTAGCTCATGCGCTGTGTGGAGCTGTCAAACGCTTCATAGAGCTGACTATGACTGTGTCATATTCTCTTTTTGTCATTACATCGTATCATGGGTGTGGGGTCGTAAAGGGGTGAACAGGTAACCTTTCCTCTCCCCCTTGTTTCTGTCGGTCAGGGGTACACCCCCTGTCCTTCAAGGTTCCCGTCACGTGGCGGTTCGGCACCGTTACGGGGGGGGGGGGGGGGGGGAGTTTCCTGGTCCCACGGCCTGGTATATTGGGCGTGTGTACCGCAGGAATTCCCCCACCATAGAGTACGTCACCGTGCGCGTCTCTGTTGGTAGGACTTCCATGTGCTGTTCAGGTCCATGTGATGGATCTGTTTCAGGGGGGTGGTCAGGGCTCCTCCTCACCAAGCGCCTATTCGGGCCTTCTGTGAGTTCGGACTTCTTCTTCCATGTGAGGGAGCCTCCATCTGAGTACAGAGCCTTCCTCCTCAGATTGTCAAAGTGAGTGGACCCTCTTGACGGGTCCTATTCTATTGTATATGTTTTCGATTCAATTCGATTATTGAGTGTGTATGGGTTCAGTGCCTCTTCCCCGGAGAGCCCTAAAACCGATTTTTTACATGGCTCAAGGTGCAATATATTCTTTTCAATCTGTACAGCTCGCGTGGGAAGTCTCTCTGGGGATCCCCGTCTCCTTCCTTTGGGAGGGTGGTGGGATGTAAAAATGTGAAATTTTTTTACCCCTGGCTGTGTAGACTGGGATACATACTGTTGATGCTTCCTTCTGTTCTATTCAAAAAGTTTTGGAGTTAGGGAGTGTCACACCCCTCTTGTCGTTCCCCTGGGCGCCTTGGGGATTCAATGACAGGTCTAAATAGCCTGTTCATTGATGGGGGTGTGTCCCGACGCACGTATAGTGCTAGCTCGCTGTAAACAGGCGACTGACTGGCACGCCTTGGTTGCTTGTGGTTGAAACGGCGTTTTTATAAAGCAACTGAGATGGGGGTTTTTCCTCTTCCGACGACCAAGTCCCACGACCTGGGTTGGTTTTTCGACGGATTCTCGTTCATGTCTGGGGGTTGATGACGGAATGGATCTGAACATATGTAGAGGGGTCTCACGCCCTTGGGGTGGGCCACCAGGCGCGGTTCGGCCGAACGTCTGGGTGGCGCCTTCTTTTTCATGTTAAGATCGACACGCATATCTGCCCTTTCTCCTGGAGTTGGCAGGTCGGCGTGGTTAGGGCACGGGACTGGTTCTGGTCACGCTGGACCGGATCAGTTGAACCCGTTGTCCGCCGGGGATGCAGATTTGCTGTTCTGGTACCCTGAGGGACTTGGGCTTTTTTCAGGGGGAAAAATGCCAGGTCGGTCCGGGTGTCACAGGGTTAAGCGCTATGGAGACCCTGGTTGGGTACGTTTTTACTCAGCACTGTCGTAATGGCTTACGGCCATGCCAACCTGTACACGCTCGATCTCGTCGGATCTCGGCCGCTACACAGGTTGGTCCTGGTTAGTACTTGGTTGGGAGACCGCCTGGGAATACCAAGTACGGTGTGCTTAGGGGCTGGTTCTCCATTATTTTTCGCTCCTCTCTCACGCATGGCGAAGAGGGGCCTGTTGGGGGTGGTCTTTGACCTCCTCTGGTGACCCTGTGCTTCCCGTATCGCCAGGCCCGGTCCGAGGTAATGTTCGTCGACCCGTAGGCCTGGGTTAACCCTTTTTTGGAAACTGAGACACTTGTACTGCGGTATAGCCGGTGTATACCCGCAGGTGTGTTTTGGAGTTTTTTCTTGAGGGGTTATAGGAACAACCACCGCATTGGGTAACACCGAGGTGGTTGATTCCCTGGTGTGTTGGAGCAGTGTCAACTCCCGGGTTACCCGGTTGAGGGTGCCCCTGCACGTTCATGACGTCTGCCAATCGTGTCAGCCTTCTCTGCCTCAACCCCTCTGGGTGGGGGTTTTTAAATGGAGGCTTGGTCATGCAACAACGCCAGCATACGCGCCTTCAGCCGGGGCAGCTGTGTTCAGCTGTCCCCTCTGGCGCCTGTCTCGTCCGCAGTCTCCAGGCTAGGGTTGACAGCCTGTTGCCTGGTTTTTCCCCGGTGCGCTGCCTGCTTCCGTTGGTTAACCTTTTTTGTGTGCTTACGGCCATGCTGACTGCCTGTTCTGCAGGGTCAGTGTGCCAGGCGGTGTACTATTGGGGGGACAGGGCCCGCTCGGCTTACGGCCGTACCGACCTGAACACGCCCGATCTCGTCCGATCTCGGAAGCTATGCAGGTTCTGGCCTGGTTAGTACTTGGTTGGGTTACCGCCTGGGAATGCCAGGTGCAGTAACTGAGGGGCCTTTGTCCGAATACGCTGGCGATGTGGGGGGCGGGGCACTACGTGCCCACCTGGTGGGGTCTTGATGCTGGCATCATGGACTTCTCCGGGCCCCCATTCCAGGGAGTCCAGTCCTTTTGGTGGGTCTGGGTCTTCCTTCGCGCTCCGCTGCTACGGCCTTGCCACAGGGTTGGGTTTGCCCTTGACCCCGTGATTCTGGGGGCAGTAACGAGGTTGTTCCTCCGTTCGTTCCCGGGTGGCATGCGGGTTGTGCGTGTGTGTAGTCGTGGGGTCAAGCCACGGTCTGCTCACCCTGTGCGTTGAGTTGCTTGAGTGCCTCTTCGCACGGTCGGGTCCGTCGCCTTCCCGTGAAGCCCCTAATAGGGGGGATACCCTCCATTAGGGGGGGTCGGGGGGGCTCGGCCCTCCCTGTTCTGATGGTTTTGGGGGGCTGTCAGCGGGGTGTATTTGTCAGCCAGCGGCTCCGCTTGGCCTCCCCTTGTGCAGTAGTGATGCCAAGCAGAGCCCCTTAACGAAACAGAACGTTAGGTTATGGCTATAACCAAGTTCTGTTAGTTAGGGGTGACGCTTGGCATCAGACGGCCGCTGCAGCCCTTGACCTCACCTTGTGGTGAAAGCTTGGGAAGGAGGAGAGCAGGTGACCACACACCTGCTTATGAAGGTAAGCTGATGAGGGGTGTGGTCAGACTAATACTGGTATTAAAGGTACATTTGTGGAATTTATTCAGTGCGCGTGCACATACGCGAGGAAGTGCAGTAGTGATGCCAAGCGTCACCCCTAACTAACAGAACTTGGTTATAGCCATAACCTAACGTTAAATCTGGGTACTATCATCTATCTACCTATAACATATTTTGGATGGCAAGTCAAACAGTTTCACTGTTTGGAAGTTACTGCGGTCTGCCTTGACAGGGCAGTATAGTTAGTGTACTGTATAGTGTTCTTAGTACAGAGTACTGTATTGTTCTAGTTATCATTCTGCAAACATAGCTTGCTCTAAATGACGGATGGTCATTTCTCTGGACTCAACCAACCTGGACTCTTTCAATGAAAACACCATCTTGTTCCATGATACATCATGGAGCAAATACAGCTGCATTTCCATATGTAGGTATGTGCACTATTAACAGTATTGCCAGCTGTATAGCATGTAATGTGGATTGGTATTTTGGTTCCACATTGGCAGGACCCAATATACAGCACAACGTTTGTGAATTTTACATGTGCCAAGCGGATTGACAATTTTCAGATAATCTATACATTTTATTCTGTACTGTACATAGATACACTGTGTTATCCCAACGGTCACAATAGTTGCCGTCAACATGTTTGCTCATTCTATGACCACACTATACAAATTTGAGTAATTCAGCCAGGATGTAAACGGCTCTGGTCATGTGCACTGCACATATTGAGACCCTTTATTATTTCAATATTTGCTGGAAATACATTGATACATCATTCAGTAACATTTTCAGAGCCTTATAACAAACATTATTACACTATTGTGACCAGTGGGATTAAATGTGTAATATACATTACATTGTATGTACATGTTATAACATGCATGTATTTATTTTCTATATATATTTTCTATATATATATTTTCAATTTTAACATTGCCATACTGTTGGAGAGGGCAACACAATATTTTTGTAAGATAAATAGATGTATACTCTTTGAATAGAAATAAATATAAAGAGTTTGAAGTTGTAACACAATGTTTTTGTAAGATAAATAGTTTCGATGAAGAACAAAACCTCCTAAATGCATACAAAAAAAGGGGAAAACTTCATATCTGCACTTTGCGAGGCACTAATACCTGGTCGGTATTGTTAACATACGTGTAATATAGTCCAAAAACAGTGTATACGGTGTTTACAGTGTTATTGTACATTGCTAACATACAGATTATATATGTATACTCTTTGAATAGAAAAAAATAAAAGAGTTGTTTGAAGTTGATATAATGTGCTTGTGTAGTTATTTTTCTGTTAACTTATTCACATGGATTTTAAAACTGAACCTTAAGTTATAGTAACTGCAAATATTTGAGTTGATTAACTTAAAAATTTGAGTTGATTAACTTAAAAGAAATGAGGCATTAGATTGCCTCAATGTCTTTGAGTTCTGTTAACTTAATCACATGGATTTAAGGTTGAACCTTAAGTCACAGTAACTGAACATATTTGAGTTGCCTCCACTTGAGAACCTTAAGTCACAGTAACTGAACATATTTGAACTGCCTTAACTGAGAACTGTAAGTCACAGTAACTGAACATATTTGAGTTGACACCACTTGAGAACCTTAAGTCACAGTAACTGAATATATTTGAATTGCCTTAACTGAGAACTGTAAGTCACAGTAACTGAACACATTTGAGGTGACTCCACTAGAGAACCTTAAGTCACAGTAACTGAACATATTTGAACTGCCTTAACTGAGAACTGTAAGTCACAGTAACTGAATATATTTTAGTTGCCTCCACTAGAGAACCTTAAGTCACAGTAACTGAACATATTTGAACTGCCTTAACTGAGAACTGTAAGTCACAGTAACTGAACATATTTGAGTTGACACCACTTGAGAACCTTAAGTCACAGTAACTGAACATATTTGAATTGCCTTAACTGAGAACTGTAAGTCACAGTAACTGAACATATTTGAGGTGACTCCACTAGAGAACCTTAAGTCACAGTAACTGAACATATTTGAATTGCCTTAGCTGATAACTGTAAGTCACAGTAACTGAACATATTTGAGTTGCCTCCACTTGAGAACCTTAAGTCACAGTAACTGAATATATTTGAACTGCCTTAACTGAGAACTGTAAGTCACAGTAACTGAACATATTTGAGTTGACTCCACTTGAGAACTGTAAGTCAGAGTAACTGACCATATTTGATTTGACTTAACTGAGAACCTTAAGTCACAGTAACAGACCATATTTGAATTGCCTTAACTGAGAATTGTAAGTCTTAGCCAACTGAAAACATTTGAGTTTATCAACTTAAAAAAATTGAGGCATGGGATTGCCTCATTTTTTTTAAGTTCTGGAAACTTATTCGGGTTTACAGTGTAGATGGAGATTGGTATAAGCACTGATATTCAGTATCTAGTAATCTTGAATAGTCTGGATCAGGGTGATCATATCCTGAATTGCTTTGAAATACTGGGACAAAATCTGTCAGAGTTGTCTGATCCTGGATCACAAAACAAAAGCTGATCGGATTTGATTGATATTAAAAGTTTTGAACTACTGGGCCCAGACGGTTGGTCACCAGGGCCCAGTAGTTCAACACTTTTAATCCCTATCTGATCAGATCCGATTTGGATTTTGGGTAGTTCAAAACCAAAAAACTGGATTAGGATCACTTTGATATCCGATCAGATCAGAAAATTAAATCCAAGCTTTAATCTGGATAAAATCTTGATTAAAACTGTATTATCTTGATCCCACCAGATGGGTGGATTTCCAAAGCAAAATGTACTATACAATTTGAACAAGAAGGAGGGCTACAGCATTCTTGTAGTGTGCATCTAGTGTTTAGAAGGTGCTCTTTGTATATTGGGAAGCCAGTAGAAAAACAACGAAGTTCAAGGCACTCTTCATATATAAAAATATCTGCTTAGTTCATGTTTGAACAATAGAAAACTGCCAAAATGTTTCGGCCTAGCTGTCGGCCTTCTTCAGGGCATACAAACAAAATAACTCTGAACCATATTATAAAGGAGGCAGTGCTAATCACTCAATAGAGCTCAGGTGTGAGCATTTAGTCAGCTTAACCACTTAAGCCCGGAGCCTATTTTCTGAAAATCTACCTAAAATACATACCTAACTAAATGGAATATTGCTCCACTTCTACAAGGCTCATTTGCATATTCTTGGTATCTAGAGATAAAGCAGTGAAGTGTAAAAAAAAAAGTTAATAAAAAGTTTTAATTGTGTTTTCCAAAGTGTTGTCTTGTTCAAATGGAAAATGTTGAATTCAGTAAGAAGATGCAGATTAACGTTTGATTTTTTTATTTGATTTGAAGTCTTTATTTCGAACATGCAATGAATACAACAAACAATAACAAAAAAAGAAAAACAACTCAATCTGCATGTTCGAAAAGGAGTAGGAAGAAGTATACACTTATTTAATCCTACCCCTTTTCCACTACTCAAATGAGTGTACTATTTTAAACATAAAAAAGAAAAGAAAAAAAATATATATATATGCAAAACAAAAAACAAAAACTATATATGTATAAAATAAAATAAAATAGAAAACAAAATAAAAATGTAAACTCCCGTGAATATCAAGTCCCTTCCTCATCCCTGTACCTTGTGAACATAATTTCCTTATACATCAGTTTGAATTGTCTCATGTTTGGACATTGCTTTAGCACCACATTTAGACTGTTCCACAGTTTCACTCCACATATTGAGATGCAGTGTTTTCTCATGGTAGTGCAGTAGCGGCTCGTGGATGCTTCGCCACTAGGGGCGCTATACCAAACATTTTGCTAACATGTACAAGGCACGCATTGGCGAATATTATCACCATTGCCATCGATCAATATCACAGTCAGTCAAATGCAACCACGTTTCCAATAGCCCAACACAAACACGCACATCTCTCTCTCTCTCTCTCTCTCTCTCTCTCTCTCTCTCTCTCTCTCTCTCTCTCTCTCTCTCTCTCTCTCTCTCGCTCTCTCTCTCAGATGATGTCAGATCCATTCAATAATAATCACATTTGTATATCTCGTCATTTTAAACAAGTTACCATTCATTGTCTGAGTGGTTATGCCCCACACGCGGCGAAATTAGAGAGAGAGAGAGAGAGCGAGAGAGAGAGAGCGAGAGCGAGAGAGAGAGCGAGAGAGAGAGAGAGAGAGAGACCACGGCGGGTGCAGCATAACAGGAGAGAGAGAGAGAGAGAGAGAGAGAGAGAGAGAGAGAGAGAGAGAGAGAGAGAGAGAGAGAGAGAGAGAGAGAGAGAGAGAGAGAGAGAGAGAGAGAGAGAGAGAGAGAGAGCGTTAGTTAAGCATTAGCTGAGTGGCTAACAGCAGCTAAAGTTAGCTGAGTTGGCTAAGAGAGAGAGAGAATTAACTCACTTTGTTTAATTGAAACGTGGTCCAAACGTGGTCCAAAAAATGTCCACTGACTGTCCCCCAGACTGTTGTCGATGTATATCCATTCCACTCACTGCCCACTGTCCAGACTCCAGACTGAATCACAAGTTCACAACACACAGCTTCGAACATGTTGCAAACTGTGGCTAAGGAAAAAACTGGCATCGCCGCGTCGGCCAATCAGAGAGTGTCTCCGCGAAATGCGGCTATGGAAATTCTAGACGGAAATTCTAAACGCTTGACTAGACCGCTTCAAATCGCGCCCGGATTCCAACATAATAGTCATATTTCAACGCACAACGCGTTACGCACTGATTGGCTGTGACGGATACAGCGATCGAACAGTGACGCGCACTCAGAGCGCTATCGCGTCTAGCCCGGGCCGAGAAATACAAACAAATAAAAAAATAAAAAAGTGAGTCACTTCCTGTTCCTGAAAACGAGTATTTTTTTATTTTATATAGTAACGTTATATTGTGCATTGGAAACACAAACATACTTAAAATGAGTAAATATTATTCATTTTAAACATGTGTATATTATTTATAGGGCTATAAAACAAAAAACAAAAAGATACTTTTTCTTGTTCTACTCTGAAGGGGGGGCGGCGCCCGTGCGCCCCTAGTGGCAGAGCCGCCACTGTGGTAGTGCGTACGTTTAGCACCTTTAAATTGTGTTCTTCCCTCAGATTATAACCCCCCTCCCTATCAAAGAACAATTCTTGAATGTTTCTTGGAAGTGCATGACTTTTTGCTTTATACATTAATTGTGCCGTTTTAAATTCCACAAGATCATTTAACTTCAATGTCTTTGACTCCAGAAACAATATGTTAGTGTGATCACGATAACCTGCAATGTGAACTATCCTTATGGCCCTTTTTTGGAGTATAATTGTCATGATAGTAAGCGCTTTAAGGATTCCGCAAAGCGTATCACTTCAGAAGTCTACATCGATGGACTTGCAGCCCCCCGCAGCTTTGGCCTCACATGCTCACAGACTATATGACCTGCAATAAAAGAATAAGAAGGCAAAGCGGTTATTAGCAGTACACGGTCGAAAAATGCATCCACACACACTGACATGAATCCTCTCCATGATTAGCAGAATATAATCTGTATTAATCTCCTCCTCAAAAACCATTTCCTCCTTTCTTATTAATGAGGCTAAGATGGCTTCCCTACAAATGAGCCAAAATGGACGGGGGCCCGCTCCGCTCTAATGTTCTAAATGGGTGACTGAAATTTATCATGGATGAGCGCCATTATTCTTAGGGGTTAATGTTAGACTCCTAAAAAGTGCCTCAGTAATTGATAAATGGGGATACAGCCTGGAGATGTACTCAGGGTTACTGCGCTGCAATATGCCCGGAGCTCTTACACTGAATTATTAATGACTACTTTTCCATATTTCCGTAGTTTGGCCAATGGCAGTCACTCCAAGCCAGAAAATAAGGAATAACAAAGTGACACAAAAAACTGCATAATCTGGCATTTTATCTTGAATATGTGTCAAAAATCTAAAGCTACTATTTGATCATTAGTTATATATTTTTTCTTTGCTTAAAAAAAGAAATACTATTTTAGCACTACCGCACAGACAGACAAATCAAAAACAGATAATATGATACACATTTATCCAAGCTATTGTAGGGTTATCAAAGGAAAGCAGGTTATTCTTGGTCCTCATCACAGTCAGGCCAGCTGAAACCATCATAGTCAGGACAGCTGACACCACCGCAGTCAGGACAGCTGAAACCATCACAGTCAGGACTGCTGAAACCATCACAGTCAGGACAGCTGAAACCATCACAGTCAGGACAGCTGAAACCATCACAGTCAGGACAGGTGAAACCATCACAGTCAGGACAGGTGAAACCATCACAGTCAGGACAGCTGAAACCATCACAGTCTGGATAGCTGAAACCATCACAGTCAGGACAGTAGAAACCATCACAGTCAGGACAGGTGAAACCATCACAGTGAGGACAGGTGAAACCATCACAGTCAGGACAGCTGAAACCATCACAGTCTGGACAGCTGAAACCATCACAGTCAGGACAGTAGAAACCATCACAGTCAGGACAGCTGCAACCATCACAGTATGGACAGTTGAAACCATCCCAGTCAGGACAGCTGAAACCATCACAGTCATGACAGCTGAAACCATCACAGTCTGGACAGGTGAAACCATCACAGCCAGGACAGCTGAAACCATCACAGTCAGGACAGCTGAATCCATCACAGTCTGGACAGCTGAAACCATCACAGTCTGGACAGCTGAAACCATCACAGTCAGGACAGTAGAACCCATCACAGTCAGGACAGCTGAAACCATCACAGTCAGGACAGTATATAAACCATCACAGTCAGGACAGCTGAAACAATCACAGTATGTACAGCTGAAACCATCACAGTCAGGACAGCTGAAACCATCACAGTCAGGACAGCTGAAACCATCACAGTCTGGACAGGTGAAACCATCACAATCAGGACAGCTGAAACCACTACAGTCAGGACAGCTGAAACCATCACAGTCTGGCCAGCTGAAACCATCACAGTCTGGACAGCTGAAACCATCACAGTCTGGACAGCTGAAACCATCACAGTCAGGACAGTAGAAACCATCAAAGTCAGGACAGCTGAAACCATCACAGTCAGAACAGTAGAAACCCGCCCAATTTCCGCTGTTGACTAAAAACACACCTCTTCAATCAATATCTGAAATTAAAAAAATATATAATTTTTTTTAAACACGAACCTTCTTACTGTCCTTTACTATTATGTACCTTACTACTATGCCACTACCTATTATGCTAATATGTCTTTACTACTATGCACTCTGAGTCTACTCAAGTTCGACACTATTTGATAAATTGTAAATGTAATGTAATCTGTAGCGCAGGCCCACACCACTCCTCTGCAAGTATCAGGGTCTGTCAGGCTTCAATGAGAACCTTATTTCTCCCAGTTTTAAAGCCTGTAGGACCCCTTTAACACTAGCACAGCCGACAAGGGGTCACATGAGTACCTAAAAGTACCTGTTTCATCTCGCACGGTTTCTGAAATTTCAAAATGACTTCAGGAAAATCCAACTGCTATGTGTAGGTGGGGAGACATGCTTCCTCTTCAGCAATATTAATCATCTAGCTGAGAGAGAGGAGAAGACCACTACAGTTCAACACTAATATTTGGGACTGTCTCAAGTCAGTGTGTTTACAGTAGATTGAGGTAAAATACATGATCATAAACCATTTAACCCTCGAGTCAACCTTCAAAAAACCCACTAACTGTCTCCCTAGTGACCGAAACTGCGATCTCAGTAAAACATATATTTTTCATGTATTGTTCCAATTTTCTTTCATGAATATCATTATTAACTTCAGTCCTCACCATACATATCGAATATTTATTCATTTTCAGGATTTTAATCATTTCTTAAATTAGGGTTGGGGTTAGGGTTAGGGTTACCCTAGGGTTACCCTAACTCTAATTCTAACCCTAACCTGTCCAGTTCTGCGACTAGGGTGAAAGGTGTGACACTTCTTGTTCACACGCTTAATAGTGATTGTTTTTAAAAAAACAAACATGGATAAACATGGATTATTGTAATGTGAGTCCAAGATTTTTGGCATATACATAAAATCTAGCCAACGCTATCCACAAACACACGTAAAAAAAAAAGGGCTTTTTGACCAGAACTGCGACAAGGGTGACTGGAGGGTTAAATTAAATTGAAAATCAAACTGTTTGTGTCAAATTAGTCCAAATGTTATTATCATAAGACGTGAAAGTATTAAAGGCCCACTTGCAGGTTAAACCATACTCTTCAATTATGGGTAGTGTAAATCATTGGTATCTAATTTCATTATTTATTTTCTTCCATTTGATGCCGGAAATTCCACTCAGAAAGGGTTAAAAATGTCCATGCACGAATAACATGTATGGAGCCAATCAAAAAGCTTATCAGACGCTATCAGTGCCGTGACGTCACTGAAGGTAACTTTCCCCTACCTCTCATACACTACAATGGAGTTTGACGAGTGCAGAAAGCCATTTCCTTGATCCAAATGGACGCCTTACAAGACTCAAATGGGTTTAATCGTCGGAGAGACTTTGATGGACCAGCTACAACTGCATTTTTGGTTGAAACAAGGTAGTTATAAGGGTTTTAATGTCGTAAAAAAATAACTACATGTACCACTAGGCAGCCTGTTGTTCAGTACAGCAGCGCTATTGGTCTGTTAGGCTGTCGCCTTATGCCTTATCCCCGTCATGGGTCATAGTACCAAGCTGGCTATTATGGCTCTGGCTAACGTTAACGTTAGCATTATGTCTACTGTCGTGAACCATTTTAAATCGGGGCATGTAAAAGAGTTTCGGGAACGAGTAAAATGAGCAGGTCCTCTTCTCAGACCTGTGGGGCAAAGCACTGCACGCATCATGCCGGGTAGCAAGCTACACGTCACGGCATGTTGATACGATAGTAGCCCCTTTCATGACTGATGCACTCGGTCACGAAAGGGGCTACCACGATAGCTAACGTTAGGTTATGACTATAACCAAGTTCTGTTAATTAGTGGTGACGCTCGGCATCACTCATGCACTGTCCTCGCACGTGCACGCGCACTGAATAAAATTCCACAAATGTACCTTTAATCCCAGTATTCGTCTGACCACACCCCTCGTTAGCTTACCTTCATAAGCAGGTGTGTGGTCACCTGCTCTCCTCCTTCCCAAGCTTTCACCGCAAGGTGAGGTCAAGGGCTGGAGCGGTGTCGGATGCCGAGCATCACCACTAATTAACAGAACTTGGTTATAGTCATAACCTAATGTTCTGTATCATTAGTGGATCCGCTCGGCATCACTCATGCACATAGGGAGGCCGAGCGGAGCCACCGGCCGACAAATACACCCCGCTGAAAGCCCCCCACGACCATCAGAACAGGGAGGGCCGAGCGCCCCCGACCCCCCCTAATGGAGGGCACCCCCCCTATTAGAGGTTTCCCGGGAGGGCGACGGACCCGACCGTGCGAAGAGGCACTCAAGCAACTGAACGCACAGGGTGAGCAGACCGTGGCCTGACCCCACGACTACACACACGCACAACCCGCATGCCACCCGGGAACAAACGGAGGGAACAACCTCGTTACTGCCCCCAGAAACACAGGGTCAAGGGCAAACCCAACCCCGTGGCAAGGCCGTAGCAGCGGAGCGCGAAGGAAGGCCCAGACCCACCAAAGGGACTGGACCCCCTGGAACGGGGGCCCGGAGAAGTCCATGATGCCAGCATCAAGACCCCACCAGGCGGGCACTTAGCGGCCCCGCCCCCCACATCGCCAGCGTATTCGGACAAAGGCCCCTCAGCCGAGCGGGCCCTGTCCCCCCAATAGTACACCGCCTGGCACACAGACCCTGCAGAACAGGCAGTCAGGATGGCTGTAAGCACACAAAAAAGGTTAACCAATGGAAGCAGGCAGCGCACCGGGGAAAAACCAGGCAACAGGCTGTGAACCCGAGCCTGGAGACTGCGGACGAGACAGGCGCCAGAGGGGACAGCTGAACACAGCCGCCCCGGCGGAAGGGGCGCATGCTGGCGTTGTTGCATGACCAAGCCTCCACATAAAAAAAACCCACCCAGAGGGGTTGAGGCAGAGAAGGCTGACACGATTGGCAGACGTCATGAATGTGCAGGGGCACCCTCAACCGGTGAACCCGGGAGTTGACACTGCTCCAACACACCAGAGAACCAACCACCTAGTCGTTACCCTATGCAGTGGTTGGTCCCATAACCCCTCAGGAAAAAACTCCAAAACATACCTGCGGCACTACCGCAATACCCGTGTTCCAGTTTCCAAACGGGTCAACGAAAACATTACTTCGGACCGGGCCCGGTGATACGGGGAGCACAGGGTCCCCCGAGGAGGTCAGAGACCACCCCAACAGGCCCCTCTTCGCCATGCGTAAGAGAAGAGCGCAAGAATGGAAAACCAGCCCCAACACCCCGTACTTGGTATTCCCAGGAGGTCACCCAACCAAGTACTAACCAAGACCAACATGCGTGACGGCCGAGATCCGCCGAGATCCGCCGAGATCGGGCGTGTACAGGTTGGCACGGCCGTAAGCCATTACGACAGTGTAGAATACAATGCACCCAACAAGGGTTCCATAGCGCTTAACCCTGTGACACCCGGACAGACCTAGCATTTTTCCCCCTGAAAAAAGCCCAAGTCCCTCAGGGTACCAGAACAGCAGATCTGCATCCCCGGCGGACAACGGGTTTAACTGATCCGGACCAGCGCGACCAGAACCAGTCCCGTGCCCTAACCACGCCGACATGCCAACTCCAGGAGAAGGGGCAGATATGCGTGTTGATCTCAAACATGAAAAGAAGGCGCCACTCAGACGTTCGATGCGAACCGCGTCCGGTGGCCCACCCCCAGGGCGTGAGACCCTTCTACGTCCGTCGACAACCACACAGATTGTCGGAAGAGGAAAAACCCCCATCCCAATTGCTTTATAAAAACGCTGTTTTAACCCCAAGCAACCAAGGCGCGCCAGTCAGTTGCTTAATGTCCAGCAGAACATCCCCAGCTAGCACTATGTGTGCGTCGGGTATATCCACATCAATAATAGGCTATTCAGACCTTTTTATTGAATCCCCAAGGCTCCCAGGGGAACGACAAGAGGGGCGGGATGCAACCAACTCCAACCCTTTATAATAATAAAGAAGAAGTATCAACCGTATGAACCCAACTGCACAGCTGGGAGTAAAAAACTGTTTATATTTTTTTACATCCAGTCACTCCTTTAGTCAGAGAGTATAGACCGAACTTTCCCAGAAGCCTTCCCACATGAGTCGTAGTTATGAAAAAGACATGTCAACTGTGAGTCACGTGACCAACTGACTCAAGTTTACACATAAATCGAGCGTAGCAGACCCGTAAGCCCTACGCTCTAACTCGACACCTTAACACCACAACCTTACGTAAAGATCTTAACTCACGGAAGCCGTCGCCATAGCAACATTGCTATGACGGGGGGAAACCCTGTACACGGCTCATGTTTGTAATAGGAGTCGCGTCAGGACAACCCTTCCCCCCCCCCCCCCCACCCCCCTCCCTGCCAAGACGTTCGAACGGCTCGGCCCTGACTGGCCCAGCAGAATTAGACAAAATCTCCTAAACCAACCAAGTGGGAAGGAGGGGTTTATTCGACACCCCCTCACAAAACCCTTTTTCCCTACACACAATAACAACTGTAGCATTTTGAAACCTTTGGTAGAATGCTAATGTATAGCGTAAGCTAATACAATGCCCGCTACCCACAAAATGTGAACAGGATTTATAACAAAACAAGTCGTATGTGTGTGAATCCTACACCCGCTTTCTATGTCGTACATAGCAAACGCTGACCGAGAGTAACGGCCAGGCCGTGGAACGTGTGTGTACGAGTATTACTGCAACTAACACAACAGCGTTGTGGAACACATTTACTTTGTTTAAGCAATGGAATACCACCAGTTTCTACCTGCATGTGGAGCGTCAGGCTAATAGAACCTCCTACGACTGAGTGTATGCTTGCAGACCTTGCTTAATCTCGTAACACAACATGACTCATCTCTCAATGTAATAGTGCAGATTCACATTTACGCAACCCCATCATATGATTTGTTGAAGAAACACACAGTTTGTTTGGCCAATAATATAGTTCCCCTTATATCGGGGAACTTTTTATTTCCATGGCACAAAAACACAATCATGAGGGGCCGGGGAGGGTGTAGAGGAGAGGGGACACAGAGGGAAAAGTCACTTCAGCGGCGTCTGCTACCTCGTGCCGATCGAGTTTTGCCACCCCGAGGAGCCCCGGAGGGACGGTAGGTAACTGTCTGCTGGTCTCGACGTTCCCTACCGTCTCCTCCGGTCGTGGATGGGCCGGCGGCAGCAGAAGCGCCGTCTCTCCTCCTGGCGGAAAATGGGGTTGGAGAACGGATCTCTCCTCTGCCATCTCTCTGCACGTTGAGGTCATCAGCTGCAGGGCCTTCCCGAATAGTCCAGCATCGGAGAGGCTGGCCGTCAGAAGAGGGGTTCTCTTCTTCTCTGGCACTCGAGCCTGCTCCAGCCAAAGGTGGCGCTGGATCAGGGTGGCCAGGGCGTGCGTCTTCCCCGAGGCTATGGCCAGCACCTGGGTAAGATGCAGGACAGCTCCTGCCGCCTGGGTGATCTGATCGCATTTTACCTCGGTCAGATCCATGCTGCCCGTCATTATCCCCGATACAAATCTAGCCAGGTGGGCGATGTTAGAAGCCGCAGCCAGCGATTGTGTACCAGCGATAAATGACTGGTCACCCCAATATGCCAATCGCCTAGCCGATCTTCCATGGAGAACCGGCTTGCATAATGGTTCCCACACCATATCCGGACAGAGGAGAGCGGCCATCGGCCTATCAAGCCGTGGCACGCCCTCTCTCATACCTTTGACCAACCCCGACACCCGCGTAACTGGTACGTAGGCGGGGGTAAGTCCCATGATGTGAGACACCGCCTGACTCTGACGAACATAGGCCCCCATTGAGGGGAAAAATGGGTAGACAACGTCCACCCCTCTCACCGGGCGACGCTGCCAGAGATGACCTATGAGATCATCGGGGGCAGGAGCAGGCAATGGCTGTGGCAGCGGCACGCCGTTTGCAGCGGCAGCTACCGCCATGAGCTCGGGAAACAAAGCCTGCAGTTCCCCCTGCTGACTTTCCTCCACCGAACCCGCATCCCTCACATGCAGCAGGCTTCGACCCATTGAGGAGACACAGTCTGATGTGGCTGATAGCAGGGCATCCTGCTGAAGAGGCCGAGGTGGTTCCTCGACATCCTCGAACAAGGCGTCCCAAGGAGCCTTTTCTCCCCCCTCCGGTGTTTCATGGATAGGAGGGATACTCGCCTCCACAGGACCTTCAAACAAGAATCCGTCCGACTCTTCCATGATATCCTCAGTTTCCATTGGATAAACAGAGCCCGACGCATCCTCGCTGGTCTCCAGCAATTCCCCAAACCCAGGCCGTTCGCGCCTGCATGCCACCATCTTGCGACGTGAACGGGCAGACGTGAAAAGTTTGCGTCGCAAATCCTCCGGACCCAAAAGAACCGACCGTTCAACAACGGACGATTCCCTGGAACCAGAGTCGAGATCATGCCATCGCCGGAGCGACGGCACCGACGTCTCGGCTCCTCGGATAGGCAAACTACCCATCGGCTGCCTCCTGGGCTGGGTCAGCAACCACGAAAGTGGCAGCAGCCCCGCACCAGACCGCACAACGGAGGCGGGAATGGAGAACCGCTGGTGAAGAGTGGGTCTACTCTCCGAAGTAGACATTATGACTTAGCTTTTTCCTTTGAACAGTTATGAGAGAAGAAAAAACTAAGCACAATGTAAACTCGTCACAACTCTTTTCAACTAACAACACGTCAAGTGGGGATCTACCGAGGCACTTCCTTGTGGTGAAAGCGAGAAGGAGGAGAGCAGGTGACCACACACCTGCTTATGAAGGTAAGCTAACGAGGGGTGTGGTCAGACGAATACTGGGATTAAAGGTACATTTGTGGAATTTTATTCAGTGCGCATGCACGTGCGAGGACAGTGCATGAGTGATGCCGAGCGGATCCACTAATGATACAGAACTAACGTTAATGTTACCAGCTCAAACACCTTATAACTACTACTACTGTCGTGTCCATAAGTTCCCTGGCAGAATACTTTGTTTGTGAGGACAAAGGTATACAAAGAGGAGAGAACCATTTTAAATCGGGGCATGTTAGGAGTTTCGAGAATGCTGGCTAGCAAGCTACTAACGTTATATACACAATATGTACAACGACACAATGATTTGCATGACTATATTTACAAATATGGTAACGTGGTTGTGGCTTTTACAAATAGTGGTTAGCTTTAGAGATAAATAGCTATGATCATGGAGCAATAGTGTTAGGTGAAACAGATACTAGCTCCTCGGCTAACCTAGTAGTAACAAGAAGACTCTGCTTACTGCCACTACCTGCGTGTGATTCTCAGCGCCCCTCATCATCATCATCATCATTAGGTGGCTTCTTCGTTCCGAAGGTTGCCTATCACTCTCCAACCCATTCTGTCCCCACTTCTTCTCTCCAACTCCGTGACTCCGCCTCTCACTCCACTCCAATCACAGACGTCGTCTACCCAGCCTCTTCTTGGTCTTCCACTCCTCGCTGCCCTGATACCTGGTGTGATGTCATCATTAAGATGACACACGCATGTTATGAACCATGGATTAAAATATGCATGTGCGTGGTGATTGTGGTTGGGCGGACAAAATGTTTTCCCCTCTTCATGAAAATCTCCGTTGGCCTAGTCACATTGTTTATTGAACAAAAATACAACATGCAAGTGGGCCTTTAAACAATTAGGATGTGTTTGAGGTTGGGCATTTTCTGAAACGTGGTACATACTATGCTCACCAACAGTCAATGTAAAATAGATTATCATAAACCATTTGACAATCACACTTTTTGTGTCCAATTAGTCCAAATGATAGTCACATAAGGTGTGAAAGACTTACTTATGCATTAAACAAATAGGATGTATTTTAGGTGTTGTATTTTCTCGAAAGAGGTTTGTATACTGTGCTCACCAACAGCAGCATCACTCGGCTCCTCTCTGCTGTTAACACAGTGGTAGATACAAGTGTAAACAAGGCCCTCAAACACAATGGTGTCCCAGAACATTTCAATAAACAGATCTCAGAAGGCTCGAAATGCAACAAAATTAAATGCAGACACCACACTTACCAAGGGAAATAAGAGAGAGAGAGAGTAGTTTGAATTAAGATTTAGCAACTATAACCACGGGAATAAGTTGGTCAGAAAATGCAATCACAGATTTTTAATTACAAATGGCTGGGGATAGATATATTTCTATGGAGTTTGTAATTAATTGAACACATGTTAATTTCTATAAACCTAGCAATGCCACAGAGGCTGGCCTCTTTTGCTAAAGTTTGTTGATGACGGTTGAAATTGCGGCATCTGAGGAATAGTAAAACAAACACAAGACCCCTGCTGCAATATGTTCTGCTCCTTGTCGGGTCTCATAGTTGCCTCACTTTGCTTTGTTCCGTGCAGATGAACAATTGTTTTCTGTGATGAATTCGTATGGTCTTACATTCTGTATATACAGTCATTGTCTCTTCAATAACTCTAAAATGTTTAGACACTTTAAGGGGCAGGAGAGGGTTGTTTTACAAACTGCTGCATATTCATGCATTTATGCATAAGCCAAGCGAGGGTGTAGGTGTGATTTGAAAAGGGGCAGGGGCGTTAATCGGGGGGGGGGGGGGGGGGGGACGTTTGTTATACATAGCGATGGCATGAATTACCTAAAAAAAATACACAAATCCTCAGTGTTTATATAAATGTTTGTATCCCTACAACCAATAGCCTGTGTCCATGCCTACAGCATGAAGAAACTGAATATTGAGAGCATTCCCTGTGGATGCACGGAATTGATAGTCAGAAAAACCCAACAGCAAGTTGTCGTAGTAATATGCATCATTATCCCAGACTGATATGGGTATATCTCAGCTATATTGGGTTTTCCATAACCGGGAATCTCTGGATTTAAGATTACCCTGGCAATTGTATGAAGGGATATGGCATTTACATGACCATAAACACATAGATGAAATCTCTAGGATTATAGTAGTAGCCTACTAAATGGATGTTAAAGGGGACATGCATTATAAATGGCTTTTGTCAGTGTTTAGCATTGTTATATAGTAATAGGGGTTAGTATCAATGGGTCTGTGTCTCTAAATACCATAATGGCGGATTGCTCTCATTCAGTTGAGATAATTTCCTCCTCCAGTTAATTAGGTCATTCTGATTTGACTCAATCGATGACGTAACTGGGAGCTGGTGGAGCTGATTGTGATCTGATTGGCTCTGTGGTTGTAGCGCATAGTGAAACCTGACACTTCCTCAAACGGGAGAGGCAGAGAGCGTGCGAGAGAGAGGGAGAAACAGAGAGAGAGAGAGGCTGCATTTCTCTGAGCGATCGCTCCTCAGCTGTCTGCCCCTGCTTAGTTTACACACACTTGTGACAGAGCACACATACACACACGCGTGTCGTGCTGTCGCCTCTCTGTCTGTCTCTCTCTCCCTCTCTATCTCTCTCTCGAGTCGGGAGCACTAGGATGTCACTGTAATATGTTTGCGCATGGTCCCACGCGCACGCCCGTATTCCGATCCGTACAACAATAATCCCAGAGGTATATATTGTCATTTGAAACAAGTTACCAATGCATTGTCCCGTGAGATTATGCCCCCCCGCGGCTAAATGTATTAGTATCCCCCTCAGTCTCTCTCTATCTCTCTCTGTGCCAGTCAAATATTTAAAAACATTGACCTCTTAACATCCAAGGGCCCACATGTGGACGATTCTTTGCCAACCTCTAGTGGCTCGGGTGTGCATTTATTTTAATACAATATATAGATATTAAAGCCCTATTTGTTGCCTGTCGATTGCCCTTCCAGGTGACAAAATCCGTTCAGCGGTTCTCGAGTTACATGCCGATATGTGAGGCGTGCCCCAAAGTACACAAAAGTACACATTACCACCCCCGACTCCTGGGGCTCTAGCTCCGTCAATCATTTGGCGATCTCGAGAATCTTTGCACAGGGTTGTAGCCAATGAGTGTGGCTTTCCAATGATACCCCATGATATGATAATTGGGGATCTAATACGGTCTATATTGATCGATTTATGATCAAAAGAAAAGCAGGGTCCCCCTATAGGGGGACCTTAAGGCTTAACAGGTTAAATTACCAAGGTCTGAATGAGGGCTTTGAATAAAAAATGTTCCTATGAATATGCTATACAAGCCCTTTATAAAGAAAGAACACTATTATTAACACTATGTAGCCGTGACACAATCAAGGCTTTTTAATGTATCTTTCTTCCTGTTATACTTATGAGTTCCTGGGATCCCGTCTTGTTCCAGTTGTCTTTTCACAAAGACCCAAGACACTTGCTGACTTGTTTGTTGTAAAACATTGTACTCACTAGAGCAGGGGTTCCCAAAGTTTTCAGGCCGCGACCCCCGAAATAACGGTGTCAGAGAGCCGCGACCCACACTATTATAGGAGGTAAAAATAATTATAATTCTTTTTTATAAATGGAAATGTATGGTTGAAACATGCAAACGTTCAAACGCACACACACTAATAAGCATTGGAGGCTTTTAACCAGGGCCGGACTGGGGAAATCATTCAGGCCAGGAAATATAGTGCGAAATATAACCCCAGTCAGGCCACTTTTTAAGCGGGGGGTCTGGGGGTCCCCCACCAGGTAATTATTTGTTACATAGACTTCATTTCCTGCATTTTTTTAGTTGTACCCTTTAAATGCCAGTGTTTGTGATGGCATCACAAATTATTGTTAAAAAACAGGCTAGCCTATATGATTAGCAACAATGGATTTTCTGTTTTTTTGTAATGTCAGATTGAAAATAATACAATCTTTTATTCAACTTCAGCCCTGATCATAACACGACCACATATACATTTTATAATTCTAACCCTTTAAATGCCAGTGTGTGTGATGGCATATATTTGCAATATATCAAATGCAAAGTATGTGAGCAAGAGAGAGAGCGAGATAGTTCTCCAACTTGTGTGAGTTGCAGTGATCTCCTGGTTGTTCCCCACCTAGGTTATCTAACTATTGTGCCGCTGCAACTAGAAACACTGGCCTGGCCTGCTTCTAAATTCTATATCGTATTAGCTGCCGCTCAGTGTCAATCTGCACATATCTCACTCCATTGACGTGCACTGAATAAAAACTTAACAAATGCACCTTTACATACCAGCATCCGTCTGGCCACACCCCCATCTGCTACCTACATAAGCAGGGGTGGGGCCACACACTCATCTCCTTCTCAAATTTCACCCCAAGAGAGTGCCTGTATACCAATCACTTGACGTGGGAAAGAAAGTATTTAGCTGAAGAAAGGAAAACAGAAGAACAAGGAGATACGTTGACGTTATATCTTTATTTTCTCTCTCACTATTTTCGAGAAAATACGGCGATAATGTCTTCGTCACTGGAGTGTCTGGAAGATGATGATCATTCTGACCTCCACCGGCTTTTTCGTATTAGGGGCTTGCGTCGCTGATATACTCCCCACATGCAGTCCTCCTTGCTGCGGCTGGATAGGTATTGAACCTCCGGTTATACAGCTGGACTGTATGAGGCACCGGCTGTTGTGAGAAACTGGTTGCTTCCGGGTTGGGTGAGTAATGTTTTGCTTGCGAGCGGCAGTTGTCTGCTAATGCTATGGGGGTTGGCTGACAATTTTACGAAGGCCGGCCCCAGATTGGGGTCCTCTGCTCGGCCTCTTAGGCGACGGACAGAGGGTCCTGGTCTGACGCCCATGATGGTCAAACTAGTGGGCCGCGACCGAGACCTGGTTTGAACCCGGGATTCTCTGGACAAGCGGATGCTTCTCTGTCCCGTGTAGGCCCCATCTTTCACATGAATGTGAGAGTACACCCTAAACACGAGGAAATGTGGGTCTGGATCTTCTTTATCGGTAGTTCCATGCTCAAGTCGGCTGCAGCCCGTATGGGAATTGTGCCGACTCCGCTGTATGTCTGGTAAATCACTGTGGAAAACTGTGTTTGACATTTCTTTTTCTCTTCTCTCTTAGGATGAGGAGGGTTTCGGGCGGCGGCCTGTCTGAAGTGTGGCTTGTTATGTCGTTGTGTACAGTTCAGGTGATAGCTGCTTAGCTTGCGTGCTAGTTTGTGGCCTACTGTTAGCCAGTCAGCTGTTAGCTCCGGCGCTAGCTCGTTGTGTTCACTAGGCTAGGAAACGTTAGCTTGTTGCTATCAGTCGGGAACGGCTGTTAGCTTAATGCTACACTGTGAATGTTACTGTGAGTATAACAAGCCTTAAACACTCTGACTACAACGTCATCTTTGACAGAGGATGTTAGTCCACCCTACACCGGGGGCCATGCCAGCGAGGACTTCGTCAACATGGAGAATGGCGGCTGGGTGGCGCAGCGGACATTATCCTCGTCACCAACGCAGGAGACGCGGGCCCGTTAACCAGTGTTGCAGTCCTCTCAGGGTGGAGGTAGGAGTCCTGACCGGACTTTAAACACTTATTCTTTCCTTCCCTTCTAAATGTTTTGTAATAACAATGTTTTCCAAAACGTGTGTTACTGCAATACATTGAGGAAACGACGCATGTTGTGTGTGAATTGTCTTGTCACTGGTATAGCTTCTCTCTACATAGAAAATCGGCGTTGTTTTTACATGTGTAAAAATGAACTGGTTAGTTGTGATGAGAACATGTACGTTCATGTAACGTTTGTAACGTGGGTGAACTCACAACTAAGTGGGTTAATTAACCTGTGAAGCTATGCTTAGTGACATGTGATTGAGGAATGAATCCTTTTCTCAGCCTGTGATGACAATGAATAGCGTGTTCACATATTAACAGGGGGACCTGTTCAACCTGGTCGTATCAAGGGTAAGGTAGGAGGGGTGGCCCCCCCTGGTTTTTCCCTGGGGCTCCCCCCCCCTCCTCTCAGACATGTTTGTTTACAATATATTGTGTCACTGTGTTTGTGGGGATACGATGTAACCCTCAGCTTAAGCTGTTGGGGTTGTGCTTCTGCTTGAGAAATGATTATTTTCCTAGGGAAAAGGTTGTTTGGTCACTATCATGTGTGCTTAGCAAGGCCTGTGGCCAATACGTAATCGAGGACTTATGTCTCTCTCGTTATGAAAAACGGCGTTCCTCTGTAGTAAGAGTGTACTTTTGCCATTTTTTGTTGTGATGAAGGGTTGTGTGTGTCGTTGAGATCTACAACTGGGTTAGGTTTTGGCCCACAGAAGCACATGTGTAAGTCTGGTACCGGGGCTCTTAAAGGGGCCCTCTCTGTTCTGTGTTTTTTTCCGTACCTTTTTTTCTTTAGTAAAAATCAGATAGCAGGTTAGCACATGAGCTATGTGAAGCTGTTAAATGCTTCATGTAGCATGCTGTGACTGGTTCATGGCTCTACTTTGTCATTACATCGTGCCAGGGGTGAGGGGTCGTAAAGGGGTGAACTGGTAAACCTTTCCTCCGCTTTTCTGATTGGTCACGTTGCTGTTTCGGCACGTTACAAGGTAGGGGGGGGGGGGGGGGGTTCTGGTCCCACGCCCTGAAAGATTGGGCGTGTGCACCGCGGAAATTCCCCCACCATAGAGTACGTCACTGAGCACGTTTCTATTGGTAAGACTTCCGTGAGTTGTTCAGGTTCCATGTTATGGATCTGTTTCAGGGAGTTGTCAGAGCCTCCTCCTCACGAAGCTCCTCATCAGGGAGAAGAGCCTTCTGTGAGTTCGGACCCTCCTTCCCAGTGAGGGAGCCTCCTCAGAGTTTCAGAGCCTCCTCCTCAGATTGTCAAGGTGAGTAGAACTTCAAAAAGGAGTTCTGCTCTATTGTATGTGTATTTGATTCAATTTGATTATTGAGTGTGTATTGGTTCAGAGCCTCCTCCTCGGAGAGTCCTAACCCAAGTGTTACATAGCTCAATGTTGCAATATTTCTTTTCAATCTATACAGCTCACGTGGGAAGTCTCTCTGGGGGTTCCCCGTCCTCTCCTTTTTGGAGTAGGTGGACGGGGTATTGTTTAGGGTTTCCCTGACTCCTCGCCTTACAGGTCTGTTGAGTCATGGGTTTCCCCCCGTAATAGGGGTACGTCGCTCACCGTCCCCTCTTATGAAGTGTGGTTGACGGGGTGGTGTTTCCCTCAGCCGCGTCGCATGGGACCCATGTTCGTATTATTTTTTCTTTTTTCTGAAAAATGTAAAATTAAGAAAGCGGCTTCTTGTCGTTCCCCAGGCGGCTTGGAGGAACGGTATCTGGTGTCTTGTTAGACTATCCATTGATGTGTTTTGGGTCTCAACGTGTACATAGTGCTGGCTCTGGGTGTTTCTGATAGGAATCACGCATGAGGCTGGTGCGCCTTGGTTGCTCGTTATTAAAACGGCGTTTTTATAGGGCAACTGGGATGGAGTTTTCTCTTCCGAGCGCCAGTTTACTAGGTTTGTCTCGACAAATTCTCGTTCATATTTGGGGGATGTTAACGGAATAGATCAAAGCATAGGTAGAGGGGTCTCACGCCCTTGGGGTGGGCCACTGAGCGCGGTACGAATGGGACCGTCTGGGTGGCGCCCTCTATAATGTTTTAGATCGACATGCGTACCTGCCCCCCCTCCTGGAGTTGGGGATGTCGGCGTGATTAGGGCACGGGACTGGTTCTGGTCACGCTGGTCCAGGTCATTAACCCGTTGTCCGCCGGGGATGCAGATCTTCTGTTCTGGTACCCTGAGGGACTTGTGCTTTTTTCAGGGGGAAAAATGCCGGGTCGGCCCGGGTGTCACAGGGTTTGATATTATGGAGATGTTCGTTCTCCATTCTCTCGCCCCTCTCTTCTCCCGCTTACGCATGGCTGAGAGGGGGCTGTTGAGGTGGTTTTTATAGTACTCCTCTGGCATCCCTGTGTACGTCCCGGTCCGCCGGGCCCGGTCCGAAGTCGTTTTTCGTCAACCCGTAGGCCTGGGATAACCCCTTTTTGAAAACTGAAACACTTGTACTGCGGTATAGCCAGTGTATACCCGCAGGTGTGTTTTGGAGTTTTTTCCTGAGGGGTTATAGGAACAACCACACCGCATGTTGAACCAAGAGGGTGGTTGATTCCCTGGTGTGTTGGAGCGGAGTCAACTCCCGGGTTACCCGGTTGAGTGTGCCCCTGCACATTCATGACATCTGCCAATCGTGTCAGCCTTCTCTGCCTCGGCCCCTCTAGAGCGTCAGGGATTTTCGGAGGAGGCTTTGACATGGTGCTCAACAATGCCAGCATACGCCCCTTCCGCCGGGGTGCTGTTTTCAGTTGACCCCTTTGGCACCTGTCTCGTCCGCAGTGCTCCAGGCTCGGGTCAAGTGCCTGCTGCCTGGATTGAGGGATCGGCCTCTTCTGGAGGTCGTCTCCCCGGTGCGCTGACTGCTCCCGCTGTAGTGTAGCCTCTTGAGTGCTTCGAGTTACAGCCATGCTGACTGCCTGAGTATGCCAGGGTCAGTGTGCCAGGCGGCGTGCTAGTGGGGGGAAGGGCCTGCTCTTGGATGGGCCCTGTCCGAATACGCTGGCGATGTGGGGGGCGGTATCACTAGTGACCGCCTGGTGAGGTCTTGATGCTGTGGTGTCATTGGCCTCTCCAGGCCCCCTTTTTCCGGGGGGATCCAGTCCCTTCTGGGTCTGGGTCTTCCTTCGCGCTCCGCTGCTATGGCCTTGCCACGGGGTTGAGTTTGCTCTTGACCCCGTGATTTTGGGGGCGGTAACAAGGTTTGCTCCTTCCGTTCGTTCCCTGGTGGCATGCGGGTTGTGCGTGTGTGTAGTCGTGGGGTGAAGCCACGGTCTGCTCACCCTGTGCGTTGAGTTGCTCGAGTTCCTCTTCGCACGGTCGGATCCGTCTCCCTCCCATCCTCCAATAGGGAGGGTATCCCTCCATTAGGGAGGGTCGGGGGGCTTGGTCCTCCCCGGTTCTGATGGGTGTGGGGGGCCTCAGTGGGGTACATTTGTCGAGCTTCAGCTCCCGCTCAGCTCCCGTTGTGCAGATTGATGCTGAGCGGCAGCTAATACGATATAGAATGATAGTTCTATGAGTATTAGTGACGCTCAGCGTCTAGACACCACTCCGGCCTTTGATCTTACCTTATGGTGAAATGATTGAGAAGGAGATGAGTGTGTGGCCCCACCCCTGCTTATGTAGGTAGCAGATGGGGGTGTGGCCAGACGGATGCTGGTATGTAAAGGTGCATTTGTGAAATTTTTATTCAGTGCACGTCACTGGAGTGAGATATGTGCAGATTGACGCTGAGCATCACTAATACTCATAGAACTATGGTTATATTCATAACCTATCGTTCAGTGGCCTGACTGCATAAAAAATAACAATAATAATAATAATTTTTTTTCTTGGAAATCATCTGGCGACCCCCACTTTGAAAATCACTGCACTAGAGCACCTGGTTGAACTCTGCTGCTTATAGGCCTACCAATAGTTAACTAGTCTACTTCATCTCCAATATTGTACACACAGACATATAGGCCTACAGATAGCAATAACTTATATGGTACTGCAAGGGGAGGAAACATTCCAAGGATTATATGATCAACTATGAACATGGTGCTGAATGGACAGCTCCTCAATAGTTAACATTAGTCCATTAGGCATCAACCATAACATACAACCAGAGCACACAGACAAGCAGGTTTACACCGTCTCTGACTGACTTGATACTAAACAGTAGGCCAGGCAAGAGAGAATTACTTGAGTTTAACACTTTTGTACAGCTGTCATCTCCACGTCCACTGTTTAATGTTACAGTGTCAGTTTTGCAGTCAGATCTCCCTCGATGCAGCAGGGCCAGTACCAAAAATCCTGCTCAAAACAGAGACATTTTGCCCCAATGTTGCTACAGGCAGAGTCCTAGAGTTCCTAGAATCCCTAGCTAAGTTAACAGAGTTCCTAGAATCCTAACTAAATTAACAGAGTTCATAGAATCCTAGCTAAATTAACAGAGTTCATAGAATCCTAGCTAAGTTACACAAATGTAAAACTAAGTTAACACGCACTGCTCTCTCCTAAAGCCAGAAACTAGAGAGAGAACCCTCCAATCAGTGATGTCACTGAGATGTCATTTCTGGGGCTTTACATGAACAGGGCCCTGCCTACCCACCTATTAGTACATCATTGTGAATAAGGAATACCTCCCTGCTCCCCATCGATGGCATATTGGTTAACACTAGCACAGCCATGGAGAAAATGCCACTAATTCCCGCCAGGAACGGGTCAGATGACCCGACAGCTTATATGAGAAATATGAGAAAAATAAACAGTGTAAACTATATAATTACCTCTGAATATAAAAATATGAGTTTTACCACAATGAAATGTAGGTTTGCGTGACATAAAAAAATATATATATTTAAAAAAAAAATGTATTATTATGATTTTTGGATGGAAGAGCCACACATTGACTGGCAAAGAGCCACATGCGGCTCGCAAGCCACGGGTTGGCCACCCCTGTGCTAGACGCTCGCAAAGTGCTGTGACTTTCGTCTGTTCCAATGGCCCATATGTGGAATAGGCCTGTGCGTCAATAATTAAAATTAATATTTTACCCAGAATTAACTTCCATGCTCCCGTTACCTCCTCCTGTTGGTTACTGGCAGAAATTGCACTCTGCCTCATATAAATTAGTTTCGAACAATAAACGCCCGCACTTGAAGAGATCAACTGCCGAAAGAAGTAAACTCGACGGAGGCTTAGCATTTCCAGACTCTGATCACTTAGTTTGACGCTCAAGCAGCCGTGTCTTGGCGACCATTGGAGGAGAGGATGGTGTCCCCACATAGACTTCAAGATATTGTGTATAGGCCTACCAACATTTCAATTAAGCAATGCAAATTACGACTTGGCCCTCTATCACACATGTGATCCAGACTTGGCGTGACACCCAGAAAGCATGTACTAACCGCCATAAATGGCACACGCACTCCCCTCTATTTAATAATAATTTACTCCTTATTGGACAACAACCTATTAGGTACCCTAGATGGGAAAAGAAAGGCATCCACACGTTGGGGGATATCTTCGATAACTCTGGTCTCCGTTCTTTCCAAGATCTATCCAACGGATATGATCTCCGCGGAACCTCCTTTTTCTTTACAAATAAGAGCAGCTCTGAGGGCTCATGGCGTTCCATGGGACGTTCCACTAGAGCGTCACCGTTTTGACAAATTATTTTATGACAAAGAGACATCGAGAGGCTTCATTTCTGACTTTTATCGCCATTTACTTATGTCATCGTATAAGGACCTCCCCCTGGATACGATTTGGAGAAAGGATGTCCCGGAGTTGGATGTAGATTTTGATTGGGATGCAGTTTGGGAAAATGTTTGGCTGTCCTCTCGCAACCCAGATCACCAACAGATTCATCAAAATTTTGTTCATAGGACTTATTTGACCCCTAGACGATTGAATCTAATGGGTCTCAGACCTGACTCTCGATGTACCTTATGTCCAAACGGTGCCACCGGAACATTTATGCATATGTACTGGGAATGTCCTCCTGTTGAGCTCTTTTGGGAAAATGTTACTTCCCAGCTATCAGATATTTTCTCTCTGACCATACCTGTTCTGCCTTCTGTATTGTTATTGAATGATGTTTCTCAATTACCAACCTCTATACATGTGAAGAGACTCATTCTAGCCGGCCTCACAGCCGCCAAATTTTTTTTTGCCTCAAGATGGATACACCCAGATAAATTATGCCCGAAGGTATGGATTCTCACTTATCTTGATGTGATTTATCTGGAGATATCCACTGCACGGGTTATAGGGGTTAATGAGTCGAATATTGCAATCTGGTTAGCAGCGGTTGCAAAGATAAAAGAATGCATATACATTTTAGAGATTTTGTATTACTAAATAGTGCATTGGTCCTCGGGTGAGCGGGGATTGGGGGGGGGGGGGGGGGGGGGAGAGCGAGCGAGAATCAATGTGAATTGTTTATATATTTGTTGTCTTCTATAACTGGTTATGTATGTGTTCTCGCCTAAATTCTTATCCCAACCCATGTTTGCTTCCGCGTTCGCGTTTTCGCTCTGATTGGCCACTGACGTTTCTGGTTGCACCTATCGTGTGACGGCAAGTTCTTTCGCCGGTTAAGCTTAGGCACTCTTTCGAAGTTGGTTGAGGTTAGAGTTTGTCATAGAGCAGGGCGATATCGTGTGACGGCAAGTTATTTTGCCGGTTAAGCTTAGGCACGCTTTCGAAGTTAGAGTGTGGATTGTAGGCGTTAGGTAGTTTGCTGCTGGTCGAGGCGGAAATGGTCGCATCACGCGATTGGGCGCACATGTCACATGACCAGAAACGTCAGTGGCCAATCAGATCGCAAACATGGGTTGGGATAAGAATATACATGTTCTGGGCCCCTTTGGTTGTGTCGGAGGGTCACAGGCTCGGGTGGGGGGGGCCCTTGGTTCGGGGCCTCTGCAAGTCGTAGTGTTAAAGAGGCATGATGCTTTGACTTGCTGGGGTGCCGGACTCGGGGCCATCGAGGGTTGGGGATCGTGGCTGCGGTGGGTGGTGATGGAGGGGGCTTGGGATGTTAACTGTACGGTCTGTCTCATTTATTGTCTAGTCATTGTTGTGTTTAGTAAAAAATGTTGGGATGTCTTTTTATGTATTATTATGTATTATTATGTATTATTATTATTATTATTATTATTATTATTATTATTATTATTATTATTATTATTATTATTATTATTATTATTATTATTATTATTATTATTATTATTATTATTATTATTATTATTATTATTATTATTATTATTATTATTATTATTATTATTATTATTATTATTATTATTATTGTGTTGTGAGATGTTTTGTTTCATGTTTGAAAAACAAAATAAAAAAGATTTGATCACAAAAAAAAGACCTATTATATACATTTGATTTGGAAATAGTAGCGTGTCCAGGCGAGCAACGCCAACTCTTTTAGTAAAATTCACATATTCCTCCATAGCGCCGTTTTATGGAATTAACCAGGATCACTCTGAAACTATACTTATATTCACCATGGTATAACACGCAAACGTATACATGAAAAAATAGTATTGTATCCATCCATAGCTATAATATAGAATATAGATATAGCCCTGCAAACACTGCCATGCAGCCCTATCTCTTCGAGTGGTGGCGCAGTAGGAACTAAGGGTGCTTTCACACCAGAGCTGTTTGGTCGGGACTATCGGACCAGAGTTCGTTTTCTCGGATAGTCCGCTTTTTTTGGGGTGGTGTGAATGCTCAGTCGAACTCTGGTGCGGACCAAACACGCAAACTCTGGTCTGCCTGAAAATGTAGGTCTCGGTTCGCTTCATCGGTCCAAACGCGGACCAAATATAGGAAGTGATCTGATAAACTGCATCTTCATCCCTGAACAAAAGGGGCTTAGGTAGCTTCGTGCCAACCTCCATCAGACTGCTGAACACCTAGGTCTGGTGGAGGCCGGACTGCCCCCCCCCCCCCCCCCCCCCCCCCCCCCCAAGGACTTTGGACTACTTAAAATAGACTCCCCCTTCAACCTGATGGACACATACTATGTACCTGTACTACTATTATTTATTATTTATATACATACATAACTGCTCCACATGGTTTAAGTACTGTAGTTTTAATGTAGTTGGTGTTTTTTTTATATAGTGGTCTTTTTATTGTAGTTTTAACATTTTTTTTTTATATATATAGTGGTGAGTGTCTATGTATTGTGACTGTATGTTTGTCTTTCAACTACTGCACAAATGAAGTTCCGAAAGGAAAATAAAGTAATTTGAAGTTTGAAGTTGAAGGAAAAAAACAAACACAGTAGCCGCATTCACTGCAAAACAAGCACACGGTAAACATGTCTCGTGGACAGACGTGGGCGAATGACGAGGTAAAAGCCCTGATAGACATTATGGGCAGAAGACCAAATTAAACAGCTACTTGTGGGCACCCATAAAAACAACGCAGTGTACAAGTTGTTTAGCGAGAGGATGGTGGTAATGGGCTTCAATAGAACAATGGATCAATGCCACGTCAAAATAAAAAAAACTGCATCAGCAATATATTAATAAATAAGCAGATAATTAAATTAGATGTCCATAACATTTGTGTTTTTAATTAGCATAGCCTAAATAAATATGAATTCAAGAAGTTAAATACTGAATTAATGACACATATTTATTAACAGGCTGAAAGTTAAAACGAATAACAGGCTGAAAAAACAATTAGACTATTTAATATAGGCTAAACACAGTGCCTAAAATATAGGCTATGCGGTGCGTAAAAGGCAACTTTGGCTATAGCCTTCTAAAACTATTGAATAGGCTAAACTTCTTAAATGGCTTCTTGGGTTCACATTTCTGTGGTTTGCAATGGTGCAGCTGCGGGCCAATGTTCCGAGACATATTACATTTAATTTGTTAGGCTATTTGAATACACTGTTAGCCCTAAATGGTGGATTCAAATAGCCTAATAACAATTACAAATATATAAATATGTCTCGGAGCATTGGCTTGTAGTTGCGTTGTTGCAAACTAGAGAGATGTGAATTAAAGAAGTTAAAACGAATAATAGGCTGAAAAAACAATTAGCCTATTTAAAGTCTGTGACTAGGAGTTCGGGGGATGAGAAAGACAAGTTCCCTTGGTATGATGACCTGGACGTTATACTTGGCACAAGAGTACAAGACCCACATCCAGCCCGAAACATGTCATTGAGTCTTTCGAAGATGAGACCCATCAGACTGCAATCACGGGCTTCACGGTATCACCGGCACCGACTGAAAATTGTGACGCCTCCACTGATCTGGAGTCAGACAGGGCTCGCAGTCACACACACATGCGCGCGCGGACACACGTTAGGGCTCACAGTCACACACACACATTTCCACTCTCTATTGTGTCCAATAGACGAGCGCCTTTTCGATAGCGTGACATTGTTCAGAAAGTTTGGTGCGCTTGACAAATTGCAATGTGAATGCAGACGAACCAAATTAAGAATGCAACAATGTTACAACTTCACCCCCCGAACCGCACCTAGTCCGCACCGAGTCCACCAAAACTATACGTGAAAGCGCCCTAAGATGCTCTAGGCCTCTGGCGCTGAATGAGTTAAACGGGAAACCCATTTTATACAAAGTGCCTTCTCAATTATCTAGCTTTTAAAAGGGAACTATTCTCCATGCGATAATATCACAGAGAGAGAAGGATTATCGGAATTTTACCTTCCAGGCTCCTGTAGTCAGCAAGAAGCTGCAGATTTGGTCCGCGTTTAAGCGTGTCATACAGCTTCGCCCTCAGCTCTGGCCTCGATCGCTGCCTCACCCGGAGAGCGGGTGGTGAGCGTCAGGGTAAGTGTTTCCTTTTAACCTCCAACCTCTCATAGTGGCGGTGACCAAGTCACACTGTAACCCGTCCGTCCGTCCATCCGTCCCTGATGTTTCAGCGAAGGTCAAGGATTCTGTTGCCGCTCTGACCCTTGGGTCACGCTATCTCCCTCCAGCAGCTGCCTCCTGTCTGGACATACCAGCCCCATTCCTCATGATATTATAGAGAAGAAAGAGAGAGATACTGTAGCAGAACCAGGGCCCAGACATTCCAACAGCTTTTACACTCACACCACACCTCTGCACATAAGGAGGAAGAAGATGGCATACCGTTCATTAAAAAACACTAAATACATAAATGGAAATGGCTGGAATATGGCCATGTGCCGGTACTGGTAGTCCTCTACATTCGTTTTTTTCTTTAAAAACGTGGCACGCATATTAATTAATGGTTTGGCTGTGTGCATGAAAGCAGCTGCACAGTGTATATGATTCACACATGATATACCTGTGGAATCAACGTAGTCAAAGAAAGTGGTGCAATAATAATAATAATTAACCTGATATTGATAATAATAAGCCTAGTATTAATAATGTTGATAATAATATTTTTTTTTTTATTTACCAAGGGAATTCGCCTCAGTTATTATAGTGGCTGTATATATTCCCCCGCAAGCTGAGGCCAAATCGGCGTCCCAGCAACTGGCTGCACGGATTACGGAGATGGAGAATGCACACCCGGACTCTAACTCTACCCTCCTCGTAATGGGTGACTTTAACCACGTCAACTTGAGGAAGTCGGCACCCAGGTACAAACAACAAATATTCGCTGCTACCAGAGGCGAAAAAACACTCGACCAATGTTACTGTACAATTTCTCGGGCATTTCACGCCGTGGTGCGCTCCCCTCTCGGTCAATCTGACCATAATATGATCTTTTTAATCCCTCAGTACCGTCAACAGTTAAAGACTATTAAAAGGACTGTCCGGCCTGTGAGGCAGTGGTCGACTGAGGCTGCTGATATGCTCAGTGACTGTCTGGAGCTCACTGACTGGTCTGTTTTTAGTGAAGCATGTGATGATTTGGATGAATACACTGACACAATATCCTCATACATCAACTTCTCGGAAGACAGGTGTATCCCATCAAAGATGATGACTATCTATGGCAATAATAAGCCATGGTTTAATAAAGAGGTTAAAAGTCTCTGGGTTAAGAAGAATCAGGCTTTCAAAAGTGGAGATGCAGATCTCTATAAAATTGCCAGGTATGAATTTGAACGAAGTGTGAAAACAGCTAAAGCTAAGTACAGAGATAGTCTTGAGGACAAATTGAAAGCTGGGGATTCAAAAGGGGTCTGGCAGGGTCTACATATGATTACTGGGTACAAGAATAAACGTGTGATGGGGACCCCCTACTCCCTGACAAGCTCAATGAATTTTATTGCAGATTTGATGCGCACTCAGGTGATCAACCCAGGGTAGCTGATAGAATGGGTCCTGTAACCCCCCCCCCTTTGTAGTTGAGGAACACAAAGTCAGAGCCTTACTCCGCAAACAAAATGTTAGGAAGGCCGCAGGGCCAGACAATGTGTCTACTTTTACCCTGAAAAATGGTGCTGACCAACTTGCTACTGTTTTTACAGATCTTTTTAATTGGTCTCTCAGCACACTTAAAGTCCCGGCATGCTATAAATCTGCCATAGTCATACCTGTGCCCAAGAAATCTAGCGCTGCTTGTCTGAATGATTACAGGCCCGTCGCTCTGACCTCTGTCATTATGAAGGTGTTTGAGCGGCTTGTCTGTGATCATTTATCTAGTATGGTTAAATTAGACATGTATCAGTTTGCTTATCAGCCCAACAGGTCTGTAGGGGATGCTGTATCTATGTGTTTACACACCATCCTGCAGCACCTGGAGGCCTCTGCCACTTATGTACGAATTTAGTTGATTGATTTTAGTTCAGCGTTTAACACGATTGTGCCTTTTAAATTATTTGAAAAACTTAAATTGCTCAGAATTGATGCGTCTCTGTGCTATTTTATTCTAGATTTTCTCTCAGACAGAGAACAAGTGGTTAAAGTAGGTAATTTGTTCTCTAGTTCCAGGACCTTGAACACCGGGGCCCCCCAGGGCTGTGTTCTCTCTCCTCTGCTCTACTGTCTATACACTAACGACTGTGCCTCCCACTCTGATTCTGTTCGATTTTTTAAATATGCGGATGACACAGTAGTGGGACTAATTAAGAACGGGGATGAATCGGCCTATAGAGCTGAAGTCGATAGCTTTGCTGTATGGTGCAAGGAGAACGACCTGCTTTTGAACATCTCCAAGACAAAGGAAATTATAGTTGACTTCCGGCGCGGGGAGGCAGTCCACCCTCCTCTTAGACAGGGTACATTTTCAGAAAATCATAACCCTGAAGGCATTTCGTGTTTATTTTTGGTACACAACATTTCTAGGGGTATTAAGGGGTGCTGAATCCAAATCTACTGTATACCAAGCTCAAAAATGTCAAATAAGGCCTCAAAATTGAGAAATCCAACATGGCCGCCAGCGCCAGGCTGAAATCTATTTAAGTGCATATCTTTTTTACTAAACAAGGTAGAAACATGAATGAAATGTGTTTTTATATGTTTGCATACATGTATGAGGAATTTAAAATCATATCCTGATTTTAGATCAGTTGTGAAAATGTTGCTTGAAACTCATATTTATAGCAGAAACTGTGGTTGTTATTGATGCATAACTCATCAACCAAATAAGAAAGAAAAGCAGGATGATCCCAGGTCATGGATTTATTCATCAAACTCTTTTCTCTTGAATTTTTTATCAACATGCCATTCATGCAAATTAGATAGTCCTTAATATGCGTACAGTAGCTTAGGTACAGTAATTTATTGTCAGTCATCAATCGTATTCAGGCTGGTGTCGCAGGTGTCTTGCAGTTGCATGATTCATCCAATGCCACTTTTCCTGAATAGAATAGAATAGATTATAATATAATACAATAAAAGAATTATTTTACCATATCAATATAAGTGAATGTTCAAGTTTCTTTATTAGTTGTCATACAGCATACAGAATACTTTGCATGAAATGTTTATTTCTGTGTTGCTCCTGAGAGTGTGCTAGATAATAACAAGATAGTATAAAATAAGTATAATAAGTATAAAATAGAAAGTCAAGAAGTCAAGTACGTAAACAAGTGTAAACAACAAAATTGTTCAGTGTATCTATATACAGTATGTACAGCTGGTACAAAAATGGTGAGGTATAGCTTAGCTTGTGGTGCCACCTTGTAGTGGTGAGGTGCAATAAGGAATGAGAATGATGTGCGATTTCCTTACCAATAAAATAAAGTGTAAAGTGTGTCTAAAGTGGTAAAGTGGGTGCTACAGTGTGTTGTTTATTTAAGTGAGTGTATGTGCGCTGTGGGTGTGTTGATGGTTTGCTTATTGTTCATTGTTCATTCATTGAGCATCCTGATGGCCTGGGGATAGAAGCTCCTTCTGAGTCTCTCTGTGCTTGCCATGAGACTCCGGTATTGCTTGCCTGACCGCAGCAGTTCAAAGAGGCAGTTGTTTGAGTGGCTGGAGTCTTTGATTATTCTCTTAGCCTTGCCCATGCACCGCTTGTTGTAAATGTCTTGGAGAGTGGGAAGCCCACCTTCAATTGTGCGTTCGGCTGAACGGGCCACTCTCTGTAGTCTGCTGCGGTCTTGTGCAGTGCTATTCCCAAACCAGGAGGTGATATTGCCAGTCAGGATGCTCTCTATTGTGCATGAGTAGAAGTTCTTGAGGATCTTCTGACTCACGTTGAACTTCCTTAAGCGCCTAAGGAAGTAGAGGCGTTGTCGTGCCTTCTTGATAACACTATCAATGTGTGTGGTCCATGTCAAGTCCTCGGATATGTGGACTCCGAGGTACTTAAAACTGTTCACTCTCTCAACCGGTGCCCCGTCGATGCTGAGGGGGCTGTAGTCCCTGACCCCGACCTCCTAAAGTCCACAATCATCTCCTTTGTTTTGCTGACGTTCAGGGAGAGGCTGTTCTCTTGACACCATCCCGCTAGAACCTTAACCTCTTCCAGGTAGGCCCTCTCGTCGTTTGCAGAGATCAGGCCCACCACTACTGTGTCATCAGAAAATTTGATGATTGTGTTGTTGTTCCGCTGTGCCACACAGTCATGTGTGTACAGGGAGTGGAAGAGGGGACTCAGGACACAGCCCTGGGGGGCCCCTATGTTGAGAGTGATGGATGAGGAGGTGCAGTTGCCTGCTCTCACCACCTGGGGTCTGCCCGTCAGGAAGTCCAAGACCCACTGGCAGAGGTCATAGTTCAAGCCCAGGTCCCTGAACTTGGCTATGAGTTTGGAGGGGACTATGGTATTGAATGCTGAGCTGTAGTCGATGAATAGCATTCTCACATAGTTCCCCTGCCTCTTGTCCAGGTGTGATGCTGCTGTGTGCAGCACATGGGCTATGGCGTCCTCCGTGGACCTGTTGGGGTGGTATGCAAATAGCAGGGGGTCCAGGTTGATGGGGAGGGAGGAACAGATGTAGCCCTTCACCAGCTTCTCAAAGCACTTCATGGCTATGGAGGTGAGAGCTACAGGGCGGTAGTCGTTGAGGCAAGCAGGCTTGGATTTTTTGGGTACAGGGATAATGGTGGACTTCTTCAGACAGGTGGGGATGACAGCCTGTTCTAAGGACAGGTTAAATATGTCAGTGAATACCGGGGCCAGTTGGTCGGCACAGACTTTTAGAACGCGGCCGGGGATACCGTCCGGTCCTGCTGCCTTCCTGATATTCACTTTCTTAAACGTCCTCCTCACCTCATGTTCTGTTATCCTGAACACTGAGTCTCCATCAGCAGTGCCCCCCCCCCTGCCACATAGCTCTAGAGCAGGGAGGGCATGCGGCCCTCACCGACGTTCCATGCGGCCCCAGGCCAATATTAAAATTTTTTTTTTTTTTTTTTTTTTTTTTTTTATTGTATTCGACTAAGAAGAGTTGGCAGTCAACTATGGCTCCTTTCGATCGATTAGTCGACTATTTGACTAATAGGGGTCAGCCCTAGTGTGCACATATTCAACGCTGTTGAAAGTGCCGTGCAGCAATATGGGGGTTTTGATAAACTGTCGGCTGTTGTTACCGATGGATTCGCCGGGCTTCTAAGGCAGAGTGGCGTTGAGTGTCCAATGCTGGACTGCATTATACATCAGGTAAGTTCGCTAACATAATTTCCATCTATTGTGCGTCACTATAATGACCAATGCGAGTCGAGTGTAGTCAAATTATATGCGAGAGTCGTTAAATCGGTTTTATTTTTTTTTATCTGATATAGGAGGCTCTCTGTGCCAAGAAGCTTGAATACAGCCATGTTATGGATTTGGTTACCAAGGTTACCAATCTAATTAGTGGAGGCAACAGGTCACTAAACCATAGAAAGTTTGTCTCCTTTTTGGAAGAGATGGACACTGATTATGGCGACTTGCAGCTACACACAGAAATCCGATGGCTGAGCCGTCGGAAAGTACAGGAGCGACATTGAAACACTGCAAATGCAATTCAATGATCGGTTTGAAGATTTCAACGGCATGCAGTCACGGATAGCACTGTTTGCCGGCCCCCTCACCGCTACGGTGTCAGAGCAGCCCCCACCGTTGCAGCTTGAACTGTGCGAGCTACAGTCAGATCCTTTTTTTCAAGCAAAGAGAAATGAGAGGGGAATTTCGTTTTGAAAACTGCTACCTGAGCCCCGCTTCCTTAGGGACTTTGCCCTCTCTATGGCCAGTATGTTTGGGAGCACATACATACGTGAGAGCAATTTCTCAAACATGAAGCACATCAAGTCAAAGGAGAGAAACAGGCTGTCGGATGAAACATTATTTCATCTGATACAGATTGCATGCACAAACATTGAAGTTGACATTCCTGCTATTGTGCGCCAAATGGAGAGACCACAAGTGTCTCATTAAAGACAGGGGGGGGAGGAGATGATGAAGAGGTGTAGAGGGGGGGAAGGAGATGATGAAGAGGTGTAGAGAGGGGGGGGGAGAGATGATGAAGAGGTGTAGAGAGGGGGGGGGGAGATGATGGAGAGGTGTAGAGAGGGGACCATTATTATTATTATTATTATAACCATTATTGACCCACTGTGGGGCGAGGGTGAATGTCATGCCAGTTTGAGTCAATGGGAGGCATGTAGTATTGCACTTTACTTTACTTGCACTTTACTTGTTTACTTTTGTAGTGTTCAGATAACACTAATAACACAAACACAAAGCAGCATTCCTGCTGCATTTCACTACAACAGTAAATCAAAAGTGCAATAATAAATGATTTTGTTAAATGTATAAACTTGTATCCTGCTACTAAACAAAACATTCCTGAGTGCTTCATATCCATAACATGCATTTCAGTGTTATAATGTTTTGTTTAGTAGCAGGATAAAAGTTTATACATTTAACAAAATCATTTATTATTGCACTTTTGATTTACTGTTGTAGTGAAATGCAGCAGGAATGCTGCTTTGTGTTTGTTGAGCAGTGGGCTTTAAGTTCATACATTTATTTTATTAGAAGCCTTAATTATAATTGATCATTTTTGTATATATTTGGGGTCACAGCAATACTTTTAAATTCAGCTGTTTATAAATTCATAAAGTTGAAATTGCATTACTAAATGCATTTGAAATGGAATAAAAACAAAGTTACAACAAATTATAATTGTTTATATACCTTATTTATCACATCTGTGACTATTATGGGCTATTTGAGTGATGGGGTACTACTGGCGGGACTGCCGATAAACAATGCGGCCCCCCAGATTGATTGTGGACATTTTGTGGCCCTCACCATATACAAAGTTGCCCACCCCTGCTCTAGAGTCAGCCTGTTCATATTGAAGTTCAATTTTATCCCTGAAGCGCCTTTTTGCTTCTATTACTGTCCTCCTAACATTGTATCTCACCACCTTGTGGTCATTCATGTTGCCTGTCACAAGCCTGGCATTGTATGCTGAGGTGCGCGCCTTCAGAGCTTCGCGGACGGATTTGTCTACCCAGGGCTTTTGGTTTGGGTAAACTCTAATTGTGGTAGAGGGGATTGTTTCTTCTACCAAAGTACAAACAAAGTCCAGCACTGTTTCCGTGTAGTCATTAATATTATCTGTGTTATCGCGGAACACCCCCAGTCTGTACATTCTAGTGCAGCTTGGAGCGTCTCCTCCGACGCCACCGTCCAGCGCTTCACCTCTCGCAATACTACAGGAATGCGCTTGAGACTTTGTTTATACTGCGGTACAAGAAAGATGGCGTCGTGATCTGACTTGCCGAAAGGACTGGCAGCATGTGATTTGTACCCGCTCTTACATTGCGAGTAGCAATGGTCTAAAATATTCCCGCCTCTGGTAGAACAAGTCACATGCTGGTAGAAGTTTGGCAGCACTTTTCTCAGAATGTGCCTGTTTTGATGGATTGGTCATGGTATCTGTCAAAGACGACCTCTACCCTCTGGTATTTTGCTCCCATCTTCAACATGGTGTCAGTGAACTTGTTGGCATAGTCACCAAATGTTGTAGTGTCAGGTGGCTTTCCGAGTGCCATTACCAGAGCTTGGCCATCAATGACCAGGCAGCTGGGTCCCTGAAGGGTAAGATCTGCAGGGGTTTTAACTTGTTTCGTCAGTATATTTGCTAACACAGACTTGTTGGTGGAATGTAGACTCCCGTTAGTTGTGGCCAGAGATGGCGGGATGGGCATGAGCTCATGCTGGAGGATATTGTCAAGGTCTACCTTACGACCTGCTCTGTAAGCTGTGATGAGCCTTTGTAGAATCTGCCTGTCCACTTTGATGGTGTTTTGCTTGTTCTTGGAAAGTTGCACAACTTCATACAAAGAGACAAATGTCTTGGCTTTGTTCATTCGAATGGGTAATTTCAGGTTCAGGTGCTGGTCACTATCTGGAGGTTCACACAAACGTTTGTCCACAAACATGTCCAAGGTGTTCTGCGCCAAGTATGGATTCTTGAATCTCTGGTGTGACTACGTCCTTGTTGATGTACAGTATGTAAGAAAACTTACAAAAGCACATTTAATTCAGGTTTGTACCTTGTGTAGTCACACTTAACTCATTAAGCCCCACCATTTATTTTTGGAAAATTCGCCTAAAACAGCATGCTTACATTAAAAGACTTATATATCCAGATTTATAAGAGCTACTTGCATAAACTTGGTACCTGAAGAAAGCTAAGACTTGGGGGATTCAAATGTTGGTGTCCAACACTGTACAGTTATTACCATATTGCTGTAGTATTCCTGCAAACACTGAAGAAATTAAATTTGTTGTATCCTCGCCTATACAAAGATTACAGTTAGACAGTCAAAAACACCCTGTTACTCATGGTTTCACCCCAGCTATATTCCTACTTTCTTCCTCCATAGGTGCAGATGTTCTGTGCAAAGTTTCATGTCAGTAGAATAAAAACTGTGGGTTTAGCACCTGTTTTTGTGGAGAGAGGGCCTGGTGCTGGCGGCCATGTTGGATTTCTCAATTTTGAGGCCTTATTTGACATTTCTGAGCTTGGTATACAGCAGATTTGGATTCAGCACCCCTTAATACCCCTAGAAATGTTGTGTACCAAAAATAAACACGAAATGCCTTCAGCACTTTATACAAGCACATTTTCTGAAATTCTGCCTAGTCTATCTGTACATAAACGGCCAGCAGGTGGAGAGGGTGGACAGCTTCAAATTCCTCGGCATCACCATATGTGATAATTTAAAATGGGAAGTTAACACCAGCCTCATAATTAGCAAAGCCCACCAGAGGCTCCACTCCCTGCGCCAGCTTAAAAAGTTTGGCGTGTCCAGGGAGGCGATGCTCAGTTTTTATAGAGCCACTGTAGAGAGTGTCCTTACCTTCTCATTGACTGTGTGGTATGGAAACACCACCGTCCATGATAGGGGACATTTAGAACGTACTGTACGCACAGCGTCAAAAATCATCGGCTGTGAGCTCCCCTCTGTGGCCTCCATTTATGCCACACAAATCCGGCGGAAAGGGGAAAAGGTGATCAGGGACCCTTCTCACCCTGCTTACGACCTCTTTAACCCCCTTCCCTCTGGCAGAAGACTCCAAAGTCTCAGGTGCAGGACATCCCGTTTTAAAAACAGTACATATCCCGAGGCTGTCCGTCACCTGAACTCGAGTACAAATGTACAGGCACTTTGCACAACAAGGGCTAGCACCAGCCAACATGCACTTTAAGGCAATATGCACTTTAAAACTAGTACACTGAGCAATTTATTTTAGGTATTGTAGCATTTTTTCTTTTTAATTGTTTGTGTAAAACTCTTTATTGTGGGGATTGTACTCTTGTGTTTTTATATTGTATTCTTGTGTTTTTATATTGTACTCTTGTGTTTTTATATTGTATTCTTGTGTTTTTATATTGTATGTTTTTAACATTGTCTGTACTGTACGTGGCACCAAGACAAATCCCAATCAACAGTGTTGAAATGGCAATAAAGTTTCTATCTATCTATCTAATTATCGTGCAGGAAATGGACAAACTCAAGAAATGGTTTAAGGAAAATGTGAAAAAAACAGTTTATGATCTTTCAGCAAGAGAAAAAAAGAGGAAAATGTTGTATTGTCAATAGATGGAGTTAATATTGAAAGGGTTACAGAATAAAGTTAAATATGTATTAGATAACAAAGCAATGTGAACATTGTACTGTGCACTCATATTGCCTTACTGTACTTTAAAAATATTTTCCAACTAAGAATGGATATATATATTTTTTTAATTATCTTTTCCCCCCCTTCTTTTTCCGTTTTTCTCCCCTCCCAATGTTAGTCGTTATGCCAATTCCCAATCCCCCCTTCCTGGTCGTTGCGCACTCTACCCCCTACCGTCGGTCTGGGAGGGCGGAGACTATCACATGCTTCCTCCGACACATGTGTACCCAGCCCACCACTTCTTTTCACCTGGCAGCGCAGACTCTAACTGGGAGAGTGTAACGTGTGGAAGGTCACACTACCTCCCTCCAGATCCTTCCCTCGCTGTGCAGGCGCCCCGACCGAACTGTAGGAGTCGCTGTTTACAACGACTCGGACCCACCCACCGGCTTCCCTCCCGCTGACTCTGCCAATCGAGCCAGTATGACGGCCGGCCAAGCCGGAGGCAACGCTGACAGCCGGATTCGATACCAGTGTCTCTTGCATTGGTGACGACCGCTTAGTCCGCTGCGCCACCCAGCCGCCACAAGAATGCACTTTTAAAGACAGAACAATGGGTCTCATTCCCGAACATTTTCCAAAGAGTTCTCATGGAAGACTTATCTTGGAACCGACTGAGACAGAATCAATGACAAGTTTACTCTGAGTCCTCAACACGCTGATAATATGTCTTAAGTGGCTCAAACTATCACAGCTGTGATATCTGCATTGGGGAATGGCATATGTCTCAAACGCGAACACGCGTCCCCGTTCAGGTCATTTGCATACAAAACAACGCCTCCAGAGCGTACTGTATAGCCTACGGTGTAATGAATGAACGCAGTATAGGCTTATTATTCCATTAATGACATTTTATATATGCTCTGCCCTACAGTATAGGTACAGTCTATACAAACTGTACTTATACTGTACGTAGGGCAGAGCATATACAGTATATAGTATCTACTCAATCCTAATGAAACAAGTAACTAGAATAATATAAGCCTATACTGTTCATTAATTAGACATGTAGGCCATACTGCATGGTGCACACTTGTTATGGAATATTAATGCAGTCTATTTCCACACGATTAGCTTTAGTTCTTATTTATTTATTTATCCACTGTCATTTCAGTGTTAGTGTATAGGCTATATAGTGTATTTCAATATAAGTTTAATTGATTAATGATATATTCGAAGGAATGCAGGTGTATAGCTATATCAAACAAAGGTCTGTCCCATTGTATACCAATCAATGGGATATATTGCATGTTTACCTGCATTCTTTCAAATGTATAATTAATCATTAAAACAGATATGTAACAAATAAGAAATACAAATTCCACAGAAGGCATTAAATAATAATTATTTTCAATCATTTCACAATAATTGCATAATTGTGTTTGAATATCTGAGTAATTAAAGTAATTATACATTTTTCCAAAATAGCTGGTTCAGATATGGTTAATCCAGCTGCCCTGTGATCAGATGAATCCATATTATTTATTTTTCCGACATCAAATGTATAATTTCTTATCGTACAAATATTGTGATATTTATTTAATTATGAATAAGTAATTAATTCCAAGGAGGCCTGTAGCATTGACATGAAGGAATCACTATGAGAACACAGTCTGTCAAATTAATACAATTTTCAATTAGTCAATCAATCATAAATCTGCTCTCAGCCATGGTCAAATCCGATCTCAGGAAATGTGGGGAATCGCGCTACTAGCCCTAATATGTCTTAACACTTTAATCGCCATGGGTTAAATTCATAATTTACCATCCCTCGCCAGCTCTATTTGTCTATGGAGAAGTTCCCCTTCTTTGCAGGGCTATAACTTTTTAAATTCTATTGCTAAATTGCCATTATTATAGCCCATTCAATGTCCTATATGTATTGTTCAGGGTGTAGCAACGTTAAACTTTTTCATTCACATATTCATACTAAAATATGGTCTAAAGTATAAGTATGTTTTTATCGTTTTCTGCAGCTTTCTTCAGAACGTGATTCATAGCCCTAAATGCATTATATTGATGATCAAATACAGTTTGGTAGGAATCTGTGCGAGATAAAAAATGTCAACTGGACGTGGTTCTAGAAGTTTCTACGCATCATCTGATGATGACCGGATGGGCGGGGGATCGTTTATAATTCTGTGGGCAGCGTTAGATGATTCATCCAGAGTGGGTCATATGTTCATCATAGCAGTTTATAATGAACACGTTAGAATATAACGCTGAATCTTACCGTGGCTTCCTCGCGCCGCTGGCAGATGAGCGTGGAACAGAATTTTTTCTATTATGGGATGGAGAAATGCCCGATCCATTTCCAGGTTGTATAATAGTATATACGTCCAAATCATGTTGTTTTTTCGAGTTATTTGCACCGATCGATGTTCACTGTGTCAATACGGAGTCTCTCTAACGATAGCGAGTGCCCGGACCACATATGGATGAGCACTACCGGTTCAAAGGTTAATTTCCGGTTGGCGATCTGCCGATCGGCCACCAGATGGCGCTCTTGAACCGCTAGAGAATTGAGTGGAGCTTTGCAGTGTGTCTCAGGGCTCCGGAAAGGAAATATGATTTCGATGACAGATTTTTGAAATATTGACATCAAAGACGAGTTACGGCGTCTTCGGCAGAATGAGCATGGCTAGGAATGACGTGTAATCTCGTCCACGGCGATCATAGTGTTAAATGGGCCGAAAAAAGACAACATTTTTGGTCGTAAATTCGTTCGGGAATGAGACCCAGTGTTAATAATAATAAGCCTAGTAGTAATACTATTGTTGATGATAATCATAACGGGTCTCATTCCCGAACAAATTTACGACAAAAAATTTCATCTTAGCCAGATTTCGGCCCATTTAAGACATATTAGGGCTGGGAGCGCGAGTCCCCAAATGTTCCTGAACCAACTGCGCTAAACCATGCATTCTCGGCTAACAAATTCATTAAATTCTTTACAAAGAAAATGTATCTCAAAAGAGATGAAATTGTTGGCTTACTCAACAATCAGAGCTTCCCCCCTGATTTTGAATCCAGCCATACGCTATGCTGCCTTGAAAACATCTCACTCAGTGCCCGCTCTAAACAGGTTTGTGGGGCTAAACACTCAACCTGTTTGTTTGACCCTCTTCCAGCAACTTTAAATCTTATTTAAGCTCTTAAGCCTGATGGTTCCAGTACCGGTCCCAAAATGACATCACGTCATAAATCAATCTGTGTAGACTGTATGACATAATGTTTGTTTTTTTCTTCTTCAAATGTATCAGTAAACATCCTAACCATGTCACAACAGCAGTATAGTGTATATTTTCAGCAATGCGTTTGTCTACCAATATGTTAAAGTGTTTCTGGGCCCCGACCGTAGAGTGCCAAAAGCTTATTTTCTTACGTTTCTGTGTCGTTTTTCCTTTTTTTTATATTTGTATTCATTATCCATCCAGGGAGCCTGTTGTTACCATAGGGAATGAGACTGAGGTCGCCAAAGTGCAATACCGGCCGCATCCAGCTAGATGGCGGTATCGAGCACCCTTTAAAACCTTGTATCTTGGCCTGTGCGTCAATCTAATAGGTCCGCTTTTTTTCTTTTTGCTCAAGCTGAGCGGTTATAACGGTCGGATTGAGAAGAATCAAATGCTCCTGATGCAATACTACAATCAGATAAGCCTGGAGCCCTATTTTCTGAAAATCCGCCTAAAATATATACCTAAGTAAATGGAATATTGCTCCACTTCTACAAGGTCCATTTGCATGTTATTGGTATCTAGGGACATAATGGACCTCAGTGAATGCATTCCCAGTGTCAGAAATATTTTGTCTATTACTAGGCTTGCTTAAATTGTGATGAAATAAAGGAGAATATGAATTATGATTTTTCTTTGCATCTTTGACAGTGAATAGCACCATGCTAAAAATGACCATACATGAAAAACTGCCACTGAGCTCGTTCAGGTACCTTCTTAAGAACACATGTACAGAAAATTTAAGGAAATGAATAAAACAGAATGTTTTGTAGATACAGTACTGAATTCTCCCATCCGGACCAATGCAATTTGAAATATTGTTATAGAATATGAGGCTAATAAATGACCTTATTATAGCCAATTCGCACATTTATGGATTGTGCCAAATCTTATCTTTCAAATGCCCAAGTTCAATTTGGATTTAGTATCACCAGGCGTGCATAAGAACAGATAATGAAATCTACTGTATGTACAGTAGCTTTCTTATTTTTGCCAGAGTGCCGCCATTTTGAAACTGATTTTAAATCTGATTGTTGCTAAATGGTAAAAATAGGGGAGACAAACTAACTGCGCTCCAATATATGCCAATAACGTTCAGTTTTGTGGTATATTATCCAGAGTAATAAGATATAAAAAAAATTCATACAGAACCCATTTGCTTTTTTTGACCTAGAGACCTCTGGGAAGTGTATTTCTGAAAAATTCCAACGCTCATTCAAAGCTCTGGTTGTCCTCTTCAAAATGGTAAAAAAACGAAATTACAGACGGCACGACTTTCATGATCAAAACAATAGAAAAACGAAATACTAAAATCGCACTAATAACACTTTAACCTATTGGTAAACTAACGTATTGATGATAATATACATTATAAATGCTGTTGTGACATGGTTATGATGTTTATACTTATATACAATACGTTTGACAAAGAAAACGATAATTTTGTCAGACAGTCTGGAGAGATTGATTTATGACGTGATGTAATTTGCGGTCCGGCACCGCACGGGGGAAGAGGTTAATGGACATATAAAAAATTTCACCTAAATGGCCTTCTTTCATCTACGTAATATCGCAAAAATTCACTCCATTTTAACTCTGGCTGATGCTGAAACCCTAATTCATGCTCTATCTATCCGATCTCATCTCTCGATACTCGCCTGCTCATGCTCTGCGCTCACAAAATACGGGGCTTCTATCGATTCCTAGGGTTAAAAAGAAATCCGCCTGCCACAGAGCCTTTGTCTACCGCACTCCCTACCTGTGGAACAAATGACCTGCCGTCGTCAGGGGCGCCTGCTCTGTCGAAACTTTTAAATCCCGGCTGAAGACCCATCTTTTCTCTCTCTCCTTCAACCTACCCTGATCTCACCTGGTCGGGGACTGACCCTTAGATTAATCTGTCTAGTTTAGTTAGGATGTCTATTTGCTCCCATTTCTGCTTTTCTGCAAACATGGGAGAACCGTTTTAACCTCTGTGGAACAGCTTCATACCGCCTTCTATCTGGCCTGCAGCGCTGAACCTTACCTGCTCTGCCCTGACCAATTCTGGGTTATGAAACCCACTAAGGGTGGAATGTCGTATATTATCTAAATAAAACATGAAAAATATCAATGAAATGTACATGTGCAGGACGAAAATACTGTGGTAAGATGTATTACAAAATGGATCAAAAATCAGCAGGCTGTCTTCTGGCCTAAAAAGCCAGACCTCAGCAAACAGCTGTTAACAGTGTACCATCCCCTGTCAAAATAGCTCCAAGCAAGGACACTGAGGGCAGTTAGGACAGCAGGTTTGGGCTGCAGTAAAGCTTGGTCAGTAAACCAAATGGCCATGTATAATAATAAATCGAACAGGAGACCATTCGGTTTTCTCCCCCACCTAGATGGAGATAAAATACTTCCCCCAGCCACAACACAGATTCCAAACTGAAAATAGCCTTTTGCAGGCAGTAGTTTAAAACAGATGGCTTTTGGAAACCGAACCTTTCCCAAATGGAATTTAGGGCCTGAGAACCAGCTAAGTTAAGTCCTTCAATTGTGCTTTATTTACTTAGGCTAGGAACCAAAGGTCAGGCAGGAACCCATGGTTAAAATAGGTGATGAGATCAACAGGTCTAGGTTGAGGAACCAAGCAGCTGGTTGCCTGCTAGGCACAAAGGACCTCCTTGGTAGAACTTCCCAAATAAGGTAATGGAAATAGAACGGCTAATAGACAGTAGGATTTCTCCCCGTTATACACTGCGTCAGGGTCACTTTGTAACGCTGTCTTGCAAGACCCAGATGACGTGTCACTCACAAAAGGAATTCCTGCTAGAAGGAATTTGGCCAATAGGAAAGCGGGGTCTCTGGAGTGACATCACATGACAGGCAGGGAAAAGGGTTTCTCTCTCTTCTTAAACAGCAGGACTGGTGGACAAAAGGAACTCGAGCGCTCAGAGCCGGAGACGCACAGAGCCACGGACACAGACGATGACAGAGGATCGCATCATAGCAGGGATCCACCGAGCCGAGACGAAATCAAGCGCTCCCAAACTGAGGAGACCAGAGTTTGCCTTGGCAAACAGAACCACACCGGAGAAACAAGTCTGACGGCATCCGCTGATCAGGCCATGGACCAAAACTGCCACACCAAAGAGATGATTAGATAGAAGAAGATCCTGTATTTGTTTGATTCATAGATGTGTTTATTAAGAATGGAATAAACACCCCAGCTGTTTGATTCAAACCACCTCGTCTGCGCTTCCTTCCTACAACAGAACCACATCGAAATGCCAACAACGCAGAGTAGAAGGGTAAATAAAACGATACGATCACAGAGACTAAGATAAATGAATGAAAGACACTTCAGTTCCTCCTGCCCCCTGGGGCATATGGCCCTGAGCCATTGTCTTGTATCTCATCCTGTATACATACGCTTGCAGTAGTTCTTAGTTCCATCTATTACTCAATTTCACAATTTTCTTATATACTTTGATTCTACTGATTCTACCATGTATGCATATGCTCACTACATGTATTTATTGCTCCATCTCCGCCCACTACAAACATGGGAACTCTCTAACCCCTGTCCCCAACCCTCCTCCCCCATCTCTCTGGGTGGTTGTCTTGTAGTGTTGACCAAGGTGGTGGATGTCTCAGGGTCTTGGCCATGATTGCAGTGACTGTTCTACGTGCACCACCGAGGCCATGGATCAGCTTCTTACCGTCTTCTGTCCGTGGTCTTTGAGTTCATTGCTGGGTTAAGTACTTCTATTCTATTCACATAATATGCTTACTACATATATCTATTCTATTCACATATATGCTTACCACATGTATCTATTGCTATGTCCACCCATCACAATCATGCAAACGCCTGTCATCATGTCCCGTCTCCTTGTGAGTGGATGTCTCGTGGTGATGACCGGAGTGGTGGACGTCCCGTGATGATGACCGGGAGGATGCGACCCTCTCTGCGCCACGCCCATGCCTTAAATAGATCCGCCATCAGCTCTATTTGTTTCATTAAACATATGTGTGCATGCTTACCAACTGCGTCCCTGACCGCCAAGAACCTTGGTGTTGTCCTCGACAACCAGTTGAACTTCTCCGCTCACATCACAGCGACAACCAGAACCGGCAGATTCCTCCTGAGCAACATCAGAAGGATCTGCCCCTTCCTGACAAAAGAAGCCACCCAACTCCTCGTCCAATCAACAGTCATCTCCCGCCTCGACTACGGCAACGCACTGCTTGCTGGCCTCCTGGCCACTAGCACCAAGCCTCTCATCCCAACTCATTCAGAACACAGCGGCCCGCCTGATCTCAAACCTACCGAAGTCGGCCCATGTCACCCCACTTCTTAGGGACCTGCACTGGCTCCCCATTGCTGCACAAATCCGCTTCAAGGCCCTCGACCTGGCATACCGTGCAACAAAGGGAACCACTCCCGCCTACCGCCGGTCAATGGTCTTTAACTACACACCCTAAAGACCCCTACGCTCTGCATCCTCTGGCTGTCTTAGACCCACTCCTATTCGAGCTCCGGGAGGATCATCAAGGAGAACCTGCCTTTTCTGAGTCCTTGCCCCACAATGGTGGAATGAACTACCCGTCCAATATTTCACTGTCGACTAAAGACGCACTTCTTCAACCATTATCTGAACAAATAAAAAATCTAACCCTAACTAACCTTACTGTCATGCACTAATAAACTAACCTACACTGTAGCACTCAACACATTGATGAACATTGTTACTCAGCTGATAGAGTTGTGCCCTTCCTGATGACTTGTCGTACAGAACTTGTAAGTTGCTTTGGATAAAAGCATCAGCTAAATGACTAAATGTAAACTGTCTCGCCTGTTTTATTGCAACACTACTACTGTATCACCGACATCTGAGAAGGGAGATCCCCCTTGAACGGCCCTTCTAAGGTTTCTCTCCTCCACATTGCCTGTGGTGCTTTTTTTCCTATTGCTAGGTTTTAGTGAGTTTTTCCGTACCTTCGCGTGGGGTATGTCTGGGAGTGTTGCATTCATTTATTTTATTTATTTAAAAATGTTTGGACTTCATGGTGTTTTAGCCTAGCCTATAGTCGGCCTATATATATATATATATATATACTAGGAAACTAGTGTATTTCTACGAGGATTATTGCCGCGAGGATGTAAACCTACGAGCCCGTTACAAATCAGTGATGTCTCAGCTTTTTGAGAAAAAATTCAAACCCACACTACGCTACCCTGTGAATCTTTCCATCATGGATAAAAATTTAATGAGGGTCCAGCTTTCCTCGCCTGGAGACGCCGAGGATTACATGAGGGACCCACTACGCAGAGGAGGCTAAGTCTTATTCTTCTTTTATTTTTATTTTTTTATTACTTCGTTATAACTTAGACACCAAAAACGGCGTCAAATAAGCTCTGATAGCATTGATGTAGTTAATATGTGACGCTAGATACTGTATTTTTGTAACGGTTCGCTGTTTGGGCCCGCTAGATTTATGGGTTTTATGCAAGTCATGTGAGGAGCTGTTGTTGACATTTTGGAATACTCTGGACTTTTTCAACGCTCGGTGTCATAATGGAATATTCTGGAATAATAACACTCTGTGGCATACAGAAAGCCCTGGAACATAAACAACAATTTGTGACCATACACAAGAACCATATCCGGAAGAACAACAGCCTTTACAGCGGAATACTGCCCACCCCTGTTTGGGGGACGAACTGCATACAAGTATTTAAAACCTTCCTTTTCATCTAGATGTTTAAGCTTGGCAAAGTTATTTTAAGATTTAAGCAAATGTTCTCTACTCTTTGAGGTTTCTATAATTTAGTTCTATACATCTCTTTTATTCTTCGGTGTGTTTTAATTTATACATGTTCGTATAAGGTTTAAGTGAATATACTATGATATTTGAGGCACATTTTTTTTTTAATTTTATTATTTTAAGGGGAGAGTGGCTAAGCCACGGTTGACATTCTATTAAGGTAGAATTAAGAGTTTTAGATCCTATGGCAATTTGCATCGGAAAGTTAAGGATAAATGGCTCATTCTGGGCTAACTGGTCGTGTAAGGGAGGGGGGGATTATATGTATGGGTTTATATGTGTGTTTTCAAGCTCGGCTCTCAACAGGACCTCAATAATTGGATATATCTATTGTGAATTGGTACTCCAGACGAATTATACACAAGAATACAGCAACATGTTTACATTATGGCTAGTTTGACTATAACGATTTGGAATACTGGGGGACTAAACAAACAACATAAACGCAAAAGCGTGCTTACACTGATGAAAAGCAAACAGGTTGATGTGGCTCTTTTAAGCGAAACACACTTTTTAGTGGATGACAATGTAAAGCTAGCGGACAAAATATATCATAACATTAGCTACTCATCTTTTGAAACGAGATCCCGTGGGGTTGTTATAGTCGCGAAACGGAAGTTGAATATTGAATTGTTGGACGTATGGTCTGATGCGGATGGTCGAGTAACCATTGCTAAAATAGAATACAGTAACAGGAAAATCGCGTTGGTAGCGGCTTATGGCCCAAATCTTTACGACGCTAACTTCTACGCTACACTCACTAGAGCAATGTTGGACCTTCCTGAGTATTCATTTATAATTGGCGCATATTTTAATGCTAATTGGGATCCCTTGATGGATAAATCTAATCCCACCAATTCCAATGATCAGAAACATGCATCTAATGCACTAAAGGATTGGGCCAAGAATACAGGTGTAAATTACCTATGGCGATTACTCAACCCAACGGCCCGAGAGTACTCTTTTCGCTCTGCAAGACACAGGACATTTTCCAGAATAGATTATGTTTTTGCATCCCCTAGACCAGGGGTGGGCAATTATTTTTCCCGGGGGGCCGAATGAGCAACTGAAAATATGTTAGAGGGCCGGGCCAAAATTCCAAACTCAATTATGCATAATATACATTTTATTTCTATATAAAAAGCAGTAAATGGCATTGTTTTGACCCCTGGTAATAGTGTATGTTATTATTTGGCAATTAAAAGGTGAGGTTAGCTTTCAAAAATATAATTTATTCAAATAGAATTTATTTCCAAAATGATAAACAAAATGTGAAACATTAATAACAAAAGTGCTATACAAATAAAGTTATTATTTTGAGTTTCATATACTATTGAAACAAGGATTTTCTTAGCTTTCTAAAGACATCACATCATCTTATAGCCAAAATAAACAAGACATGTCACTGAACTGTGTAAAGAAAAGTGTCCCAGTAGCCTTTTTTACTTTACATGCCTATATTAAACATTTAATGTTTTCAGAACTGTGCAAAAAAAAGAAAAAAAAAGATCAAGTGTCCCATTTCACTTGTTATGTTTCCACATTTTAGTGTTCTTCAGCTTTTTTTTTTTCATTCAGTGTGATAAATCCAGTTTCTGTTGAGCTTTAACAAGTCCATCAAAGTCAGGTTGGATGTCTGAGGTGGAGATGCGAAGCACAGCTGCCAGATGTTCATCAGTGAGAGAGGATCTGTACCTGGACTTGGTAAACGTCATGACTGAGAATGTCTGTTCACATATAGGTGGATCCAAAAAGAACCAACATCTTCTGAGCATGTCTTCCATGTTTGGAAAGTTCTCCTCCTTGAGAGCAGAGTAGAACTCTAGCAGTGATGCTGACTTAAAGTGCTCTTTCAGTAGTGAATCAGACTGCAGGTCAATGAGTTCAAGCTGAACATCAGTGGGTGCACTATCAACACTGCATGTAAAGGGAGAGGAAACCAGCTGCATTTCATCCTCAACCTTTTTGAAATCTTGAAAACGCCTTGAAAATTCACCATGCAGTGCTCCCAACATGGATGAGTACCTGTGCCGGTGATCAGCTGATGGTTTGACTTCTTTCAGGGTTTTCATGTGTTTGAGATTGTTGCTGCCTAGTTGCCTTGAAATTAATTGCAACTTTGTCATGAAGGCTTTCACATGGCTATGCATTTCATGAGCAAAAATGCCCTTGCCCTGCAGTTGTGTGTTCAGTAGGGATGGGTACCGTTCACATTTTAACCGATACGGTACCGGTACCTGTGAATCGATACCGGTACCCAATGGTACCCTTTTTCTGTACTTTAGTCTCCAAAAATGTAATCTGCCTACCTCAGTTGTGAAAAAAGAAATCCAAACTTCAAATAACCACACTTTCGACCGTTTTCGGCTTGCCCCGACTGCTTTGTTGTTGAATCAAGTCAAATCCTACGTAAGCGTATATTGTGCGTGTGAACGTTGACATGAAAAAAAAAAGTAAAAAAAAAAAGTTACAAAAATATTAAAAACATTTTTTTTTATTTTTTTTTATTTTTTTTTATTATCATGTAATCTTTCGCGGGCCGGTCAGAATCATCCCGCAGGCCGGCTGTACAATGCCCAGGTCCGCCTAGACTATTTGATAGCTATGACATGGAAATGGCTATCACAGCTATCACAGCTATCTACTCCAGAAAGGTTCATTTGGTAGACTGTCATCCCGAGCCCCAAGATGGCGATTTAACTCGACACTGCTGAAAAACAATGAATACATTATACAATTTGAACTTATTAAATTCCTGCGGAGTAATGCGGGTTCGGTACAGGACCCCAGAATGTTATGGATGTCGGTAAAGGGTTTTATCAAGGATTACACTACGGTCTTTGCCTCCAACCTTCGCAAGAATCGTTGTTCCAAATTGGTAGAGCTGGAAACGCTTTACTCGTCGTTATTCTCCTCTTTACAACGCAACTACTCGGTTCGATTGAAGTCTCAAATGAATGTGTTAAAAAAAGAGATTAACTGCATTTTAAGACATCAATCCGAATTTCAAATACGCAGCACAAGACAACATTATTACTTTCATGGTTCTAAACCAAGTCACCTACTAGCTATGAAGATACGATCCAACGCACAATTTGCAGATATCCCTACTATTAAGGACCAACAAGGACTTGTTACAGACCCCAAAAAAATTAACAAGACTCTCAGAGAGTTTTACTCCAACTTGTACAAATCAGAAATGGTTTTTGATCAAAATAAACTGGATACATTTCGTAATCAAATTAACCTACCTAAACGCTCAGAGGAAGACGCTAAACAGTTAGATATTTATGGGCAGTACTCGGAAGGATGGGGTTAGGAAACGGATTCGTTAATATGATAAAAGTACTATACAAAGACCCATCGGCCATGATTATAACAGGTAAATTCACCTCCATACTCTTTCCTGTGTCGCGCTCGTCCAGACAGGGTTGTCCTCTTAGTCCCGGACTATTTGCTCTATCCTTAGGAGCCTTTAGCACAGTATATAAGACAATCCCAATCCATAGAGCCAATCTCAATTAAGGGCACACAGCATCATATTAGTTTATATGCGGACGACGTAATATTGTTCATGCTAAACCCTACCACCTCACTGCCTCATTTTCTCAAGCTGATTGATGATTTTGGCAATCTATCAGGATTTAGGATAAACTGGCCAAAGTCGGCCTTCCTTCCACTTAATGTCTCTGCGAAAGCTACATTCCTTCCAGGAAATATACCAATGGTAGAACACTTTAGATGTCTTGGAGTTGAAATATTCCCTACTATATGCCAAACGGTGAAGTATAATTATACAAGACTCCAAGATAGGATCACAAATGACTTTGACAGGTGGTCAAAACTTAAAAATGCAGTACAGGCCCAAGTATCAATAGTTAAGATGGATGTTTTACCTAGGATCAACTTCTTTAGCTCAATGTTACCGTTACCCCCACCCCCCCCCCCCCCCCCCCCCCTGCTGGTTACTGGAAAAAATTTCACTCCACCGCATATACATTTATTTGGAACAACAAACCTCCACGAATAACCTACCACTATTTTAAAGCGTTCTCTTTAAGACCACTGATCACCTGGTTTGATTCTCAAGCATCTGTATCCTGGAGAACATTAGAAGAAAACATAGTGGCACCACATAGACTGCAGGATATAGTATACACCAAATTATCAATTAAGCAATGCGACGTGAAATTTGGCCCTCTTATTACACATGTGATTCGGATATGGTGTGACACACAGAAAAATGTACTAACCAACATAAATGGCATAGCCATTCTCCCCTATTCAATAACAATGCACTCCTTATTGCACAACGACCTATCAGATATCCCAAATGGGAAAAGCAGGGCATACATACATTGGGAGATATCTTCAACGAACGGGGTTTCTGTAGCTATCAAGATATTCATAACAAATTGAACCTCACCAGCTCCACTTATTATTTCTATATACAGTTATTAGCAACTTTGAAGGCTCATGGAGTCCCATTAAAGATACCACTTGAGCACCACAGATATCACAAATTATTTTAAGAAAGGGAGACATCGAGAGGCTTCGTATCTGACTTTTATCATCACTTAGTTACGTCTTCGTATGGAATCCTTCCCCTAGACTCAGTTTGGAGGAGGGATATACCAGACTTGGAAATAGATTTTGATTGGCATGAAGTCTGGGCAAACGTTCGACTAGCGTCACACAACCCGGATCATCAACAGATTAATCTTAATTTTATTCATAGGACTTACCTGACTCGTATAAGATTGAACCGAATGGGGCTTAAACAAGACTCTCTATGCTCCTTGTGTCCAAGGGGTGATATCGGTACATTTATGCATATGTATTGGGAATGCCCCCCTGTTAAGATATTCTGGGAAGAAGTAACCACGCAGTTATCAGAATTTTTATTTCTGACGATACCTGTACTGCCTTAGGTTTTGTTGTTGAATGATGTTTCTCAGTTAGCAGCCTCTATACAGCTAAAGAGACAAATTTTGTCCGGTCTTACGGCTTCTAAAAAGTTGATAGCATCACGCTGGATTCAACCGGATAAAATGTGCCGGAAGATATGGGTTCTTACCTATCTCGATGTGATTTATCTAGAGATATCTACCGCAAGAATTTTAGGTGTCAATGAAGCCAGCATTGCAATCTGGTTAGAGGTGGTGGAGAGAATAAAGGTTAGCAGCATATGAATTGTAATCCTTGGTTAGAAACGAAATAATGGATGGATTATCCAAGGGGGGTCCTGAGGGGGGGGAAAGAAAAACGAGCAAGAGCATAATGTATTGTATTGTATTGTAAGTATTATGTATATATCTCGTAACCTACATTTATATTGATTCAAATACTGGACTGTATAGTCCTGTTATTTAGTGTGGATATTTACTGTTAATGTTTGTGTGTCTAGTTTTATGTCATGTTAAAAAAATTATAAAAAAAATAGTTAAAAATATATATATATATATATATATTAAGGCTGTCAAAGTTAACGCGGTATTAACACGTTATCGCCCGATTCTATTAACGCCACTATTTTCTTTAACTCACGATTAACTTTTAAGAATTATTATTATTATTATTATTATTATTATTATTATTATTATTATTATTATTATTATTATTATTATTATTATTATTATTATTATTATTATTATTATTATTATTATTATTATTATTATTATTATTATTATTATTATTATTATTATTATTATTATTATTATTATTATTATTATTATTATTATTTTATTTATTTTTCTAGACTTCCCTCAGGTGTATTATTGATGCCCTCATTGATACTATGTTTGTTTCTGAAGTGTGTGTGTGTGTGTGTGTGTGTGTGTGTGTGTGTGTGTGTGTGTGTGTGTGTGTGTGTTAAAATATCAACTGTTAGACCATACCATTTCACAACTCGGCTACAATTGTAAACTTTTAGTCTTCATATTAGGAAGCCTGGGTCATGTCCATAAGTTGGGTGTTAGAGGCCTTCAGTTGGCCGGTCTTCCGAAGAGAAGAGCCAAACAATTAGCTAAATATTGCTCAGTGTCAGCAATTATTGGCAGCCGGGCAATTTGGAGAAGACGCTGCTCCAGTGGGTGCCACCTGCAGAAGTTCTCAGACGACTCCTCCATCGTAAGCTACATCACCGACGATGATGAGGAGGAGTACAGAGCCCTGGTGGAGAGCTTCGTGGGGTGGAGCGACAGCAACCACCTCCAAATCAACACCAGTAAGACCAAGGAGCTGGTGGTGGACTTCCGGAGGGGCAAGAAGAGGCCCCCCCCGATTCCCATCTCCATCCGAGGGGTGGATGTGGTGATGGTGGACTCATACAAGTTCCTTGGGGTACACCTGAACAATAAACTGGACTGGTCGGACAACACCTGTCTTGCGTTGCTGGTATGGGGATGCCTCCTATCGCCCTTTCTATTCCTTCTAGTCATAGACTGGATTATGAAGACCACCACAAAAGGAAATAAAAACGGCATACAGTGGACCCTATGGACACAACTGGATGACCTCGACTTTGCTGATGACCTGGCTCTCCTGTCACACAACTACAACCAGATGCAGAACAAGACAACCAAGCTGGCAACTACATCCCTTGAGACTGGGTTGAGAATAAACAGGAAGAAAACCAACCTAATGATGATCAACACCTCTACCAACAACACAGTCACAGTAGGTGATGAATCCATACAGGAAGTCAACTCCTTCACTTACCTAGGCAGTATCTTGGATAAGAAGGGCGGCACAGATGGCGACGTCACAGCAAGAGTAGGCAAAGCCAGAGCAGCATTCATCATTCTGAAGAACATCTGGTCCTCCAAGGACATCGCCATGACAACCAAAGTGCGGCTCTTCAATTCAAATGTCAAATCTGTCCTTCTCTACGGTTCAGAGACTTGGAGAATGACGAAAAGAACATTGCAGAAGATACAGACCTTTATAAACAGCTGTCTGAAACGCATCTTTGGGATCCGGTGGCCAAACAAAATCAAGAATGAGGAACTATGGCTGAAAGGAAGACAGGAACCAGTGGAGAAGCAGATCCTGAGACGAAAGTGGGGATGGATAGGCCACACTTTGAGGAAACCGGCTACCAGTACTACACGCCAGGCCCTGACTTGGAATCCCCAAGGGAAGCGGAAGAGAGGGCGGCCTAAGAACACCTGGAGGCGGGACACTGAGGCGGAGCTCAAGAGACAAGGAACTACCTGGGGGGAGGCAGAAAGGACAGCCCAAAGCCGTGTTGGATGGAGAAAAGTCGTAGATGGCCTATGCTCCATTGGGAGCGATGGGCCTAAGTAAGTAAGTAAGGTCGGACAACACAGAGGCCCTCTACAGGAAGGGACAGAGCAGGCTGTTCTTCCTGAGGAGACTCAGGTCCTTCGATGTGTGCAACAAACTGCTGCAGTCTTTTTACCAGTCTGTTGTGGCCAGCATCCTCTTCTATGCTGTGGCATGCTGGGGAGGCTACATCAACTCAAGGGACACCAACAAGCTCAACAAGCTGGTGAGGAAGGCTAGCTCCGTGGTGGGAGTCGAGCTACCTAGACTTGAGGTGATGGTAGAGAGGGGGATGATAAGGAAGCTGGATGCCATCATGGAGAACCCCTACCACCCCCTCTACGACGAGCTAGTCAAGATGAGAAGCTCGTTCAGCCACAGACTCATTCCCCCCCGACACTCAACTAACCGTCTCGGACAGTCCTTCATACCAGCGGCCATCAGGCTCCACAACAGTGGGCAGCGACTAGCAGCCTCCAGGCTCCACAACAGGGGGCAGCGACAGGGACTGCTACCAGACATTGACCTGGGACTTATAGGAACCCAAGGAGGACAACCTACACTACCCTACCTTAGGCTTACTGAACCCTATGTGGATACTGTGATACTGTGAATAATGTATATTTCAGTGGATACCGTGATACTGTGAATAATGTATACTCAGTGGATAGTAAATTATAACACTACCTCATGCATACTGCACCTTATGTGACACTGTGAATAATGTGAATATTCCTCAGCTAGTCAGATAGTAAATTATATTGACCATATTGATCAAATTGTTTACACTGCCTGTGTTGTCTTTTACTACCTGTATACTGTGTTGTTTTACTACCTGTACCCCTCTCCCCCTCCCCCCCATGCTGCTATGATGCCTGAATTTCCCCAAGGGGATCAATAAAGGAATATCTTATCTTATCTTATCTTATCTGTACCCATGAGCTGTGTGTTGATTGTCAGGTTCATCATCCGTGTGAGTCCGTAACTTTGATTGCCACTGTGGCACGATTGTATCCGAATAATCCCACAATGTACAAGTGCACTGTTAATATTTGTGTCCTTTAAACCTTGTTTTTATGTGGACATAAATAAAATATTCTAAATGTGTGTGTGTGTGTGTGTGTGTGTGTGTGTGTGTGTGTGTGTGTGTGTGGGTGGGTGTGTGTGTGTGTGTGTGTGTGTGTGTGTGTGTGTGTGTGTGTGTGTGTGTGTGTGTGTGTGTGTGTGTGTGTGTGTGTGTGTGTGTGTGTGTGTGTGTGTGTGTGTGTGTGTGTGTCTGTGAGATATAGAGAGAGAGGGGGGTGAGAGAGATGAGGAAGGGGCAAGAGAGAAAGAGAGCTGGAAGAGTGTGTGTGTGAGAGAGAGAGAGGGGGGGGTGTGATTACTCAGCCCTTGTGTGGGTGAATGTAACAAGTTCCTAACGTTTCCTTTCCCCTATTATTTCATGCACACTTTATTCATTGTTTTAAATTATTATTTTCTTTCAAGTTATTTTGTGCATCGCTCTGTTTTGAATTTGATGCAAATTTGCAATGCATGCGGGTCATCCTTTTGTGTTGAATGGCTGCATAAAGCAAGCATTTGTTGACTCTCATGTTGATTATTAAAACTTGGAACTTGAAAAATATCCGTTTAAGGTAGATAAAACAATAAAAAAAAAATACTATTAACTTGCGATTAAATATTTTAATCGATTGACAGCACTAATATATATATATACATTAGGGATGTCAGTTTATCGCGTTAATTAGATTAATTAATTACACAGCAAATTATCGCGTTATGAAAATTAACTCAAAATTTATAAAAAAAAAGATTTTATTTTTTATTTTTTAAATCGCATTCATTCCATAAGAACGTAGAATAAACATTTCCAGACTTTTTTTTTAAATGGTCCATTTGCATGTTCTTGGTATCTGATTCTAGGGACATCTATGGATCTCGGGGAATGTATTCCCAGTGTCAGAAATACTGTCTGTTACTAGGCTTGAGTAAATTGTAATGAACCAAATGAGAATATCAATTACATTTTAAAATTTTCTTTGACTGTGAATAACACCATGCTAAAATTGACCAGACCTGAAAAATCTAAGCAAATGAATAAATGGAAGATGATTAAACAGAAGGTTTTGTAGATACAGTACTGAATTCTGCCATCCAGACACATGCAATTTGAAATATGATTATAGAATATAGAATATCAGGCCTAAAGGGCAGCTGGGTGGTGCAGCGGACATTGCGCTTGTCACCAATGCACGAGACACCGGGATCGAATCCGGCTGTCGGCGTTGCCTCCGGCTTGGGCCGGCCGTCATACTACCTCAATTGGCAGAGTTAGCGGGTGGAAGTCAATGGGTGGTAATCTGGACGTTGTAAACAGCGACTCCTACAGGTCGGTTGGGGTGCCTGCACAGCAGAGACAGGAAAATGGCGGGGGTAGTGTGAGCCTCCCACACGTTACACCTCGCCAAATGAGAGTCCGCGCTGGCAGGTGAAAAGATGTGACAGGCTGCCTCCACATGTATCGGAGGGGACATGCGATGCAAGGCTTTTATCCTCCCTACAACCGGCCAGTGGGTGGCACATGCGAGCAACGTTCAAGAGAGGGGACGGGAGAATTGGCACGGCAAATTGGGATGGGAGAAACAATTGAAAAAGAGGAGAAAAAAGTGGATACAAAAAAAATTAATATCAGGCCTAAAATGGTTATGCGATTAAAATGTGATTAATTAGATTAATTAATTACAAATCCTGTAATTAATTAGATTTCTTTTTTAATCGCCTGACAGCACTAATATATATATATATATATATATATATATATATATATATATATATATATATATATATATATATATATATATATATATATATATATATATATATATATATATATATATATATATATATATATATATATATATATATATATATATATATATATGTATCAGTGGCGAATTATCAGGGCCTTCAAGGTATTCAGAGAAGGCCCTGTGAGCCTCAGAAGAAAGAAAATATGAATTTTAAAAATTACTTTTTTTATTTTTATTTTTTTATTTTTTTTAATCAAATGTATTAAAATAGTTTGTGTCGCTAATCTGTTAAAACCGCACTGTTTCACTCGCCATAGTTGTTTTCGACCCATTCACTGCGCATTAGAGCGTTTTTGTACAGGAGAAAATAACAGCCAATCGGAGATTTCTTTTCACACGTCTCTGGGCAGACTTTCCTCCATCGGGTATTCTAGCTCGACCTGCCCAATAAACCTTAACAGGAGCCCAGATGTGGAGTGACAGTTTGATCAGCCAATCACATTTGGAGCTGTAGTCAATGGGCGTAGTCTTTTAGATGCCAAGGTATTCTAGAGTCTGGCTGCGTCGGCCAATCAGAGCGCAAAACGGCAAACGCGGAACTGGCTACCTTAGTGAACTATCAAGCAAGACAACACGAGACAAACTGAAACATGGCAGCAGCAAATGATACCATCGATGTTGTTGCGGATTTATTAACAGTTCCCTTTTCAAGAAGAACATTCAATGAAAAGATGGACATTGTCAAAAAAGGCCGCCCAACCCCAGAAGGACTGGAAATCAGCCAGGCATCAAAGGCCGGTTACGAGCGTCATTTCCAGGCTAGCAATTGGGAACGGTACCCCTGGATGACTGGCTCGGTTTCACGGAAAAAGCTTTTCTGCTGGGAATGTTTGTTGTTTGGGACCGACAAGGGTGCGTGGAACTTTAGAGGCTTCGATAACCTTACCTGTTTAACAAAGTCTGCACAAAAGCATGAAGGCTCGGCAAGTCACCTTAAGGCAACAATTAGTCTGAAAACATTTGGAGACGCAAGGATTGATTTACAGCTGGATGAACAGAGACGGAGAGAAACAACGATGCACAACGAAAAGGTCAAAAAAAATCTGGAGATTTTAAAACGGCTCATACACTGCGTGGTTTTCCTAGGGAAACAGGAGATGGCTTTCAGGGGCCATGATGAGAGTGGAACATCTTTGAACCGGGGGAATTACCTGGAGCTTTTGTCATTTTTAGCAGAATATGATCCAGCTTTGCACTACCATCTGACCACTTCCAAGGTATTTATTGGAACCTCAAGTCAAATACAGAACGATTTGATAAGTGCTGTTGCTGATGTGATGAATGACGAAATTAAAGAAGAAATAAGGAACGCGTCATGTGTAGCTCTAATGCTGGATGAAACGTCCGATGTGAGCAATGCTGCACAGCTGTCAATTGTTCTTCGTTATGTAACAGACGGTGGCGTAAAAGAGAGGTTCATTAAATATGTGGATGTGTCGGGGGGCAAAACAGCAGAAGAGGTTGCAACCCTGGCTCTTAATTTCTTGGAGGAATATGCATGCACAGATAAACTTGTAGCGCAGTGTTACGATGGTGCACCTGTTATGGCCTCGGGACTAAACGGTGTCCAAGCCAAAGTGAAGGAAATGGTCCCCGATGCGCTTTTCATACACTGTTATGCACATGTCCTTAATTTAGTTTTATCTCAAGGTGTAAAAAAAATTCAAGAAGAATTCAAGCAAAATCTTCCTCTCACACCTGTCTTCCATGGCCGCGTTCTTTACTAAATCGCCCAAACGTACGCAAGTGCTTGACCAGATGTGTCAAAGGCGACTGCCACGAGTTGCACCAACTAGGTGGAATTTCACATCAAGATTGGTTTGCACTGTATTTGAACAGAAAGATGCTCTTAAGGACGTGTTCCAGTACATAGTTGACCACCACAAGGAATTTGACGATACTGCTACAGGCGGTGCTGATGCTCATATATCATACTTGAGCACCTTTGAATTTAGCTTTTTAATTTCAACATTTTACGAAATGTTTTCCCATGCAGATGTTCTTTTTGACATTTTGCAGAGCAAGTCATTTGACATGCAGTTTTGTTTGGCTCGGGTGGACGAGTTTTGCATTCGCATTGAGGAGCAGAGGCCACGTTTTGAGCAACTCTATGACGAGACAGTGAACACCACCGGTGTGCCACCTGGGCGCAGAGCGTGCAGAGATCCACGTACATACTACAAGAAGGTGCATGATGGCATTATTGACAATATTCTAAATCAAATGACAACTCGTTTTAAAGATCACGAAAAGCTTTAATTCCTTTCCCTTCTGGATCGCACGCAGTTCACCATCTATAAGAAAACGTTCCCTGAAACTGCTTTCACAAGCCTGACTGACAGCTACGGGCCGCGTTTTGACTTGCCACGGCTGAAAACCGAACTCGGTGTCATGTATTCTATGGCAGATTTTCAGGGAAAGGACCCATCTGACCTTCTTCTATTTCTTCAACAAAAAAAACTCAGTGAAAGCATGAAGCAGCTATATAAACTGACGTGTTTAGTTGTAACTATCCCTGTCACCACCTCAACCGTGGAAAGGACATTTTCTGCCCTCAAGCGCATTAAAACATATGCGAGGAATACAACCGGACAAGCCCGACTCTCTGCATTATCCTCCATGTCAATTGAAAAAGAAATGCTCCTGGATCTGAAAAGGACTGATCAGCTGTATGACCGGGTCATTGAAAAGTTCACCCAAACGGACAGGAGGATGGATTTCGTCTTCAGGTGAACCACGTCAAAATGGTGAGTGAAACAAATTAATTTATATTGATTATATTGATCTGCCGCTGCGCATTTTATTTCCACACATATATGTCTGTCTTGAAATATTGCCTGGGCTGCTGTGCGTTTCATTTGGTAATTCTTGACTTGATCTTTCTTTGCATACCGTAACTTCCCTCTAAGCACAATTTGAATTGTATTAAAATAGTTACATTTGTTTCGTTGTTGAGTCACCATGCATGTCTAATAATGACAACTCGCTGGGAGGCGGAGATCGGCATTGGTTTCAGCGATCACGCAACGTTGAACCACACGATAATGTTGCCGTCTCTCTCTGCTTTCTCAATTCTTCGCTTGATATAATTAATACAAATGTCCAATATAACGGAATTCGTTAGCTCATACAAATGTGATTATAACAGACTGCTGTTTAGTGTCGGGCCGACTGCCCACAGAACTGTCTATTTTATTTCAAGTCAGCAGCAGCAGCATGGAGTATCGAGGGACTTATTTTATTTGGAATATAATATTAATAATATATAATATTATGAAGGCCCGGTTAACTCCGGTACGCTTCGCCACTGATATATATATATATATATATATATATATATATATATATATATATATATATATATATATATATATATATATATATAGTATACTCCTCCGTGTTCAACTAACGAGCATAGAGCACTGAGGTAGTCAAATCAGCTGCTTCTGGATGTTCCAAAATCTAGGCTCAAATCTAAAGGTGACCAAGCCTTTGGGGTGGCTGTCCCCAAGCTGTGGAACAGTTCACCTTTACATATTAGATCTGCTCCAATCCTAGCAATTTTTAAGTCATTGTTAAAGACTCATCTCTTCTCACTGGCTTTTCATTCAGGTTGAGCCGTACATCCATGCTTCTATTTTGACTGTGCATTTTATATAAAATATTTCTATTTGTATTGTTATGTATAGTACTTTTTGCAGTACTGTTTATGTGTGTAAACTGTATTGTGCAGGTCGATTTTGAGATGTTTGTATATTTTGCTTCATGTCTTATTTCAAACTAGTGGCAATAAAATATCAAAAACACACAATTAGTTGTTTATTTTACTTCATTTTGACCGATTGTGTCCATAAATCACAATTACAATACAGAACTTTGAGGACGTTTCCCTGCCAACAATTTCTTATGCGTTTTTCTTACACGTAAGAGATTAAATTATCCATTTCCCTAGCACCTACATACACCATACTTTCCACATTTCTTCTTATCTATACCCTGCTTATACACAGGGGTTTGTTGATATATCATTCATAGCCTGATTTGTAGTACATTTATACCAAAATAACTGGCGAAATTTGATGCTTTATGACTGTAGACAGTATTTCCTGATTTATGGGATGATAAAAATACATATACACAATCCCTTCTGTAAAAAAGTGGATTGTGTTATGTGTCAACATAATGAAACAAACATTTTGAATCTGGAATCATCCAATGTTGGTGATGTTGTTCGTGGAGATAGATGCAAATTAGCGCATATGTAATTAGGTAACACCTATTTTGCATATATATAAACATAAAATCTCAGAAAACTTGCAAATATTTGTTCCTAGTTGTTATGTACATAACAAACTGGGAAAGTTCCATAGTGATATCTATTAAAATATTTGTTTTGCCTATCCACCTAGGCTGTCTCGCCTTAAATGTGCCATATCTGCCCTTATAATAATAATAATACACTTTATTTGTATAGCACCTTTCATACAAGAATTGCAGCTCAAATTGCTTCTGCAGCAGTAAAAAAAAGACAGGCATAAAATTAGCACAGAATTGGCAGATCAAGAGCAATGCATAAAGTGCAGACATAAAATTAAGCATGAAATGAGTATAAAATAGACAGCAGCAAAATAGACAAAGTCAAGATATGGCATACATCGTCCTCCTTAGCAGAGACACTCATCCACTCCTTTGTCACCTGCCATCTGGACTACTCCAATGCAGTCCTTGTAGGGCTACCCACCAATGCCCTGAACAGGCTGCAATATGTTCAGAACTCACCCTTATCCACCTCCACTAGCTTCCAGTCAAGTCCTGCATCAACTTCAAGATCCTCTTCATCACCTACAAATCCCTACACTCCCTTGCCCCCGGGTACCTAGCCAACCTCCTTCATCTCTACATCCCACCCTGGAGGCTGCAGTCCTCTGACTCTGGTCTCCTCTCCATCCCCACCACCAACCTCCACACTCCTCGGGCACAGAGCCTTCTGTGCTGCCGCACCCACCCTCTGGACTTCCCTCCCTCCAGACATCCACAACGCTACATCCCTGGACTCCTTCAAATCACTACTCACGACTTCCCTCCTTTACCCAACTGTTCCTCTGATTCCTTCCTCTTAGTTTGTTCCCCTCTTCTGTTAAGTGCCTTGAGTTCCTTGAAAGGTGCTTTAAATCACATAATTTTTCATATTAGGATCTAATAGGCCTCTTTGTTTACGGTTTGATTGTCACTGATACAATCATAAAATTGGCAGATACACATAAAATAGACATATCAACCCAGTATTGTAGATGGGTTGATAAGAAAATGATATAAAACAACTGCCTTTTCCCCGTTCTAACGTACATTATAGAACAATTACAGTTCTGAATTACTTTACATACCTTGACATTGATGATAATAATAATTATAACAACTTTTATATTATATATACATATATATAAAAATTTACATTGCATGTGAAATCATCCACTTGTATATTGACCAACATTTATTACAACCTCCACAGTTTAAAAAAAATTGTACAAGTAGAAATGCAAGCTGTGGATTTAGTTGGCATTGGGCCTAAGAATATGTGCTAACCTTGAAAGCGACAGCTCTCTAATGATTGTGTAGTGATTAGATTATTAAACAGTGACGAAATATAGTTGGCTACTTCCATAATACATGTTCTTCTTTTGGATAGCACATTCATCCCCCCCCCCCCCCCCCCGAGTTTCATGAATCCATGGCTGAAAATATTATATATATATAAACTGCTGTGATAAACGGTCTTTCCCAGTAACGTCACAGGGGTCGAGTTGCGCCACGCTTGCTTATTATGCTCAGTAGCAGTAATGTTAACAGGGATTGTCCCAAAGGAGTCGTCTGCCAACAATGTTATTGTTATGTCATGGAGTGGATTTATACACAACATGGATCACCATTCAAGTTATTGAAGACTCCTGTGACCGTGTGCATTCCTTTATGACTGCAGCCCCTAGAGATGCACAGAGTGACAGATATATAATACAAGAACATTTAACTGAAATAAAAAAAAAATTATATACATAATTCAGTGGCAGCCTCCTGTTCACCTCTGAACACATCATTCCTACACCGTCCCTCATATCAAATCCACGATAATCAAATCAAGAATAACTGTTCTTAGTTACATGATGGTCACTGGCACATCCTCCTCATGCCATGAAAATGTACATTTACATTTAATAATTTAGCTGACCATCTTGTCCAAAGCGACTTACACATTGTGAATAACAAGTCAACAGGAGGGGTACATCTCTGGGATTGGGGCATAAGAGTCAGTGGCATTGTTCGTCAAATAGTGTTGAACTTGAGTGTTACACACAGTAGTATCGAGTGCATAGTAGTATAGACATAGTAGCATAGTAGGTAGTAGTATTGGCATAGTAGCAGAGTACATAGTAGTATACATAATAGCATAGTGTTAAGAGCTACAGGTGTCTCTATCTATCTCAACACCGATTCGAGATAAAACCCTGTGGCCGCTCGATATCCCTCAGCGAGGTGCTAAACTCGCCAAGTTCTCGAGTCAATTCCCAATCCAATCACGCCATGTATTAAGCCACAGAACCTCTGATTAGTTCAACAAGTCCATGGACCACTTAGCCTTGGTACCCCTCACCACAGCGTCCTGTTGTGAAGAATCTCAAGGCCGCTGGATAAATCTCATGTACCGGCTGACACAGTGTCTCTGGTGCTTGCTTGGCATCTCTTCCAGGAGATTTGCTTAATTCTTCATGGAAGTGGCCAAGTTTGTATTTAATTTAATTCTTATTTCATAGTCACTGGTTAGTTTTATCCATTTCATATGAAATATAAACTTATAAGAGTTGTTAACCTCTTCATTGTTTGTAATAAACAGAATGTCTGCTTGGGAAAACTCCTTTCATTGAATAGTCATATTCCCGGCAATACTATTTAATAGGTAGTACTATTAATAATAGTGTAATATTAGTGTATAATATTAATAATCATTTCCATAAGACCAGGTCGAAAACACGCTCAATACAAGGGTATCCGCGTTGAAGCCCTACTTTTGACTCCAACCCGGGTACAGACGTAAGAATTACTGAATAGTCATTGATATAACTTTAGCTAGAAGCAGTAACCAGCAATTGATTGAATCTGTAATAAGGCTACCAGGACATATTACCTTCCGCTTACCTCAGATGAAAGCAAGGTGTGGCCAGCGTTTTGAAAGATCATGATGGAGCTCGTAAAAGAACACGGTCCAAGAGTTGAATAAAAGTATTTAACAAAGTTTGGTTTAATTAGAAAAAGTAGTTACAATAATACTGTCTTGGAAAGATCCAATCCAGGAAAATAACAAAGCATGGACATAAAAACTCATCAAAGACGAAATCAACATCTTTCGCCTGAAGAACAATAAAACCTCTATAGTTTAAGAATCATCACAAAATATGAGCTAAGAGCCTAGCACAGCTCTTCAAATCTAAAACAGAAAAGAGACAGAGTATCATCCTAGGGAGAAATACTCCTCCAAAAACTGCCAGTTCCAAATCCCTTACACCGCACAATTTTGGAATGGAGATAAAAAAAAGCCACGAAAAACCTGAAGCTTTTCATGCGGGAACATTACTTTTTATACACAGTTCCATAGCGTCATATTCCAAGCAAAGATAAACACTCCTTCTTTCAACTGTGTCTTGCCATTGGCTCATTGCTACTCCAATGGTTAGTAACTTGAAAACACACGTTTTTTAACACACGTACAGCAGTCGTACAGCAGTCGCTGTCCCATGTCATTCACTGCTAGCAAACGGTTAAGCCTCTATCGCACCAATCAGTGAGCTGCATTCTAGGATTCTTGGGCGCAACCCAAGGTCGAACTGTTTGTACAGTGAGACAGGACCTAACTCCTCTTCCGAGATAAGATCATAGCGACCAGTCAGCGAGCTGCAGCTTAGGATTCTTGGGCGCCGACCGGAGCAGGCTAGCAGGCTTACAAGGTCATACACACAGGGAGGGAAAAATAAGCCGCCTGAGTGTCAAGCTGAATATACTGCCTTCCTGCTTGGCAGTATGTATATAGTATGTAAGTATACTAAGTATTGATTATACTTTCTAGTTTATTTAACATGTGCAATCAACATACACTGATCATTTCAGTTATACGAGTGAAACACAGTGAAATAACTTACTGTAGGCACAGAGCGTAATTGTCCTTGGACGAGCTCCTCATTCTGGAATGTGCCCTGTCCGTGGGAGGGAAGCACATAGTGAAATCACACAGTCCTGAAGCACACAGCATTAACAGAGAACGGAACAATTGCACTGCTGTGATATACAAGATAATACATGTTCTTTAATTATATCATCAACGGTGAAAGAAAGTAGGCACAGAGGTCACTGTCCTAATAACGTCTGTGAGGGGGAACGGGATGGCAAATTCTGGGTCACGCTGGCTGTGACTCTCAACACATAGTCGGTAGTAGTATAGACCAGGGGTTCCCAAAGTTTTCAGGCTGCGACCCCCGAAATAACGGTGAATGTATGGTTGAAACATGCAAATGTTCAAACGCACACGCACTAATAAGCATTGGAGGCTTTTAAACAGGGCCGGACTGGGGAAATCATTCAGCCCACTTTTTAAGCGGGGGGTCTGGGGGTCCCCCACCAGGAATTTGTTTTGTTACAAAGATTAAATTTCCTGCATTCTGGTGCAGGAATTTTTGAATTTGTACGCTTTAAATGCCAGTGTTTGTGATGGCATCACAAATGATTGTTAAAAAAACAGGCTAGCATATGTCAATGATTAGCAACAACAGTGATTTTGATGGATTTTTGGTTTTTTTGTAATGTCAGAGTGAAAAACATACTCACACTGTTACCATAAGGGACTAAATTGTCTTCTTCAAAAACGCCATAAAAATATGTTGAAATAATTTACCACTTTTTCTTTCATAAATCTTTTAGTCAACTTCAGCCCTGATCATAACCACCACATATTCAATTCATTGTATAATTCTAACCCTTTAAATGCCAGTGTGTGTGATGGCATCACAAATTATTGTAAAAAAGAAAAAACACACTAAATGAAATATTTGCAATATATCAAATGCAAAATAGATTTTTCCGGGGGCGGGGCGGGGCGGGGATTATTACAGTCTAGCATGTGTCAATGATTAGCAACAACACTGATTTTGATGGATTTTTAGTTTTTTCTTCTGTGTGTGTGTGAGAGAGAGATAGTTCTCCAACTTGTGTGAGTTTAGACTGCGTTACCCTCTGTTGTAGTGATCTCCTGGTTGTTCCCCACCTAGGTTATCTAACTATCACGCCACTGCAACTAGAAACACTGGCCTGGTTCAGTGGCCTGACTGCAAAATATGCCTAAAATACATACCTAAGTAAATGGATGTGGAACGCCCTACCCACAGCTGTAAAGGAATGCAAATCACTACCCACCTTCAAAACCACTCTCACAGAGCACCTACGGGAGACTCCAATTCGAAACTGGCCCCTGTAAATGTCCAAACCCAACCCCCTCCAATGTACAGTTCCCCCCCACCCCACCCACCCAACCACTTCCAATGTACAGTTTCCCCACCTACCCAACCCGCCACCCCACCTCCAGTGTACAGTTTCTTCCCCCTGAAATGTATCTACTCTCTTTTTAGACTCTTTTTGTACTCTGGTATGTCATACAGTACATGTCTAAATGTAACAGTACTGTCTACCTGTATGTCATGTATGTCATATATGTTATGATTAATTGAAAATGGGGGACCTTGTAAATAATGTAAATAAGTCTTTCTCTGGTCTGCATCCCCTTAACAATTGTGTGTATTGAGCTGTACTGTATTGTACCCATTCTGCAATCTGTTAATAAAGTTTTCAATCAATCAATATATCTGTGCATATCCCTTACTAGTAGTTACTATATCTATATCTGTACATATCCCTTATCTGAAATACTGGCTGGTGATTTGATTAAACAGCTTTGTGATAGAAAAAATGCCTATATATTTTCATATCATTACTATTGTAAGAAACTAGACCTCTATATTTTCATATTATTACTATAGTAAGACACTAGACCTCTATCTTTTCATAGCATTACTATAATAAGAGACACTAGGCCTCTATATTTCACATCATTACTATGATAATACACTATGCCTCTATTTGCATATCATTACTATAGTAAGAGACACTAGGCCTCTATACTTTCATATCATTACTAGAGACACTAGGCCTAGATCTTTTCATATCATTACTATAGTAAGACACTAGGCCTCTATATTTTCTCATCATTACTATAGTAATACACTGGGCATCTATCTTTTCATATCATTACTATAGTAAGACACTGGGCGAGTGTGTGTGTGTGTGAGGGAGGGAGAGACAAGAAAGCTGCGCCAAAGTAAGTCTCATCTCAGCCGCAGCGGCTTAGGTTTATGCAAAACATCACGATGTCCACGATACGTTTAAAAAGTGTATCATTAATTAACTGTACCGATATTTATTTACTATCGTCATATCGCCCACCCCTACTCCAAGTGGCTTAATGCCAATGAGGTACCTTATTGTGTGATGGTGTTTGTAGTGGGAAACGTTTCTGAACTCTTGCTTTCAGATTGGAATATTTCTGTGAATATTAAAAAATAGTCCAAAATAACTGCTACACGATTCCCAGAGGCCTCGACAAATTGGTGGGGCACACATGTCTATAGTAAGACACTGGGCCTCTATCTTTTCATGTCATTACCCATTACTATAGTTGGGCGAGTGTGTGTGTGTGTGTGAGGGAGGGAGAGACGAGAGAGCTGTGCCAAAGTAAGTCTCATCTCAGCCGCAGCGGCTTAGGTTTATGCAAAACATCACGATGTCCACGATACGTTTAAAAAGTGTATCATTAATTAACTGTACCCGATATTTATTTACTATCGTCATATCGCCCACCCCTACTCCAAGTGGCTTAATGCCAATGAGGTACCTTATTGTGTGATGGTGTTTGTAGTGGGGAAACGTTTCTGAACTCTCTGTGCACATAATAGAGGGAACAGTGGAAAAGTTATCCGTTCTACATGAAAGAGGTGAGCAATGTGTTGGACTGGTGGATTCAGCCTCGGGCGCCTGGAAAGTTATGAAAGGCTTCTGAAAAAATATAATTTTTGTTGACGGTAGATGGGGCATAACTTGTGTCAGCCATTAAAACATACGGTTATTCTATAACCATAGTTATGAATATAGCGAGCGCTCTGCTCGTAGTGGAACTATCCCGTTATCCAGTCTAATAATGAATAATTTTCTCCACATGCACACACCCATCTGCCTGGCCACACCCACATCCGCTCCTCTACATAAGCGGGGTCGTGGCCACACCATCAGCTCCTTCCCAAGTCTTTCACCACGGGCCCTCAATGAGTCCGAGGAGAGCGCTCGCTATACTCATATAACTATGGTTATAGAATAACCGTATGTTATATATCGTAATAGCTTACGCTCTGCTCGTAGTGGAACACAGGAGCTGAGCAGAGCGGAAGCTCGACAGATGTACCCGCTGAGGCCCCCCACAACCATCAGAACTGGGGAGGACCTGAGCCCACTGGACCCCCCAAGTGGAGGACGGGAGGGAATCGGATCTGGCTGTGCGAAGAGGGTTTAGCACCTCAAAATGCACAGGGTGAGCAGACCGTGGGACTTACCTTCACTCAGAAGGACCCGCGACCACTCAGGCGCGCATCCCACATGCCACCAGGGAACGGACGGGAAGCAAAAACACCTCCGTCACAGCCCCCAACATCACAGGGTCGAAGGTCAAGAACCCAACCCTGTGGCAAGGCCGTAGCAGCGGAGCGCAGAGGAGGTCCCAGCCCTAGGACAACCTGAGGGCCAGGACCCCCCGAAAAAAGGGGCCTGGCAAGGCCAACGAGGCCGCAGCATCGGGGCCCCACCAGACGGTCACTGGTGACATCACCCCCCACATCGCCAGCGTATCGGACAGGGCCCAAACAAGAGCAGACCCTTCCCCCCTGGCACGCCGCCCTGAAGCACTCTAGCGTACTCCACCTGGTATTCTCAGGGGGTCTCCCATCCAAGAACTAACCAATACTGTGGGGCCAGACGGCGTGCCGGGGAGACAACCCCCAAGGGGGTTGATCCCTCAATCGAGCCAACAGGCCAGAACTCGACCTGTGCCTGGACCACTGCGGACTAGACAGGCGCCTAAGGGGTCTACTGTGAGAACAGTACCCGGTGGAAGAGTGTTCGGTATGCTGTGCACCATGTCATGACCTCCACAAACCCGACCCCTCCAGCGGGGTCGAGGTTCAAAGGAGAGGCTGACACAATTGGCAGACGTCATGAAAGATGCTGGGGCATACTCTCGGGCAGACGGGGTCAAACCCGGCCTCAACCCGAGAGTCGACTCTGCTACCAACCACCTCCCTATGTTTAGTTTAACAGGAGGCGGTTGTTCCCTTAACCCACCAATAAACCTTAGAAACATAACTGCACGTATACACAGGCTATACAAGCAGTACAAGTGTTTCAGTTTTCAAAGGGTTAACCCAGGCCAACAGGTCGACGAGAACGAGTCCGGACCTGCGCCTGGCGGACCGGGACCTACACAGGGATGCCTAGAGGTGTTGACAGCAACCACCCCGACAGCCCCCTCCCATCCCCTAACACAGCGCAAGGTACAACACAGTATGGACCAAGTACGCCAACTCGTATTGGCATACATATGACACACACATCCACAACATCAATCCCCGCGAAGCCCGGACCGACCCGGCATTTCCCTCCCGGAAAAGCACAAAGTCCTTCGGGGGAAACCAGAACAGCAGATCCCGGCGGACAACGGGTTAACTGACCTGGTCCGGCGTGACCAGAACCAGTCCCGCATCCTAGTCACGTGCTAGTGTGTGCATGTGGAGAAAATTATTCATTATTAGACTGGATAAAGGGATAGTTCCACTACGAGTAGAGCGTAAGCTATTAGGATATATAACCGCAAAGCTTGGAAGTACAGTGTAGTACCGTATTGTTGTGAATATAAGACTAGAAAAAAATCTGAAAAGGGGCTGTCGTCTTATCTTTGGGGGGCAGGAGGTTTTTAAGTGTCGCCAATGGTGGAGGTCGGAGCTGGGTACCGAGGTGCCACGCCCCCCCACGCATGTCAAAAGCAAACCCGTGCGGAGGTCTCACCCTGACCCCCGTACGGAGGTCTCACCCTGGGCCCAGTGTGCCATCTGGTTCCCAACTCTCCTCTCCCAACAGTCTTCAGTGCCGCATTGATCGGCACTTCGAACGCACCTTGCCTACATTGAATACAACATACAACGATGTGCAAGCCAGGGGCTTTTGAGCATGAAATAAAATGTCTAACCTTACGTCGTAGTCCGGTGCGTTTTTGGAAACATTATAGACTATAGTCATAACAGATACACCTAGCTAACATGGGGCTGGCTGCTTTGAGCACACCCGCACACGGGGCTAACCGCTAACGTTAGCTAGCAAGCAGCTATAGCTAAAATGCTAACTAGAAGCTAACCACTGTATACAGTTCCAATAGACTAACATACACCTCTGTGATTTAAATGTGTCCTTGCCTTAGACTCGAGGGTTGTACTAGGGTTGGATGCAGACATGCAGTTCCCTGTTGGTCAGTCTGTCTGTTTTCCATCTTCTGCTGTGTTTAATGTTATCTGTTTGCGAGTGCTTCCTTGACTGATGGCTAGTAGCCTACCGCAGGACTTTTATTCAACATTCTATATTTCCGTGGGTTGGCGAGTACTGCGGGAACTTTTATTAAACATTATATATGTCCGCGGGTTGGCCAGTACTGCGGGAACTTTTATTAAACATTCTATGTCGCCGTGGCCCATTCAACTTAATACCATCACTCTTTTCTTTTTTTGCCACACGGGCCATCGCACCAGTGCTACTGAAGTCAATCCATTCATCGCACAGACTGACGTCAGTGTAGCACGTGCAACATATATATCGCACTGTACAGCCCTGTCTTAAAGGCCAACTTGCAGGTTGTATTTTTGTTCAATAAACAATGTGACTAGGCCAACGCTGTGAGATTGTGGTCTGGAACACAGCCAAATTGCTGAATACACAGGAGAGGAGATAGGAGCGTTTTCAAGGGTTTTAATGAAATGAGGAACACAGGAATTGGGCGGAATAGAACAGGGTTATGTTCTGTCTTGTGGCTGCCGTGGCGGCAGCGAGCGAGCAAGTGGTCCTTGTTCTTGTCTTGGGAGCTGCTGGGCTGCAGCGGGTGAGCAAGTGTTCCTCTTCGGGGACAGGAAACGTCCAGGCAGGGACGGCGGTCCTTGGGGCACAGGAGAGAACAGGTTATACAAAGGATGGATTCCAGCAGAGCGTAGTCCACTGCGTCGGACCAGACGAAGGGCACGGAAGGCGAGGTGAGTTGGGTGAGGGGCGCCGCGACCAGGCTGTAGTCCCTGATGAAACGCCGATAAAAGTTGGCAAACCCCAGGACAGTTTTGTGAAGATGGTGGCACCTTGCAGGGGCTCAAAAGCAGAGTCGATTAAAGGCAGGGGGTACTTGTTTTTTACCGTGATGTTGTTGAGGCCCCGGTAGTCGATACAGGGACGAAGGGAACGATCCTTCTTGGAAACGAAGAAGAATCCTGCGCCGACAGGAGAGGAGGAGGGGGTGATTATGCCCGAGGCCAAGGATTCGTGGACGTACTTCTCCATTCATTCTCTCTCTGGGCGTGAGAGGTTGAACAGGCGACTAGCGGGGAGTGGCGCTCCGGGGAGTAAATCAATGGCACAGTCATATTGGCGATGAGGAGGCAGGGAGAGAGCCTGTTGTTTGCTAAAAAACGCTTTTAAATCATGGTAGGCAGGCGGAATTGCAGACAGATCAATGTTCTCATTGGGGGGGGTGCGAAGTGGCGCCCTCTAGTGGCGGCCAAGCTGATTGCAGACATGCGACGTGACAGTGGGCACTCCAGCTGGTCACCAGGCCGGTAGGCCAATTGATAACGGGGTTGTGTAACTTTAGCCAAGGCATACCCAGGACAATGGGATTGTGGGGAGAGTTGGTAACGTGAAACCGAATATTCTCGCTGTGATTCCCGGATAACAGAAGGCGGAGGGGTACGGTGTGGCGAGTAATCCGCGTGAGAAGTTTCCCGTTTAACCCCCGGGCGTCACAGGGTATCGGCAAGGTGTCAGTAGCGATGTTGTAATGGGAGACTACTCCGGCGTCGATGAGGTTCTCGTCGGCCCCTGAGTCAACCAGGGCGGATAACGGGAGTGATTGGTTATTCAGACACAGCGTGGTGTGGAATAGCATGTTTGGGCCGGAGCTGGGAGCGATATCAAGACTCGAACAGACGCCCAGCGCTACTGTCGAGCCCCGTCGTTTGGGCGAAGCGGGCATGAGGCAACGGAGTGACCTGTTTGGCCGCAGTACAGGCATGCTCCTGTGGCGAGCCTGTGTCGGTGTTCGCTGGGGGGGAGACATGAGCGGTCGAGATCCATGGGCTCGGAGGAACTATTTTCTTCAGCGCGGGCGGCGCAACGAGGCGGACCGGGTATAGGCGAACGAGCGGTGCTAGCTTTCTCTCGACGATGTTCCCGAAGACGCATGTCCAGTTCCCTGGCCAAATGGATTAGCTCGCCAAGGGAGGTGGGTCTTTTTTTGGACGCAAGCTCGTCCTTTATAGCGTCGCTCTTGCCTTGGCGGAATGCGCCTCGCAACGGTGTGTCCCCCCAGTCGGAGCCGGCGGCGAGGATGTGGAACTCGATAGCGTATTCGCTTACACTGCGACCTCCCTGGCGGATCGAAAACAAGCCGGAGGCCCCCTCTGAGCCATCTGGAGGGTGGTCAAATACTTTACGCATGTCGATGACGTACTCGGAGTACGAATTGCAGAGGAAGGAATTATTAAAGTGGAGAGCGGTGGCCCATTTCAACGCTGCGCCTGTTAGCAGAGCCGACAGGTAAGCTACCTTAGACCTATCGCTGTGAAACGTGTAAGGTTGCTGTTCGAACACCAATGAGCACTGAAATAAAAACGCACAGCATTTGGAGACGCTTCCGTCATAATGCTCTGGTGCGGGGACAGGGGGTTCTATATGCGCGGGACTCGGTGCAGCGGGGGAAGCGGCTGGTAGGGCCTGCTGTGCCAAGTGTGCCTCGATACGGTGATATTGTGTTTCTCGCTCAATGGAGTCGAGGGCGAGAGCGGCCAGCTGCGCCGTGACGGCGTCTAGGGAGTGAGCGAGTTGGTCGACCCGGGCGGTCTGGCCGTTGATGATACTCACAGACTGCTTCTGAAACCTCTTCCATTCCTCAGTCTCGTGTACAGCTGGTGCTGTCAGGGGTGTAGCTCCAGATTCTGGGCCCCCTGAAAGAATGTATTTGTAGGCCCCCAGTGAATGCGAGCGCGCGTAAGCGCGCAAGCGGAATTTTTTTGTGCCATTTTTTTATTGATGAAAACGCATAATATGGTTTTTACCTATACATTCGGATCAGCAGTTCAGCACCTGCACTGTTGGTGGGTGAGCCTAGTAAAGGATGTCGCATTGCGTTCATCTTCAATGAATGGACCAATGCAATAGTCTACCAAAGCCCCCCCCTCTCTCTCTATATATCTCACACACACACACACACACACACACACACACACACACACACACACACACACACACACACACACACACACACACACACACACACACACACACACACACACACACACACACACACACACACACACACACTTCAGAAACAAACATAGTATCAATGAGAGCATCAATAATACACCTGAGTGATGTCTAGTAAACATTTTTTTTTTTTTTTTTTTTTGTGGCCCCCCCCAGTGCTGGGCCCTTGGAATCATCCTAAGCTACCCCCCCCCAGCTACACCCCTGGGTGCTGTCATCGTGGTTGTGGTATTCTGTGAGATTGTGGTCTGGAACACAGCCCAATTGCTGAATACACAGGAAAGGAGATAGGAGCGTTTTCAAGGGTTTTAATGAAATGAGCAACACAGGAATTGGGCGGAATAGAACTGGGTTATGTTCTGTCTTGTGGCTGCCGTGGCGGCAGCGAGCGAGCAAGTGGTCCTTGTTCTTGTCTTGGGAGCTGCTGGGCTGCAGCGGGTGAGCAAGTGTTCCTCTTCGGGGACAGGAAACGTAAAGGCAGGGACGGCGGTCCTTGGGGCACAGGAGAGAACAGGTTAGAGTAGGCAATACAAAGGATGGATTTCAGCAGAGCTTTAGGTAGAGACGTCGTACCTGGGTAGTGGTAATTAATACCACGACGGCTTCTGGTCAGCGTCGAGGAGTAGAAGTAGGCACCTCATCAGGGGAGGATAGGGTGCAGCTGTGAAGAGTGAGGTGCCTGACCGCGTGTGAATTAGGGGGATGGAGTGCAGCTGGGCTAGGTGGCGTGAAGTTAAGTCATGCTGGACGTATAAGGGTAAATGGAGGGGTGGATGGAGAAGGAGAGGATGAGGAGGAGTGTGTAGTGGATGGAGAGGGGGATGAAGAGGAGCGTGTGGAGAACGTGAGGGGAAAAGGAGGGGGAGTGAAGTATGCCCGTGCTGTGATTATGACAAACGCTGACTTTCATGACAAGGGGGAAATTGACCCAGTTTTAGCATTTTTATCAAACATTTTGTCGACCAAACCACAACCTCTCGCACATGCATATTTTAATCCATGGTCTTAATGATGACGTCACATCAGGTGCAGGGCAGCGAGGGGCTATTAGAGTCACAGGTCAGGTAGTGGCAGGAAGCGAAGAGCCTTGCTACTACTAGCCGAGGAGCTAGTCTCTGTTTCACCTAACACTATTGCTCCGTGATCATAGCCATTCATCTCTAAAGCTAACCACTATTTGTAAAAGCCACAACCACGTTACCATATTTGTAATAATGTAAATCATTGTGTCGTTGTACATATTGTGTATATAACATTAGTAGCTAAGTTAGCTAACGTAGCTTAGCTTCTCGAAACTCCTAACAATGCCTGATTTAAAATGGTTCTCTCCTCTTTGTATATGTCGTAAATCTTACTAAATTAATCTAAAGCCAAATGGAAATAGCCCTTGGAGATGTGTAAATATTGGTGTGCTGGGAAGCCAGACAGTCGTTTGACCAGATGGCTAGGTCAGTCACAAGAGGCGCTGGGAAACCACAGGGGGTCAGGACGATAACATTTTCTTGCTAGTTTAACTGAACAGGTCTACTGGCAGCTGTAGCAATTTAGAATACAGGAGAATATTTACTTCTATAGAACCCACCAATGATCAAAGGGAAGCGCCCTAGGACAGTATTATCTGGAGGCAGGACAAACAAGTCTTGTATCTATGCATATTGAGTAGCTGAGTGCAGTCCTGGGAACATAGAGTTCACAAGGATGTGTTAAGACCAAATAGCAGCTGAAAGCAACCAGAGGCTATTTGGAGAAGCAGGACTGTATTTAAGGTTTTAACCTCTATCTCTCTTAAAATGCAAAATAACTGGTTTACCATGTATTTCATAACTAAATAGAACCTAACCTAAGTGATTCATATTTCATTACTGTACCTATGTCAGACCAGAGTGCTTTAAGGCAACAAGTAGGTTTTAACTGATCAAGACATTATGTGACAAACAGTTACATTAACATAGAGGGAGTCAGGAGGTATCATTCACTTGCTAAAGCAAGGACAACCCCCACTTGCAGCAGTCGCAATTTAAATATAGTAGGAATTTTACGTATACATAGCCTCCCAAATGGTCAAGGGGAAGCACCCTAGTGCCACTGTCTAAAAAGAGACAGATAGAAATAGATCAATAGATTAGTCCCAAGACCGCCTCCTTTGACATAAAATACAAAATACCCAAAGTAAAGTAAAAGGTGATAACCAGCCAAGAAAAGACGGTAAAAGTAATATCACTGTTTAGTAAATTAATAGGCGAACCAAGGGATATCAAACTGCAGTTCTCTAGTACCTGGGAACATGGAATTCTGAGAAAACTCTACTTTTAAGTGGAAGCTAACTCTGGTATTGTGTTTAGAATAGAACAGGCCAGTGTCTGATACATTAGATCACCATTTGGAATGATACACAGTAAGACAATGATTACAAAATGCCAAATTGTGTTATCTCAGTTATAGGTACACTACAAGTATTACAAGAAAGACTAGGTTGTGTGTCTATAACAGATACAAAACAATATCTAAACGTTAAATAAAAATAACGGAGTCTAGAGGTTTAAAATGGATTAAAACTGATCTCTTGTTGACTAAATAATGAAATTAGATACCAATGATGTAAACTACCCATAATTGAAGTTTTGCCTTTGAGAACCAATGGTTCTCGAGCCGTAACGGCACATGGAGCAGGCGCCTATTTCCTGTTTCCGTAGCGTGAGGCAGCTTGATGTACAAGTACACCCCTTGGACATGACGCTCGTATGTCGCAAGGACTTCCCCCCAAACCAACCCTTGATGCTGAGAGTCAAGCAGGGAGGCTCTATGGGTAAATCTTTTTTAAATAGTCTTTGGTATGACTCTGCCGGGGCTTGAACTCCCAGCCTCCCAAACTCAGGGCGGACACTCTACCCACGAGGCCACTGAGCCCATAATTGAAGAGTAGGGTTTAACCTGCAAGTTGGCCTTTAAAGGTGAAGTTATCCTGATCAAGAATCTGTTGGAATCTCGCCCCTCTGACGAAAAGACGTCAGCCTAATCTTCCTGATAACAGTGCTGCAGCAGCGCTGGGTGTATCACAAGTGATCCCGTCGGAACCATAGAGACATGGTGATCCCGCTCACCTAAAGACACATTGTTCTTAAAGGGGAACTATCTTAATTATTCCTTTCACTATTTGGGCAATTTTACACAATTCCTGTGAGTCTATGGAACAAATCTGTATGGTTTTTTTCAAGTACTCTAAAGCAGCATTTTTCCACTTCAAGATTTCAAGCTGTTTTGGGCTGGGCTCCGCCCATAAGCGCTTTGAGTGACAGTCACCCACAGTCTGCACTGGCAGTCCGAGAGAGATATAGAGAGATTGAGGGGGATACTAATTAATTTCACCGCAGGGGGACATAATCCCACGGGACAATGCATTGGTAACTTGTTTCAAATTACAATATATAGCCCTGTGAATATTATTGCACGGATCAGAATACGGGCGTGTGCGCAATGATATTTTGACAGTGATATGCGAGTGGAGAAGCCCCAACAACGCGCGCCAGTCGGGAGGTTGTGTGTAAATGCGTGTGTGTTTCCCCCTCTCTATCTCGATCTCTCTCTCTCCCTCTCTATCTCTCTCTCTCCCCCTCTCTATCTCTCTCTCTCGCTCGCTCGTTCTCTGCTGTCTCTGTCGGCATCCGCGCAACCCGCTTGAAGAAGTGTCGGTATTTCCACTCGCTCTGTTGTTGAGCAAATGGTTGCGCTACAAACATAGAGGGGGAAGGCGTTATTATGCAGATGATAATTGTTTGACGTCAAAGATACGCTAAGTTTTAGATGACTCAATTCAGTGAGGGAGAATATTGTGAGATGTGAATTGGAAGAATGCGCCAAAATGAGAATTAGAGACATATACCCCATTAATATAAACCCACATAGCTAGAAAACAATGCTAAACACTGTAAAAGGCCATTCATAAGATAGTTCCCCTTTAACACTTTGGTTGCCAAAAACGACTTAAGTCGTTTCTGGGCCTAAGTTGTTCAGTGCCAAAAACGACTTAAGTAGTTTCTGGGTAGTTTTTCCGATATTTTTATTCATTATCCACCCAGGGAGCCTGTTGATACCATATGGAATGAGTCTGAGGTCCCCAAGGTGCAATACCGGCGGCATCCCGGTAGATGGCGGTATTGAGCACCCTTTCTAACCTTGTATCTTCCCCTGTGGGACGGCCAAAGGTATCGGGTTTCACTTTTTGTTTTGTCTACTTTTTTCTCCCATTTTCTATTTTTCTCCCATCCCAATTTCGTATCGTCCAATTCTGCCCTCCCCTGTCTTGAACGCTGTTAGGCCATGCCTCCCACAAGCCGGCTGCAATGTGGATGAAGCCTTACATCACGTGTCCCCTCCGGTACTCGAGAAAGCAGCCGTCGCATCTTTTCACCTGCACAGCGCGATCTCTCAGCGGCGGGGGTCTGCGTGGGAGGGACACGCCGCCCCCGTCGCTTCCTGATTCTGCTGCGCAGGCGCACCAACCGACCTGTAGGAGTCGCTGTCGACAATGTCCGATCCCCACCCATCAGCTTTCCCACCCCTAACACTGCCAATTGTGTTAGTATGAACGACCAGCCAAGCTGATAGCAATGCGGAGAGCTGGGCTCGAACCCAGCGTCTCCTGCATTGGTGGCGAGCACCTTGCCCACCACCACCTAGCCGCCTGGGTTTCACTTTTCCTTGTCGGCCGAGGCGAGCGGTGGTTCCGGTTCCATTGACGTGTGTCAAATATCCCGATCGATATGTTGTTGTGGATTATGCCGTGGGCCAAATGGACATTGGATGTACCAGATGGCGATCAAACAATTGGAATATTATTTTTGGAATACCCCCGATCGCAGGTAAGAACGATCTGACGTACATTTTTGCTTGATCCTGCAATGCTTTCATACCGATCGGGCTGATAACTGTTTTTAGTGTTCAATACGAATGCCGTTACTGACAATCAAATAATCAGAAACGACCCCCCCCCTCGTTTCATGCATTCATGATGGAACATAATACCTATGATATAGATTTTATTTCGGGATAATAGCATATACAGGCAAGAAATGGCAACGTCTATAGTGGAATCGACGTGTAGGGCTATAAATCAGTCTCAGCATTTCATGAATTACCCTAGACCGCTCTAAAACCATACTTATATTCACCACGGTATAACACAGGAACGTATGGATGGAAAAATTCATTCTTTTTCACATATTGAACGATAGATAGGTGATGTCAAATGGGCCATAGTATTGTATCCATAGCTCTAATATAGGTTATAGTTATAGCTCTACAAACAAGGCTTCGTCTAATGGCTGCCACTCAAAGTGTTAATGTCCACCAAAAGACACATGGTTCTTAAGATGTGTCTTTTGGTCGATAAGAACCTTTGCCTTGTTGGTGCCACTGACTGTGACTCTCCCATGTACGGTCAGCCATATGCGCGCATGTCGCAGCACTTTGCCCTCATCTTACGGCTCCGGGCTGGGTTTCGCCGGTCAACCAATACATTGTTGGAAAGTTGAATTTGCCACCTTTCGAGGTGCTCAACCTATTGGGTTGCGTGCTTCCGGTCTTGCGTTACAAGATGAATTATCCGGCGAGCGTCATTTGACAAGCCTTTCCGACGAGTGACCACGTCCGGTTGTAAATGGTACTGAACTGACCAGTCACCGCTGATGGTGAAAATGATTGACCACCGTTGTAGCCAAGAACTGCCCTGTGGTCCATCCCTTGTCGCGGGGTGGTGGCTTGAGTGCCTCCGTGACCCAGATAGCTATGCCAGCAGGTGCACGGGCACCTAGCAGGGTCACCCATGCTGGACAGGTCAAAGGGTAGAGGTGAGATTAAAACCACGGTAACTCCCCTACATGTATCTGACCATTCCTTTATATCCTTCTCACTAACTCTCATGCTTAACCGAAAGGTCTTCACCCCAACTAAAACCGTCTCACTCAGACGCAACCTGCCCTCCCTATCCCCCTCCACCCTCTCCTCTGACATAATATCCGCTCTACCTTTGAGTGACACCTTCTCTGCTCTCCCCACAGAGATAGCAACCTCCACCCTCCTCTCAGCCCTTGCAACCTCCTTTGACAAGCTCTGTCCCCTCGTTGAGAAACCTGCCCGCCGTTTCCCACCCAGTCCATGGCTGACAGATGCAGTGAGAGAACAAAGACAGGTCCTGAGAGCGGCTGAGAGGAAGTATAGAAAGTCACGCCTCACTGCTGACATCGACACATATCACAACCTCTTGTTAACATTCTCCAAAGCTTCTTTCTTTCACCAAAGGATCAAGGCCTCTGCCAAGAATCTTCGCAAACTGCATGCTACCATGTCCTCCCTCCTCACCCCCCCCCCCCCACCCCCTCCTCCCTCATCTTTTTCTGCTGAATACTTTGCAATCTTCTTTGAGGAAAAAGTGGAGAACATCCGCAGCTCCTTCTCCCAACCCCCACCCATTCCAAACACTGAATCGAGAACCTCATCCTTCACTCTGTCATCTTTCTCTCCCATTACAGAAGCCGAGACCCTGACACTGGTAACGTCGAACCGTCCGACTTCATGCCAGCTGGACCAGCTACCCTCCCCACTCCTCCAGACCATAGCACCGGACATCCTCCCATTCCTAACTGCAACCATCAACTCCTCACTCAACTCGGGGGTGGTCCCCACCTCCCTAAAACAAGCCAGAGTCACGCCCCTCATAAAAAAACCAACCCTGAACCCCACCGTCATAGGCAACTATCGTCCTGTCTCTCTTCTCTCCTTCCTTTCTAAAACACTTGAACGTGCTGTATCCAACCAACTTACTGCTTATCTCTTACAGAATGACCTCCTAGACCCTAATCAGTCTGGCTTCCGGACTGGCCACTCCACAGAAACGGCCCTCATTGCGGTCACAGAGGCACTTCACTTAGCAAAAGCGAAAGGCCTCTCATCTGTCCTGATTCTCCTAGATCTATCTGCAGCCTTCGACACAGTCAACCAACAGATCCTCCTCACGGCCCTCACAGGAATGGGAGTGGCTGGATCTGCGCTGACATGGCTGACATCATACCTCAATGACCGCTCCTACCAAGTGTCATGGAGAGGGACTCTGTCGGCCGCCCGCCCCCTGCGGACGGGTGTCCCCCAGGGCTCGGTCCTAGGACCCCTTCTCTTCTCCCTCTACACTAAATCACTGGGTAACATTATCACGTCTCATGGCTTCTCATATCATTGTCATGCCGATGATACTCAACTCTTCTTCTCCTTTCCTCCCTCAGATATCCACGTCTCTGAGCGGATCTCGGCCTGTCTGTCCGACATCTCCGCCTGGATGACGACCAACCACCTCAAACTGAACCTAAGCAAAACAGAATTGCTCCACCTGCCGGCCAAATCCTCCCCCCTGACCGACCTCTCCATCACAGTCGAGATTGCAGCTGTGACCGCATCCCCGACCGCCAAGAACCTTTGTGTTGTCCTCGACGACCAGTTGAACTTCTCTGCTCACATCGCACCGACAACCAGAACCTGCAGATTCCTCCTGAGCAACGTCAGAAGGATCCGCCCCTTCCTGACAAAAGAAGCCACCCAACTCCTCGTCCAATCAACAGTCATCTCCCGCCTCGACTACTGCAACGCACTGCTAGCTGGCCTCCCGGCCACTGCCACCAAGCCTCTTCAACTCATTCAAAACGCAGCAGCCCGCCTGATCTCAAACCTACCGATGTCGGCCCATGTCACCCCACTTCTTAGGGACCTGCACTGGCTCCCCATTGCTGCACGTATCCGCTTCAATGCCCTCGACCTAGCATACCATGCGGCTAAGTGAACCGCTCCCGCCTACCTCCTGTCAATGGTCTCTAACTACACACCCTCAAGACCCCTACGCTCTGCATCTTATGGCCGCCTCAGACCTACTCCTATCCAAGCTCCGGGAGGGTCATCAAAGAGAAGGCGCCTATTCTCAGTCCTTGCCCCACAATGGTGGAATGAACTACCCACCCCAGTTAGGACAGCCGAATCCCGTCCAATCTTTCACCGTCGACTAAAGACGCACTTCTTCAACCATTATCTGAAATAATAATAATAAAAGAAATACAAAAAATACAAAAAATAGAACCCTAACTAACCTTACTGTCATGCACTTGTCCTAATAAACTAACCTACACTGTAACACGCAAGACTTTGATGAATATTGTTACTCAGCTGATAGAGTTGTACCCTTCCTGATGACCTGTCGTACAGAACTTGTAAGTCGCTTTGGATAAAAGCGTCAGCTAAATTAAGTAAATGTGAGACAAATTGGACCAACCTCACCCCAGAGGTTAAATAAAGCATGTTACTAAAGCATCTACGATAATTCAAAACCAACTCGACCTGGGAAAAGAAGGGCTCCCACACAGATCAAATCAAATCAAATTTATTTATAGGGCCCGTGCATGAGGAGGTGCATGACGCCGTGCAGTGAAAGCCGAAAGGAAGCTGTAAGGCCGACTCCCCTCTTAACCCCCAGGAAAACTGCCAGAATTTCCACATGGAACATCAGGACGATGTACGAACCAGGGAAGACAGTCCAGGTAGCACAGGAGATGAGGAACTACAACATCTCTCTCCTGGGTTTGTGTGAGACAAGGTGGCTACAAGCAGGGCAACTGAGATTGGCATCTGGGGAGATGGTGGTCTACTTCGGTCATACAGAAGAAGGCGCCCCACACACGGAAGGGGTGGCCCTGATGCTGGCTCCGGAGGCACAGCTCTCTCTCATTGGTTGGGAATCGGTGAACCCACGAATCATCACCGCCAAGTTCACCACTAAGAAGGACAACATCAGACTATCCATCATTCAGTGCTACGCGCCGACAAACGACACCAAAGACGAGAAGAAAGACGATTTCTATGAACAACTGCAGGCTGTACTGGACAGACGGAGAGAAAAATATATCACCATCCTCATGGGTGATTTCAACGCCAAGATAGGAGCCAACAACACAGGCTACGAAGACATCATTGGCGTACATGGATGGGGGCAGATGAATGAAAATGGAGAAAGGTTTGCAGACCTGTGCTCCCTCAACCAACTGGTAATAGGAGGCAGCATCTTCCCCCACAAACGTATCCACAAGGCCACATGGAGTTCTCCAGATCAAGTTATGGAGAATCAAATAGACCACATATGCATCAACAGAAAGTTCAGGAGGTCATGGCAAGATGTACTAGTCAAGAGAGGAGCAGACGTGGCATCAGACCATCATCTCGTGCTGACGATCATGAAACTACGTCTGAAGAAGTACACCACAACCACCGGCGCAAGAACCAGATATGACTTCGGACTTCTTAGGAACAAATAATACAGAATAGATTCCAGATCAGCATTACCAACAGGTACCAGCAACTACAGGAACAGAATGAAGACACAGATGCAGACATAGAAACTCAATGGCAGCACACAAAGACTTGTGGCTGGACACCTGCAAAGAAATATTGGGAAAGAAGAAGACAAACCACAAGGAATGGGTCTCAATGGAAACACTCCAGAAACTGAAAGAAAGAAAGGAGAGGAAAGAAAAACTGGACACAAGCAAAACAAGAACAGCAAAAGCAAAGGCACAGGAAGAATACACCCAAGCCAATAAGGAGGTGAAGAGTAGCATTAAGAAGGATAAAAGAGATCATAGACAACCTAGCCAAACAAGCAGAAACAGCGGTAGGGCAAGGCAACATGAAAGACCTCTATATGATCACTAGGAAGTTAGCAGGCAAGTTCCAACAGACGGACAAACCGGTAAAAGACAAACAGGGAAACCCACTTACAACAACAGAGGAGCAGCGGAGAAGATGGGCTGAACATTTCAAAGAACTACTGAACCAACCAGCCCCAACAGAGCCAGCGGACATTACACCAGCGGAGAGAACACTTCCAATAAACTGTGATAAACCCAGCAAAGCAGAGATCAAAAAAGGTATTATCTCAACGAAGGACTGAAAATCTTGAAGACTGCGGTAGATAGCTTCATAGCCTCTTCACCAAGATCTGGGAGATAGGAAAGATTCCAGAAGAATGGAAAGATGGAATCATCATCAAGCTACCAAAAAAGGGAGATCTCACAAACTGCAACAACTACAGAAGAATAATGCTTCTATCAGTACCGGGAACAGTTCTCAACAGAATTATACTGGACAGAATGAGTGTTGCAGTGGATCACATGCTTCGAGACCAGCAGGCAGGCTTTTGGAGCAACAGATATTGTACGGACCAGATCGCCACCCTGCGCATCATTATAGAGCAATCCATCGAATGGAACTCTCCATTATACATAAACTTCATAGACTATGAAAAAGCCTTTGACAGTGTAAATAAAGAGACTCTGGAAACTGCTGAGGCATTATGGTCTCCCAGAGAAAATCATCACTCTGATTCATACCACCTATCAAGGAACATCATGCAAAGTTTTACATGCAGGCCAACTGAGAGTTTTGAGGTCAAGACCGGTGTGCGTCAGGGATGCCTCCTATCGCCCTTTCTCTTCCTCCTAGTCATAGACTGGATTATGAAGACCACCACAAAAGGAAAGCAAAACGGCATACAGTGGACCCTATGGACACAACTGGATGACCTCGACTTTGCTGATGACCTGGCTCTCCTGTCACACAACTACAACCAGATGCAGGACAAGACAACCAAGCTGGCAACTACATCACTTGAGACTGGGTTGAGAATAAACAGGAATAAAACCAATCTAATGATGATCAACACTTCTACCAACAACACAGTTACAGTAGGTGATGAATCCATACAGGAAGTCAACTCTTTCACTTACCTAGGCAGCATCTTGGATAAGAAGGGCGGCACAGTCAGCGACATCACAGCCATAGTAGGCAAAGCCAGAGCAGCCTTCATCATTCTGAAGAACATCTGGTCCTTCAAGGACATTGCCATGACAACCAAAGTGCGGCTCTTCAATTCAAATGTAAAATCCGTCCTTCTCTACGGTTCAGAGACTTGGAGAATGACGAAAAGAACATTGCAGAAGATACAGACCTTTATAAACAGCTGTCTGTAACCCATATTTGGGATCCGGTGGCCAACAAAATCAAGAATGAGGAACTATGGCTGAAAGGAAGACAGGAACCAGTGGAGAAGCAGATCCTGAGAAGAAAGTGGGGATGGATAGGCCACACTTTAAGGAAACCAGCTACCAGTACTACACGCCAGGCCCTGACTTGGAATCCCCAGGGGAAGCGGAAGAGAGCGCGGCCTAAGAACACCTGGAGGCGGGACACTGAGGCGGAGCTCAAGAGACAAGGAACTAAGTGGGGGGAGGCAGAAAGGACAGCCCAAAGCCGGGTTGGATGGAGAAAAGTCATAGATGGCCTATGCTCCATTGGGAGCGATGGGCCTAAGTAAGTAAGTAAGTAAGTAAGTAAGTAAGTAAGTAAGTAAGTAAGTAAGTAAGTAAGTAAGTAAGTAAGTAAGTAAGTAAGTAATAAGTAAGTAAGTAAGTAAGTAAGTAAGTAAGTAAGTAAGTAAGTAAGTAAGTAAGTAAGTAAGTAAGTAAGTAAGTAAGTAAGTAAGTAAGTAAGTAAGTAAGTAAGTAAGTAGCCAAGGAACGTCTGCTCCGAAAGCGATCCCAGATTAGTGCTGATTGCAACGAGAAGGGGGCAGAAGAAGACAAACATGTTCTTTGTTTTGACTTGCATTTTGAATTAATGTAAGCAGATGGTCATTTTGGATAATCACGCTGAATTATTGCGGTACACAATAAAAAAAACATTGTAAAACACAAATATTCCAAGGGATTTTTATAAACTTTAGACCTGTATGACTATAAGGCTATGGAACCGTTTTGTTTTCCAGCTCCTACCTCTCAGCTGGAAGCCAAAAACAGGCATCTGGCAACAAGTCAACACAAAAGTAAGGAGCAGTACATCCACAGCTAAAGAGATTGGTTTTATCGGGTATCACAGTGGCTAAAAAGCTGATAGCATCACGATGGTTCCAACCGGAAAAAATGTGCCGAAAGGTCTGGATTATTACATATCTCGATGTGATCTATCAAGAAATATCTACAGCAAGAATTTTGGGTCTCAATGAATCCAAAATGACATTGTGGTTAGAAGTGGTGGAGAAAATAAAAGCTAGCATATAATGGTAATGTCTGGTTAGGAGCGAGGGAAAATTATTATCCAATGGGGGGTCCGGATGGGGGGGGTACGAGCTGGAGCATATGTGTGTAGGTTTTTAGATAACAGGTATTAAGGGTATATCCTATATAATACAATTAACTAAAATGTGATTTCATTGGATGTGCACTGACAACTAATGCTTGTATATCTTATCGTGTGTTGTCATGTTTGTTTATGTGTTTGTTTAAAAAATTATAAAAAAAAAAAAAAAAAAAGTAAGGAGAAAATATTTTATTTCAGTGTGTTCAAACCTATGTTTCTCTAATACATTAGGACCCAAAGTGATTTTTCTTTATTGTGTAAGAAACATCAGATTATACAATGGCATGCACAATTCTGATTGGCTGAAACAGTCAAGTTAGACGTTGTTATTTCGTATAACACACTCCACAGGACTCCAGATCCCTCCTACAAATTAATTCCTTTTTTCTTTTTCTTTTTTTTTTAGACTGAATGAATCCGCCATAGATAGACAAATGGAAGTATGAATATATTTTGAACAAATCCTCCAAAAAAGATAGTCAACTGGAATGTTAGTTTGTTACATATATGTTTGTATTATGTAATTGGTTTGTCATGACCATTGTGAAACAAAAGAAAAATGGCAAAAAAAAAGAAAAAAACGAATCCTCCAAAAAAGATACAGTCAACTGGAATATGTTAGTTGTTTACACATATGTTGGATTATGTAATTGGTTTGTCATGACCCATTGTCAAAACAATAATAAATCACGGGATTTATATGAAGTTTGTTGTTAGATGGCATGCTTTGTAGCACCTCCCTCTGCTTCTAGACACAGAGGCAACTTAAAAAAATATTATTTGACCTACTTTTTATGTGGATGGTTTTGTGAATAAATCTCCATTATGCTTCAATTACTGTGTTTATTGTATAGCAATAAGGTTAGGTGAATTGGGCCATTGTATAAAAGCATTACATTACTTGAAGTTGTGTGTTATACTCATTAGATCACGCCTAGGGGGGTCTAACAACCCTCCGCTGAGCCTCGGGCCTAACAACCACCCCTAGCCATGATATAATGAGTATAACACACTCCTGCGTGTGATGTAATGCTTAAATGTTACCTTTCAAAAGTACTCATGCATGTGCTATAAGTATAAAGTATAATACATCGCAAATTACTTTGGGTATGCAATCGTCAGGCATCTTATGCAAAATGTGGGGTATGCTTAAGGGGTTAAGAGAACAGAGATGCGGCTTTGTTGATGACATGCTGCTGTCGGCACCGCCTGTACTAGACATGCTCTGCCCGTAACACACAGACGCACGTTACTGCCGGGGAAATAAACACCTCTGGCTGAGTCGTTCCAAATAAAGTCTGTATGTAAGTGCCATTTGTTCCTAAAACCAACTACAGTTCGATGAATGAGAAAGCAATTTAAATTTCTGGTTCGTCAATTCAAAATAATTACAAGTTTTGTTTATGGGATATTTTTTAAAGGCAATTATAACATTGGCATTCACACAGCCGCATCAAGACGTTTTTATCTCTGGTACCTTTGATTCACACAATGCATACCCAACTATCTGCATTTCAATCCAATCAATTCTACTGCACCATTCAGTGCTGGAACTGTGTGATAATGGGGTGCATGAGAAGCTTCACACAAGGGAAGACATTACACTGTCATGCATTTACGCCATTAGGCTAAGAATCTGATAGAACAGGGGTTCCCAAACTTTTCAGGCCGCGACCCCCAAATAACGGTGTCAGAGAGCCGCGACCCCCACTATTATAGGAGGTACAAAATAAATGGAAATGTATGGTTGAAACATGCAAATGTTCAAACGCACACACACTAATAAGCATTGGAGGCTTTTAACCAGGGCCGGACTGGGGAAATCATTCAGGCCAGGAAATATAGTGCAAAATATAGCCCCAGTCAGGCCCCTTTTAAGCAGGGGTCCCCCACCAGGATTTTTTTTGTTACAAAGACTTCATTTCCTGCATTCTGGTGCAGGACTTTTTTTATTTGTATTTGTACCCTTTAAATGCCAGTGTTTGTGATGGCATCACAAATTATTGTTAAAAAACAGGCTAGCATATGTATGATTAGCAACAACACAGATTTGTATGGATTTTCAGTTTTTTTGTAATTGATAAAAAATACAATCTTTTATTCAACTTCAGCCCTGATCATAACACCACATATTAATTTTATAATTCTAACCCTTTAAATGCCAGTGTGTGTGATGGCATATATTTGCAATATATCAAATGCAAAGTAGATTTTTCTGGGGGGGATTATTACAGGCTAGCATGTGTCAATGATTAGCAGTTTTTTGTAACGGTCCCGCCTCCACCAATCACATGCAGCTCCCTTTGTGTGTGTGTGTGAGAGCAAGAGAGAGAGAGAGAGAGATAGTTCTCCAACTTGTGAGTTGCAGTGATATCCTGGTTGTTCCCCACCTAGGTTATCTAACTATTGCGCTGGTGGAACTAGAAACACTGGCCTGGCCTGCTTCTAAGTTCAGTGGCCTGACTGCATAAATTTTTTTAAATAATAATAATCTTTTTTTTATCATCTGGCGACCACCCCGCAGCGGCTCGCAACCCACCTGGGGGTCGCGCCCCCCGACTTTGGGAACCCCTGCGATAGAACAATGCAAAGCGGAAAAACAATTGGGTTTGAATTGTTGAGTTGAAAATAATCATCTTGTTCATGTCCACTGTTTTATATTTTACAAAACAACAATTTTTAACCCTCCAGCTTCCACTATGTAGCTTTTTAGCATTTTATAAAAAAAATCTTTTAGTTGCTCATAGTAGGAAAAGGGCTTTTCTAAACTTGATTTACGTAATGCATACAATCTGGTCAGGATTAGAGAAGGAGATGAGTGGAAGACTGCATTTAATACGCCTAATGGTCACTATGGGTATTTGGTCATGCCCTTTGGTTTGGCTAATGCTCCGGCAGTCTTCCAAGCCCTGGTTAACGACGTGCTGCGAGACTTGATTCGGGTGTCGGTGTTTGTTTACCTAGATGATATCCTAATTTTTTCTCGCGATATGGTGCAACACCAACTGCATGTTCGGGAGGTGCAAGACCGTCTCCTCAAGCATCAACTATTCGTTAAGGCCGAGAAGTGTGCGTTTCACACTGATACCGTTTCCTTCCTGGGCTTTGTGTTGACAAAGGGTGATCTACGCATGGATTCGGCCAAGGTGAGTGCAGTCTTGGACTGGCCACGGCCTTCGTCGCTCAAGGGGTTACAACGGTTTTTGGGCTTTGCACATTTTTACAGGCGCTTTATTCGCAACTTTAGCGCCTTAGCCAATCCGTTAACAGCTCTCACTAAGGCCTCTCTCCCTGGCTTTGAATGGTCGCCTAGGGCAGAGTCGGCCTTCTGCGATATCAAACGTCGGTTTACATCCGCTCCTGTATTGATCCGCCACGATGCCGAGGTTCCGTTCATTGTGGAGGTGGATGCCTCTGACATCACGGTGGGGGGGGGGTGCTCTCTCAGAGGTGCTTAAAGGATGGGAAAGTGACCCTGTGTGCTTTTTTTTCTCGCCGTCTGTCACCAGCCGAGCGCAGCTACGACGTGGGTAATCGGGAGTTGTTGGCTATCAAATTGGCACTGGAGGAATGGAGATATTGGTTGGAAAGGGCGGCACATCCTTTCATTGTTTGGACCGATCATAAGAACTTGGCTTACATCCAAGGGGCTAAACGCCTTAACGCTCGCCAGGCCAGGTGGGCGTTATTCTTCACACGATTTCGATTTACCATCTCCTATAGGCCCGGGTCCAAGAATATCAAACCCGACGCGTTATCGTGCCAGTTTGATCTTCCTGGTCGGGAGGAGCAGCCCCATCCCATTATTCCACCGGCCTTGATTTTGGCACCCGTGTCTTGGGGCATAGCTAAGGTGGTAAGGTCGGCGCTGACGCGGGAGCCCGATCCTGGCGGGGGCCCTCCGGGGCGGTCGTATGTGCCCAAGGTGGCACGCTCACGTTTGCTGCAGTGGGCACATGCCTCATCCCTCACCAGCCAACCTGGGGCCACCAGGACCCTGGAATTTATCCGTAGGAGGTTCTGGTGGCCGACAGTGGAGGGGGATACGCGTTCCTTTGTGGCGGCCTGCCCAATGTGCGCGCGCAGTAAGACCTCTCGCCATGCACCAGCAGGTCTCCTCCGGCCGCTTCCTATTCCTAAACGGCCCTGGTCGCACATATCCCTGGACTTTATTTCTGGCCTCCCCCTTTTGGACGGGTTCACTGCCATTTTGGTGGTGGTGGACCCGTTCTCTAAGGCGGCTCACTTTGTTCCTCTCCCCAAGCTTCCATCGGCCCGAGAGACTGCTGATCTGGTACCCGGCAACGTGGAGTAGGAGGTTGGCATGGGCTGAGTACGCGCATAATACCCTCCTCTCCTCCTCTACCGGTATGTCTCCCTTTCAGTGTCAGTATGGTTTGCAACCTCCTCTGTTTCCCGAGCAGGAGCAGGAGGCGGAGGTGCCCTCGGCCCAGGCACACGTGGCTCGCTGCCGCAGGACGTGGAAGCGGGTCCGGGCGGCGCTGCAGAAGGTTTCGGTTAGTACCCAGCGGCAGGCTAACCGCAAGTGTCGTCCGGCTCCGGTTTACCGTCCTGGGCAGCGGGTTTGGCTTTCCGGGATCTCCCTCTCCGGGTGGAATCCAGGAAGCTGGCTCCTCGCTTTATAGGGCCCTTTAAAGTGGTATGTCAGGTGAATCCTGTGGCTTACAGGCTACGGCTTCCGAGCTCTTTGAGGGTTCATCCGACGTTTCATGTGTCCCTGTTTTTTTTTGTTTTTGTTAGACAAACATATAAACAAACATGACAACACACGATAAGATATACAAGCATTAATTACAGTGCATATCCAATGAAATTACCATTTAGTCAAATGTCTTATACAGGATATACCCCTAATGCCTGTTATCTAAAAACCTCGTACCCCCCCGTCCCGGACCCCCCATTGGATAATCCAACCATTATAACTTGTTCCTAACCAGACACTACCATTATATGCTAGCTTTTATTCTCTCCACCACTTCTAACCACATAGTCATTTTGGATTCATTGAGACCCAAAATTCTTGCTGTAGATATTTCTTGATAAATCACATCGAGATATGTAAGAGTCCAGACCTTCCGGCAAATTTTTTCCGGTTGAAACCATTGTGATGCTATCAGCTTTTTAGCCACTGTGATACCGGATAAAACTAATCTCTTTAGCTGTGGAGGTACTGCATGTTCAAAGACATCATTCAGCAGTAATACAGAGGGGTGTACAGGTATATCCAGATCCAAGAGATTTGATAATTGCTGGGTCACTTCTTTCCAAAATATCTTAACTGGTGGGCAGTCCCAGTACATGTGCATAAATGTCCCTTCGTCCCCATTTGTACATAGGGAGCATTTGGAGTCTTGTTTAAGACCCATTTTGTTCAGTCTTATAGGAGTTAAGTATGTCCTGTGAATGTAGTTAAGATTGATTTGTTGATGGTCCGGGTTCCTTGATGCAAGTCGTACATTTACCCAGGCCTCTTGCCAGTCAAAGTCTGTCTCCAGGTCTGGTATATCCCTCCTCCAGACAGAGTCTAGTCATGTGTCCCTGTTGAAGCCGTTCCTCTCATCGCCCTTGGCGTTTCCTCCGCCTCGGTTTATTGGTGGTCAGCCCATTTACACGGTGCAGAGGATACTGGGTTGTAGGCGGAGGGGTAGGGGGTTTCAGTTCTTGGTGGATTGGGAGGGGTACGGGATAGAAGAGCGTTCTTGGGTGCCTCAAAGGGATATTTTAGATCCCAGCCTGATCGTTGATTTCCGGCGGCTGAATCCCGAGGCCCCCAGGTGAACGTCTGGTGCCGTTCGTCGGGGGAGGGTACTGTTACGATTCTGGTTCCTGACTACGGTCGGGAACCACCCACCTTCTCTGTCATCTGTCACCTGACTGCTGTCACTTGTTTTTCCCTGTCATTTAGTGCTGTCACTTAGGGGTTGGCTTCTGATTGGCTGTCACAGGGGTGTGTGTGGAATGTTGGTATTTGGTGGCTATTTAACATTCCTTTCCTCTGCTTGTCATTTGTCAGGTCTTCACTATAGGCGTTCAGAGATAACGCGGCCGGTTCCAGTTCTGGACCACCACTAAGCTCCATTATCTATTCTCTCGTTCCTTTGCCTTTGGCATAGTATCCTAGTATTACTTTTTGTGTTCTTTACTATTAAAGTCGAACATGTTCAAGAGAATACCTTCTCCGTCTCTGTGATTGCCTACAACAATTGGAACTCACCTACCTCCATCCTGGTATTTGATGCGAAGCTGATGCCTGTCTTAATTGATGAGCTAATAGTTTATTCGCCTTTTCTCCGTGTTCATAGTAATTGTATCTGGTTTTGAATAGTAATTTTTCGGTATGGGTGGTACTCAGAGTATCGAATTCTGCTTGTAACAATAGGCGTTCCTTATATAAATCAGGTGATGGAGCGATAGAGTAAACGTTGTCAATCTGAGTGATCTGTTTGGTTAAATTATCTAATTTCTTCCTTCTGGCTCTAGTCTCATAAGTGCAGTAAGAAATAATGTCCCCCCTTAAGTACGCCTTCAGTGTCTCCCATAGTAAGGAAGCTGAGATCCCAGGCGTCTTATTGATATCCAAAAAAATATCTATCTGCTTGGAAATAAAAGTAACAAAATCTTCATTCGATAACAAACTAGTATTCAGTCGCCAGGGTGGTCGGGTGTTATCACATCCCCTAATTTGCAATTCCATCAGGACTGGAGAGTGGTCCGATATGACAATAGTATCATATGAGCAAGATAGTACTGATGAGATGAGCCGATTGTTGATCAATACGAGTGAAGGTGTGATGAACATGAGAGAAGAATGAGTATGCTCTGCTAGATGGGTTGTGAAAATGCCAAGGGTCTGAAAGTGAAAACTCTTCCATAAAAGATTGAATGGTTTTAGCAGAGCTTGAAAGTACTGCATTTCTGGTAGATGAGCAATCCAATGATGGATTAAGCCAACAATTGAAGTCCCCTCCTAATATTAGATAATGTGTGGAGAGGTCAGGTATTGAAGAGAACACAGATCTAAAAAATTAGCTATTGTCCCAGTTAGGGCCGTAGATATTAACACTTTCAATGCCGGCCGTGTTTTCCTTTTTACCGCCTTGAATGCCGCCACCCACTTCAAAATTCATAATCTATGTTTTAAATTATGGCTATGTGTCTAATCTGCCCGTCGCTTATCAATGACTTGTTTGCAGTCAACATTGTCGAAACGGATTGTTTTTTAATCGGTCATATCCTTTTTATAGCATTTCGAAAAGCTATAGTTTTCTGGAAAATTTCCGGAAAATAGAAAGATTCCCTCATAAACGCCATTTATTGGAATATTCTCGAATACACTAGACACGTTGTCATTTGTCTGCCTATTTATGAATCTTTTTCAATTAAACGCTAGATTATCGATAGTATGTGTACTTATGCACGCTATAGAAGCGAGCTGTTCCTCAACATCACACACACACACACACACACACACACACACACACACACACACACACACACACACACACACACACACACACACACACACACACACACACACACACACACACACACACACACACACACATATGGGACACGCTGAGATATAGGTCAAAACAGCTCAGATTACCCCAAGACTGGTAACATAGATTCCTTACCTTAGATCAGATGTTCTCCAAAAAGATTATTCCAATTCCTGATCGCCATTCCAAATATCGCTCATGTTTATTGATTGATTATTGGCTGCTGTAAATATATATTCCATATATATTTCCATCTCGCGATTACTTCCCTCTTGATCAGACGGCTCGCCAGCATAGTGGAACCAGTAGGCTCCCCCCACACACATCCACCACACATCCACCAGTATAATCGAATGGCCTGCAGTTACACAGGGATAGACGATAGGGGGCGGTATTTTCCCATCTGAGCTCATAGAGGGTCTGCTGTACCAACGGGAGACTCAGTTGATGAAATATGAATTCAGATTGCTAATAAAAAAATAAAACAACAATTCGCATCGTCGGCACTCAACAGGGGGCATGAAATAAGGAGTAACACGTCGTCGGCACTCAAAGTGTTAAGCATAATCACTGGGGTGCCACAGAGCTTCCCAGTTACCAGCACAAATCTACCATTTGGGTCAGAGAGAACATCTGAGCAAATACAATTTATTGATTTGTGAATTAAAATTGCCACACCTCTAGCTCTTCTCTGAAATGATGAGTGGTACAATTGTCCAACCCATCGTTTATGTAGTCTGGTATAATCAGATAGCTTGAAATGAGTTTCCTGGAGGAAAGCTATATGAACCCCCAAATTCTGAAGATGCCCCAGTACTTTACTACGTTTGATTGGCTGATTTAAGCCCTTACAATTCCAACTAGTAAATTCCACTCCTCCAATCTGCTGTGAGGTTTTAGGTTGAGTCATAAACTGGTGTTGAGTGTGTCGTAAATTGATTGAATCAAAATGCCCAGTACAGTACTAACAGGATGGATAAAAAATCAGCTAGCTGTCTCCTTTGCAAAGGAGAAGGACCCAAGCCACAGCTGCTAACAGTGCAACCATCCCCTGTCCCATAGCTTCTAAGCAAGGCCCCAGATGGTCAGGTCAGTGGCGGCTCGCCACTAGGGGCGCTCGGGCGCCGCCCCCCCTCAGGAACTACCCTGGTTATATGAGAGAACAAGAAAAATAAAAGTTTTTAGTTTTTAGTTTTATAGCCCTATAAATAATATAAACATGTTTAAAATGAATAATATTTACTCATTTTAAGTATGTTTGTATTTCCAATGCACAATATAACGTTATTATCGCAATTAAAAAACACTCGTTTTCCAGAGCAGGAAGTGACATCACGTTTTTTTTTATTTTTTTTATTTTTTCGTATTTCTCGGCTCGGGCTATACGCGATAGCGCTCTGAGTGCGCGTCACAGTTTGATCGCTGTATCCGTCACAGCCAATCAGTGCATAACGCGTTGTGCGTTGAAATATGACTATTATGTTGGAATCCGGGCGCGATTTGAAGCGGTCTAGCCAGTAGCGTCAAGAATATCTGTAGCCGCATTTCGCGGAGACGCTCTCTGATTGGCCGACGCCAGTATTTTTTTCCGTAGCAGAATTTCACAGAGACGATCTCTGATTGGCCGAATCCAATTTCTAATGTTCCAATTCTAGGTTATTCCTACGTTGGTTCCTAGGTTGGTAGGTTGGTCGGTGGAGATAGTTGTGTTGTTGTGAGAATGATGCAGGCAGCTGTTTGTCTTAGACGAGCGTGCCGTGACTGCAAGTTCTTTAGACTGTTAACCTTAGGCACTCTTTCAAAGTTGGTTAAGGTTAGAGTTTGTCTTAGAGCATGGCGATAGAACGCCAGGTAGTTTGCAGTCTGTTCGAGCGGAAATGGACAAAGGAATGTACTTGTGTTGTGCTAACGAGCTAACACTTGGCTAACAAGCTATATGGCTGATGCAGTCTGGAGACAGCTACAGTGGACAGTGGTCTGGAATACATCATCAGTGGATTATACACGTTTATCAAGCTCTCCTGCCCTGGACGTGTCAACTAAACAGTGAGTCTCTCTCTCTCTCTCTCTCTCTCTCTCTCTCTCTCTCTCTCTCTCTCTCTCTCTCTCTCTCTCTCTCTCTCTCTCTCTCTCTCTCTCTCTCTCTCTCTCTCTCTCTCTCTCTCTCTCTCTCTCTCTCTCTCTCTCTCTCTGTGTGGTTGACGTTAACGTTTGTAAATAGTTTTTTTTAGGAGCAGTACTGGCTACTGCTGGCCATTCATGAAGCGAGACATTGCTGATTGTTTATTTATTTTATAACACAAGACTATGACTACCAACTGCCTAGCCAGCCGTGTATCAATCTTGGATGCAATAATAACGTTACCGCACACTGACTGTGTCGATGGCTCATTGATTTAACTACTGCAGCTCTCTCGGATTGAAAATACGTGGATTATGGCTTGTTCAATATCGTCTATGTTTGAATGAATGAATGAATGAGAACTTTATTAACAGATTGCAGAATGGGTACAATACAGTACGGCTCAATACACACAATTGTTAAGGGGATGCAGACCAGAGAAAGACGTTTGTCTTGTTTACATCAGGGTCCCAGATTTTCGATTCATATCGATAGTTTAATAGCTAGCCTTGGCTCGTTTAACAATATGCAAAATATGTGTACAGCCCTGTACTCATACTGAAGTTATTCTTGGTATATAATAGGTCTGATTGTGTAACGAATCGATTCCACGTCGCGCTGTGTGTGAGAGAGAGAAGGAGAGAGGGAGAGATCTGCCTGTGTTTGGAGACGGGCGAGTTTTGTTTCTAACTTTTCTATTTATATATTGTGTTTCAAGTTGTGAATTAGAGTCTAGACTATACTTTATTTGACTGGTTGTGTGTTGTTGTAGTAACAGCTGAGCGACTCGTTCATAAGAGCCGATCCATTGCCGTGAGCGTGAGTCGAATCGCTCACGTCTTGCCATGAGTCTGTTGCGTGGTACTGTACTGTACATGTTTGCAAAATGTTTGGTATAGCGCCCCTAGTGGCGAAGTACCCACCGGCCGCCACTGGGTCAGGTAGATAAAAACAGAAACCAAATGGCCTGCTATAATAATCTAAGTCAATAGGAAAGGTTTAGGCCTTCAGGGTGAATAGTTAAGAACAGATAGCCCCTGTGAGAAAATACCTTTTCCCCCCCTGTCAAACACATTCTGTCGGAAACAGATAGTAAATTATTATCTTTGAGAACAGAAACTCAACTATCTTTAAACAGACACCAACAGGATCTGGAGCAGGGAATAAATACCCTAGGATAATAAAACTAGCATTTGGAGGCTCAAAATACAGTGGAGGTCAGAGTCTTGTTGACGCTAGCCTGACCAGCCGTTGGCCCCAGGAAGTACTGGAGGGTGGGTTGCGTAATCAAAGACCCCAGCAGCTGGTCAGAGACATTAGGCTTCATACTATAAAAACTAAACAATAAAGTATTATAAATATATATTAAAGGTTAGCCTAGAAGGGAGTGGGCTTTAGTAACATTCAGTTTAGTACCAAACAGGAAACACATTGGTCTATGGAAAAGCTAAATTTAGTGATATACATTATAGAATAAACCCTAGATGTTGGATTATAATACTGGAGTAGTTGAACAAAGGTAACAACTAAACAAAAGCTAGAACTACCAAGTTAATTTAGAGGATAAATTAGTTGATCAGATCAGTAAAACAGTGTTAAAAGAGATATCAGGTTAAATAGCTATAGAAAGGCTCCAGATATCGGGAGAAAGAATGGTATTACACTAGATACTAAACAGAAAATAATCTATGCATGTAAATCCACATAAAACAAAGTAACAGATTGGAATAGTGAGTTTAGCAAAACTACTGATAGACAAAAATGGTGATCAGAGTCCCTGCCCCCAAGGAACGGCCAAACTTAGCCTAACCGCTCAGCACTACCTTAAATGGAAAGGTTTCTCAGAAATAGGATGACGTGGGCAACAATGGCTACCCTCTATAGATACTTCAGCCAATTAGAGACGCCAGGTCCCATGACGTAGCAGGGAAAAGTGGGAAGGGTTTTCTCTTCTTAAACTGCAGGCAAGGTGGACTGGAGACACAGACACGCATAGAGACACGGAGACGGACAGCTTGAGACATGGAACCTGGAAACTTCACCACCAGTTCGAGAATAGAGACGCTAAAACGAGGAAGCCCTCCTGACAAGCTGATTAGAAATAGAAATAATTTGATGCTGTACACCTTGATAATTAAGCTGCTGTTTTCCATTAAACAACAGACCTTCTGTTATTGAACTGCCGCGCTGTCTCCGTCTCAACTTTGATTTCCAAGGAGCCAATTAATTGAATGAACTTTACAACGTGTGATACAGCGCCAGAGTAAGCTATTCCACTATACACTTTAGAACGATCATATAGCTACATAGAATTTAGAAAGAACACGTTAAGTGTACAATGAGTAACATCGAAAAGTATGCCCTAATAGTATTTTTTATGTGCAGTGGCCAAGTGATAGAAAAAACAACAACAGTATAAACATTGCACAAAAATAACTGTAAATGTAAACAAACCCTTTTCTCCCCCCTCCCTCCCATGCTGATGCGTCTCCTCGAATTGGACGCGCACATAACCCACTATTACTAACTCTTAACACCCCCTAAGAGAAACGAGAAAGGGAGATAAACACCACCCCTTCCGTGGTTAAGTGACAAATGTTAATATTGTGAGATATCGTTGTCCCAAAATGAAATATAGCCTGTATAAGCCCATATGGACATGAATTATGAACTTGCCGTTTAGCTGATGGTTACAGTCTGGGGAACCGCTTTTCTGAGTTTAGTGTTTATGAAAGTCGAGGCGGCGGCCGGGTCATGTGTATCGCTTCCGCAACGGAATTCGGTTTCCTGGTTCCTCTGATTGGCCGTATCCACCACTCTGCCGCTGCCGTGCGAGGCAGAGAGCGGCCGCGGACTCGCTCGCTTCCTCAATTTATACGCATGGAAGTATTGACTGAATGAATGAATGAATGAAAACTTTATTTAACAGATTGCAGAATGGGTACAATACAGTACGGCTCAATACACACAATTGGGATGCAGACCTGAGAAAGACGTTTGTCTTGTTTACATCAGGGTCCCCCATTTTCAATTCATATAGAACGACTACGCCGTAACAAATCATTAAAAAAATATACCGTTAACTGGAATATGTTGTGCCTTTACACATATGTTGGATTATGTAATTGGTTTGTCATGACAAACAAATAAAAAAATCGCGATTTACCCGCTGGCTCCGCCAACACACAGTGACTGCATGTAGTCACTGTGTGTTGATGTTGTAGTAGAAAATACATGTATGTTGAAGATCTTACTCCAAAGAAAATACATGTATGTTGAAGATCTTACTCCGAAGAAAATACATGTATGTTGAAGATCTTACTCCAAAGAAAATACATGTATGTTGAAGATCTTACTCCGAAGAAAATACATGTATGTTGAAGATCTTACTCCGAAGAAAATACATGTATGTTGAAGATCTTACTCCGAAGAAAATACATGTATGTTGAAGATCTTACTCCGAAGAAAATACATGTATGTTGAAGATCTTACTCCAAAGAAAATACATGTATGTTGAAGATCTTACTCCGAAGAAAATACATGTATGTTGAAGATCTTACTCCGAAGAAAATACATGTATGTTGAAGATCTTACTCCGAAGAAAATACATGTATGTTGAAGATCTTACTCCGAAGAAAATACATGTATGTTGAAGACCTTACTCCGAAAAGAATACATGTATGTTGAAGATCTTACTCCGAAGAGAATACATGTATGTTGAGGACCCTACACTAAAGAAAATACATGTATGAAGAGAAGGAAGAATGAACCTACTGAGTTAACCCTATGCTGTCTGGTATCCATACCAGCAAAACCACGGACGTGTGGCAACTCCTGTATATCTAATTAACCCTATGCTGTCTGGTATCCATCCCAGCAATACCACGGACGTGTGGCAACTTCTGTATATCTAATTACCCTTATGCTGTCTGGTATCCATCCCAGCAATACCACGGACGTGTGGCAACTCCTGTATATTTAATGAATATTATGCTGTCTGATATCCATCCCAGCAAGTGGAACTCTTAAATACCATCTATTTATTTGATATTTTGAGTGTGTGTGATCAAGCACAATGTCGGCCCAAGAAGACGATGCTGGCAACCTCTTGGAGATGGAACAGAACAGGACAGGTGCTCGCAGAGGAACTCTAACAGAGAAAGGAAAGGAGAATCGTGAGGTGGAAAATATGAAAAATGAGAAGGTATTTAACAAGGTTTACCACAACTGGAGGAAGATGGCAAAGGAAATTAGAGGAAAACTGAGAGCCTTCTGTCCGACAGAAGAACTTGGTAAATTAAAACAAGACATTCAAACAAGTTGTGACCTAGTATATAGTGTGTATGAGTCAATTCTATGCAATCATGCCACAACTCCAGAGATAGCAAATAAAATGGACGCCTGTATCCAGCTGACGACAGACATGCAGGAACTGGTTTGTAAACGATTAGAAACAAAGGAAGAAGATTGTAATGAACGACATGAAAAGGAGAGAGTGAGGATAGCACTGAATAAAGCGTCAAGCAGAAGGATGGAAGCTGAACTTGCAGCTAAAGAGGAAGAGGTGAAGGCCATCTGGGGAATACAGGCTCTGCAAACAAATCTCCTCAAACTAGAGGAGGAAGAGGCAGCCATGCTAACTGAAATGGAGCAGATGAAGGTGGAGAGTCGAAGTAGGCTGGAGACGGAAAGGATGAAGCTACAGCAGCTACAAGCAGAAAATGAAGTTAAGGTAGCAGCAGCCCGAGTGAGGGCATACGGTTCTGGAAGTGATCAAGATAACAAAGAAGAAGAAGAAAACACTGATCATGAAAGAAAAACTGCTCACCAAAAACCTGAAGATAGTGCTCTGCTATATCCAACATTCCAACGTCAAGCATCTCCTGGAGCAACTGTGAACCAAGAGGCCTTCAGTCTAGCCCAAGCAAGCGCACTAAGCAGGAACCAACTACCTAACCCTCATCTGGACAGACAAGGGAGTCAGAGCTTCGTACATAGAGTTGCAGTAAAATAAATACCAGCCCCGTCTACAACAGATGTCCTGAAAGCCCTTGAGTCGGACTTCTCTGAAAGGAACTACGAGGACAAGTACGTGTCTCAAGAAGATGTTCGCTTCATACAATTTCTCAGTAACCACATCAGACAGAAAGAAGATGGACACTACGAGATGCCTTTACCTTTCAAGGGTAGCGGCCCACCATCTCTACCAAACAAGAAACGAGCCACTGTCCGCCTTCAGAAGAAACTAAAGACAAATAAAGAATATCACGAACGCTATAAGATTTTCATGAAGGAAATCATTGAGAAAGGTGATGCAGAACTGGACCATACAACAGCAAAGGGAGAGACTGCCTGGTACCTTCCTCATCACAGCACCTACCATCCCAAAAGGCCCAACAAGCTAAGGGTCGTGTTCGTCGACTGCTCAGCAAAACTATTCGCCACGCCTGAATCCCGAAAGTACCTTAAGTTCCTATGGTGGGAGGAAGGAGATTTGGGAAAAGAACCACCGGAAAACAAGATGACAGTTCACCTATTCGGAGCTGCTTCGTCTCCTGGATGTGCCAACTTAGGCCTAAGGTACATGGCACACCAACACAGAGAAGACTACCCATCAGCCTCAGCTTTCATTGAGAAGAACTTTTACATTGATGACGGGTTAGCCAGCGTTTCATCAGTCGAAGAAGCCAAGAAACTAATCATCGAGGCACAAAAGTTGTGCAAACGAGGAGGCCTACGCCTCCACAAATTCAACTCCAACCATAAAGACGTCCTCGACTGTGTGAAACCCTCAGAAAGAGCCACAATCACTGACCCTCTCGATCTTAAGCTGGAAGTAACCCCAACTGAGCATGCACTTGGCCTTCAGTGGTCTATAGAAAACGACACCTTCAGCTTCAATGTCAACATGAAAGACCGGCCTTCAACCCGTCGAGGAATCCTCTCCATCGTCGCCTCTCTTTATGACCCACTCGGGTTTGTTGCCCCATTCACCCTAAGCGGAAAACGCATACTCCAAGAACTATGCCGCAGAGGCATAAGATGGGACGATCCACTGCCAGATGACTTAAAGCCACGGTGGGAGGAATGGAAGATTGAGACGCTCATCCCTCAGTCAAGAAATGAAACATCCCATCATTTTGCCAAAATACAGCCCTATCACCAAGCTAATTACGGCTCATCACCACGCTCATGTTTGTCACCAAGGCCGAAGTCGAACCCAAATGGAACTGAGAGCAAATGGATTCTGGGTCATTGGTGGGAGCAAATTAGTAGCCAAGCTGATTCACAACTGTGTACGATGCAGGAAACTCCGACGACCTACTGAAGAGCAGCAAATGGCTGAACTCCCTAAAGAGCGTGTGGAAGACTCACCGCCTTTCTCATACAGTGGCATGGACTGCTTCGGCCTCTTCCTGATTAAAAAGGCTCGAAAGGAGTACAAAAGGTATGGCCTGATACTAACTTGCCTAGCTTCACGAGCTGTCCACATCGAGATGCTTGAAGACTTATCAACAGACTCATTCATTAACGCCTTGAGATGCTTCATCAGCCTCAGAGGAGCTGTTCGGCAACTTCATTGCGACCACGGTACTAACTTTGTGGGAGCTAGAAACCAGTTTAAAGAAGCACTCAAACAATGTGACGCCAGTTTACTGGAGATCTTTCTAGCAGAGAAACAGTGTGAATTCATCTTCAACGCTCCATCCGCCAGCCATGCAGGTGGTGTCTGGGAACGTCAAATCAGGACAGTAAGAAATGTGCTGAATGCCACTATCGCTCTGTGTCCAGGCAGACTTGATGACGCCTCCCTTAGAACACTCTTCTATGAAGCTACAGCTATTGTAAACAGCCGACCACTGACAGTAGATGGTATCAATGATCCTATGGCGCTAGAACCCTTAACACCAAACCATCTCGTCATGATGAAGTCTAAAATCGCTCTTCCACCCCCTGGGAGATTTGTTAAAGAGGACATGTATGCAACCAAGAGATGGCGCAGAGTCCAGTACCTAATCGAACAATTCTGGAGCCGCTGGAAGAAGGAATACCTCCTGAACATTTCTACACGCCAGAAGTGGCACGTACCACGGCGTAACCTCAAGGTGAACGACATAGTCATCCTCAAGGACAGTAACCTGCCAAGAAGCCAGTGGCAACTATGTCGGGTCGTCGAAGCCACTCAAGAGAGCGACGGTCTAATACGTCGAGTAAAAATACAGACTGGGGAGCGAAAAGATCACTCTACCAGACCTTCAGTCCTCGAGCGACCGATCCAGAAATTGGTACTCCTCCTCGAGAGTAATTAGTATAGAAACGCTTGAATTGTATTATTTTGATGCTATGTGAAATCTAAAAGGAAATCCTGTATGACTAAATTAATTGTTTTGTGCTTATCCGTCATAGCAGGATTTGGTGGGAGTGTAACTGACCGCCAAGGGTAAAGAATACTGAGCACATATATATATATATATATATATGTGTATTAATACATTTTTTGTACAACCAGGGGTCTGCTTCACATGGGCTGTGGAAGCGTTCGGTTCACTTTACTGTTTTTGTTATTTTAAGACTGGTGAGGGTCTTTAACTGTTTACATCTTTAACTCATTACGTTATTGGGGAATGGGGAGAGGGTAATCTACATGAATCTATGATCCCAATAGAAATTAATGTGAATTTGACTGACTGTAGTGGTACATAGAATTGCATTACAAGAGAAAAAAATTCCTTATTTTTTTAATGCCTTAAAAACTAGACAAAAATGTCATCCGTTTTCTGCGACTAAATCTAGACTAAAACAAAAAAGACAATATCGAGACTAAAACTGACTAAGACTAAAATTCTCAGACCTGTAGTTGACTAAAACTGACTAAACGAAAAATAAATGAAGGTGACTAAATGTGATGAAAACAAAAAAGGAGCATTTGACACATGACTAAGACTAAAACTAAAATAAAAATACCTGACAAAATTAACACTGCTATGGAGACAATAGTATGGCTCATTGACAGGCACTATTTATACTCCAACAGGGACAAAACAGTTTATTTCTACATGTGCGCTATACCACGCAAATAATCGCTCAAGTGTTTTATGCGCCTACGCGCAAATCTCGCGGCTGCTCGCCTGAAACCTATATTATTGCCAGGTTTTCTTCACAAAGCCATCAGGGCGGGGGGGGGGGTCGTTTTCCGACGCTGCGATCATTACAAAAGCATGTTTTATGATGGGGTTCGGTAAAATAGACGTAAAAAATAGACGTTACCTTTGTCAGCAGGTACACAACCATTATGCTTCTTCACAAAGCCATCGGGGGGTAATTTCTCGACACTGCGATCATTACAAAAGCATGTTTTATGAGGGGGTTCGGTAAAATAGACGTAAAATAGACGTTACCTTTGTGAGCAGGTACTCCACTCTCGCTCCAAGTGTCTTGAATCAGAACAGGATCAATACATATAATGTTAGGTGGCCCTCATCCGTTGTCTTCTTCTATATAGTCTGCTCGGGCCAGACTATACCACGGAGCCGAATAGGTTTCCTCATCGGCCGGTTTGACTATAGTATTTTTATGATTTACCAGAAGTGCTGAGTCCAACATAGTCTGGTGGAAACGCACCTTAGAGAGCTGGGATCCGTAACAGGCTGAGATCCAGACGACACCGAACGCCACTACCCAGTATATTGCTAGCCAATGTACAATCAATTGACAATAAACTGGACGACATCCGAGCAAGGATTCAATTCCAGAGAGACGTTAGAGACTGCAATGTTTTCTGCTTCATTGAAACGTGGCTGTCGCCAGACACCCCAGATCACGCCATACAACCGGCCGATCACTTCTTCATCCACCGCAAGGACAGATCAGCAGAGTCCGGCAAACAGCGTGGAGGAGGTATCGCCTTCATGTTTAACAACAATTGGAGCGATCCAGCTAACGTGAAGGAATTATCGAACCACTGCTGCCCAGACCTGGAATATATAACCATCAAGTGTTGTCCTTTCTTCCTCCCGAGGGAGTTAACGGCGATCGTCCTGGTCGGAGTGTATATTCCACCGCAAGCCAGCAATAATGTCGCGCTCTCCAGACTCCACGACGAGGTAAATAGAATCCAAGCGGCGAACGTTAACGCCGCCATTATAGTGGTGGGTGATTTCAATAGCGCCAATCTGAGAAAGGTCTTACCTGACTTCTATCAGCATGTGACTTGTAACACCAAAGGCGGTAACATCCTAGATCACTGTTACACGCAATTCAAGGGTGGCTACAAGGCTCATTCTGCTAGTGGCTTTGGTAAGTCAGATCACGCGGCCATTTTCCTTTCACCAAAGTACAAACAGAGAATCAAAAGCACTCCTGTAGTCTCGCGAGAGGTGCAGAAATGGGATTTGACGTCAGAGGAGACGCTCCAGGCTGCGTTTGACTGCACAGACTGGAGCGTGTTCCGTGACACAGATAACATTAATGTCTACACGGAGACAGTGCTGGACTATGTTCGTACTTTGGTGGAAGAAACAATCCCCACTACCACAATGAGAGTTTACCCAAATCAAAAACCCTGGGTAGACAAATCCGTCCGTGAAGCTCTGAGAGCGTGCACCAAAGCATACAACGACGGCCTAGTGGCAGGCAACATGAATGACCACAAGGTGGCGCGATACAACGTAAGGAGGACAGTGACAGAGGCCAAACGGCGCTACAGGGATAAAATTGAACTCCAGTTTGAACAGGCTGACTCTAGAGCTATGTGGCAGGGGCTCAAAACGATGACAGACTACAAAGGCGCCTCCCTCAAACTGAACAGTGACATCTCCTTAGCAAATGACCTCAATACCTTCTATGCGAGGTTTGATGCTGGTAATAACAACACCAGCCCACGAGCCACGGCAATGGGGGGGGGGGGGGGGGGGGGGTCTGCTGCTGATGGAGACTCAGTGTTCAGGGTAACAGAGCATGAGGTGAGGCGGACCTTTAAAAAAGTGAATATCAGGAAGGCAGCAGGTCTGGACGGCATCCCCGGCCGCGTCCTAAAAGTCTGTGCCGACCAACTGGCCCCGGTATTCACTGACATATTTAACCTGTCCTTAGAACAGGCTGTCATCCCCACCTGCCTGAAGAAGTCCACTATTATCCCTGTACCCAAAAAATCCAAGCCTGCTTGCCTCAACGACTACCGCCCTGTAGCTCTCACCTCCATAGCCATGAAGTGCTTTGAGAAGCTAGTAAAGGGCTACATCTGCTCCTCCCTCCCCATCAACATGGACCCCCTGCAATTTGCATACCGCCCCAACAGGTCCACGGAGGACGCCATAGCCTATGTGCTGCACACAGCAGCATCACACCTGGACAAGAGGCAGGGGAACTATGTGAGAATGCTATTCATCGACTACAGCTCGGCATTCAATACCATAGTCCCCTCCATACTCATAGCCAAGCTCAGGGACCTGGGCTTGAACTATGACCTCTGCCAGTGGGTCTTGGACTTCCTGACGGGCAGACCCCAGGTGGTGAGAGCAGGCAACTGCACCTCCTCATCCATCACCCTCAACATAGGGGCCCCCCAGGGCTGTGTTCTGAGTCCCCTCCTCTACTCCCTGTACACACACGACTGTGTGGCTCAGCGGAGTAGCAATACAATCATCAAATTTGCTGACGACACAGTGGTGGTGGGCCTGATCTCTGCCAACGACGAGAGGGCCTACCTGGAAGAGGTCAAGGTCCTGGCGGGATGGTGCCAGGAAAACAGCCTCTCCCTGAACGTCAGCAAAACAAAGGAGATGATTGTGGACTTCAGGAGGTCGGGGGTCAAGGACTACAGCCCCCTCAGCATCGACGGGGCACCGGTTGAGAGAGTCAACAGCTTTAAGTACCTCGGAGCCTACATATCCGAGGACTTGACATGGACCACACACATTGACAGTGTTGTGAAGAAGGCACGACAACGCCTCTACTTCCTCAGGCGCCTAAGGAAGTTCCAAGTCAGTCAGAAGATCCTTAAGAACTTCTACTCATGTACAATAGAGAGCATCCTGACTGGCAACATCACCTCCTGGTTTGGGAATAGCACTGCACAAGACCGAAGCAGACTACAAAGAGTGACACGTTCAGCCGAACGCACAATTGGAGGGGGGCTCCCCACCCTCCAGAACATTTACAACAAGCGTTGCAGGGGCAAGGCTAAGAGAATCATTAAAGACTCCAGTCACCCGAACAACTGCCTCTTTGAACTGCTGCGGTCAGGCAAGCGATACCGGAGTCTCAAGGCGAGCACAGAAAGACTCAGAAGAAGCTTCTATCCCCAGGCCATCAGGCTGCTAAACGAACAATGAACACTACACAACAACAACCATCAAACGCACATAGCACACACATCCACACGCACACACTCACTTTAAACAAACACACTGTAGCACCCACCCCACACACTTTATAGCACACACTCACTTTAAACAAACACACTGTAGCACCCACTCCCCACACTTTATATTTATTGATGAAGGATTGCACTACAACTCGTACACCTTACTGTAAATTGTACCTAAATTGTACCTCATCCCATTTCTGCTTTGCACTATATAGTACTGTACATTAGTACACTGCATAGTATTGTATATTATATGGTAAGTCAGTTACGTCTATTCTGCATCGAACATTGTACATATGTCTATACTGAACACTGTGACCTCATTTTCTACTTCTAAATTACATGCTATACTATGTTATTTGATACTATCTTGTCTAGCACAGTCTCTGGAGCGTAACAGTAAGAAGCATTTTGTATGAAAGTATTCTGTACTTCTGTATGACAACTATTAAAGAAACTTGAAACTTGAAACTTGAAACTTAATCATCATCCATATAATCCGTTTTGTCTTCGTCAATACAAAAGTTCGCTCTAGGCAATCCCATTGTTTAACGTTATATTGCTGTAGTTTGCTCACTGCTGCCATGGTGCCACTGCTGGGAGTGCTCTAGTGATCCCTAGTGATTTGGTCCATGCAGTTCATAATGTAGGCGATACTGCAACCTGTCGGGATTCAATTGCAGGTCCGAGGCACACTCACAAATAAAAGGCCTGCATGAGTGTTTAGAATAAGAAAATAGAAAAAAAAAGGAAAAAGGAACTAAAAACAAGATATCTTGTTTTTGATGCTCAAGCATTGGCTCTCAGAAACTAGATATCTCGTTACTGGCGCTCAATGAATGAATGAATTCTACCGATTCCCCAAAAAGTCATAACTTTTCTGCTCAATTGGCCTTGCAGCCACGATTTTGTATTTATGGGATGATGCACCAGCTGGAGACCTAATGAGCCTTTTTTACAGGGCAATCCACAGATGGAGACAATGCATGTATTTACACAAGGAATAAGAACATAAACATTCAGCATTCACCCATCCACCGGAGCGAGATGGACAGAACAGTTGCAGGCAGAATTGCCCAGAGAGGCCAGGCTGTGTTCACTTTGTCATCAGGGAGATGTTGAGACAGAATATCACTCCCTAATGTATTGTGAGAAATATAGGGACTTGAGATAGGACTCAGCTTGTCACTTGATCATCACTAGATGACTCAGTATTATTATTTTCAAACTAGTACAACTGTTACAAAAGTAATCAAAGGTCTGGAAAACTGAAATAATGCTCCTCCATATTTATTGCAGGGGCCTCTGACACATGGCCATATGTTTGCTATTTTTGCTTTCACTCTGCATGGCATCACAATTACAATTACAATTGCACAAGACATAATTGCTTTTCCATAAAATAGCTTTTCCATTGTGACTACACAATATGTTTACGATCCCCAGATTCAACACGGTCTCGTCGGAAAATGTACATAAAATACTAATCGACCACAGGAAAAAAGGTAAATAATGTACGTTATGTTATAGCGATAGGTAATATTATTTACTTATTGTATTGTATAAGTAAAATATTTACATTTCGTATCGACAAAAGTCCAAAGCAAATAACTGCAACCAGGAGTCAAACTAACAATGATTGTGGTCATGGTTGAGTGCTCTTACCACTAGACTAATACACCCACCCACCCTGATACAAACAGAGCAATACTATGATGATGGTTAATTATCATTTAAAAAAAAAAATCTTTTCCCCCATTCTTTTTCCGTTTTACTCCCCTCCCAATGTTAGTCGTTATGCCAATTCCCAATCCCCTTCCTGGTCGTTGTGCACTCTACCCCTACCATTGATCTGGGAGGGCGGAGACTATCACATGCTTCCTCCGACACATGTGTACCCAGTCCACCACTTCTTTTCACCTGGCAGCGCGGACTCTCACTGGGAGAGTGTAACGTGTAGAACAGGGGTGTCAAACTCATTTTCACAGAGGGCCACATCAGCATTATGGTTGCCCTCAAAGGGCCAAAGACCGTATAAATGTTAATGTAATGTAAAATAAATGTAGCTACACATTTACATATTGTTAAACATGTTGTTTCTGTATTTATTACTTATTCAAGTTATACATATTGCAAATGCATTTGCATAAATGTAAAAATATATGTTAGCTTATGTTATTTTAACAAATAATTTTAGTTTTTCAGAACCCCATATTACTCCATCAATCAATGATCAAACCATTCAAGTAAATAACAAAGAAGAATATCATCAAATACAAGCTATGACATTAAGTTAGTTCAAAACCTTTTTGTCACAGTCAAGAGGGGCAGAACTAACAACTGTGAGCTGCAAAGAACACGTGGGACAGATGTAGCAGATGTTACAAAAACAAATGGCTGCACACAACCACAACCTTGCAGAGGCCATACATCCAACTAATGGAAGATAGTTTAACTTTAATTAACAGATTGCAGAATGGGTACAGTACAGTACAGCTCAATACACACAATTGTTAAGGGGATGCAGACCAGAGAAAGACTTTCGACTTTTTTACATCAGGGTCCCCCATTTTCAATTCGTAATGAAATTGCTATTATGTGTCTGCATGAACACACAACTGTAACTGTACTCAAAAATAACAAAATAAGGGTTGTCTCAGTTCACAACTATATTGGTCAAGTTTTGGGTGGGACTTGTTTGCGTCCCTACAGCTTCTTATTCAATTGAGCGAGATGCTCGGTTATGTCACACAGCCAGTTTGCATTTGACAGTTCAGACAATATTTCTTCAACCCTTTGTTACCTATTCCGCCTGGATCTTTTTTGTATTTTGGGCTGTAAAATTGTCAAAGAATGTCTGAGGAGTAAGTGCTTTTGGCTTTTTTCCTTTGTTACTTCATCAATACCTCAGATGTTCAACATACATGTATGTGTAACAAGAATGTGTAATAACTAAGGCTGTCAAAGTTAAAGCTTTATTAATGCATTAACCCACAATTATTTTAACACTGCTATTTTTTAACCCAATATTAATGTAAAAAAAAAAAAAAAAAAAAAAAAATGTACCTGAGCTCTTGGGGGGCCACATCAAATGACGTGGCGGGCGGCATTTGGCCCGCGGTCCGTGAGTTTGACACCTATGGTGTAGAAGGTCACACTACCTCCCTCCAGATCCTTCCCTCGCTGTGCAGGCACCCCAACCGAACTGTAGGAGTCGCTGTTTACAACGACCCGGACCCACCCACCGGCTTCCCTCCCGCTGACTCTGCCAATCAAGCCAGTATGACAGCCGGCCAAGCCGGAGGCAACGCTGACAGCCGGATTCGATACCAGTGTCTCTTGCGTTGGTGACGCGCGTTTAGTCCGCTGCGCCACCCAGCCGCCTTATGATGGTTGATTTTAACGGTTATGGTTAAAATAGAAAGGTAGGGTTATGGTTAGTTTAAGCCTTAAACTTTAAGGTAACAGTGTGATTAAGGTTAGGGTTAAGGTTATAGATCGTATAGCTTTACGCTCTGCTCTATTTGGAACTATCCCTTTATCCACTCTAATAATGAATAACTTTCTCCACATGCACACACCTATTCACCTCCGCCTGGCCACACCCACATCCGCTCCTATATAAGCGGGGTCGTGGCCATTCCATCGGCTCTGCAGCTGGATACTATGCCTCGGGGGGCGGTCGGCTGTGTGAGAACTGACGGTCTCCCTGGGCGGGTGATGTTTTTTGCGACGCAAGCCTCGGGTGTGTCAGTTGTAAGGGGACGACTGTATGCAGTTTGCGAAGGTCGGCTCCAAGCTAGAACCCTTCGTTGCCCCTTATAGCGGCATGGAGGGGGTTCTAGTTTGATGCCCCACGATACCATAGACTCCTCCTCAGTGAAGTAGTAGCTTTGTTTTCCTGGGGCCGTGATTCCGAGTCTGCGGTTCGATTCCCCGGGTCTCTGGAAAGCGGATACCCTCTGCCGCCGTGCTGGCCTTGTTTTTCAAGACGAAAACACCCGGCACGAGGGATGCAAGTTTGGTGTTTCATTATGGGAATATCTCCGAACTCGAGTCAGCTGCAGCCCGCATACAACGAGGGGCTTACTGCCGATGCCGCTGTGTCTGGTAAACACCGTTCTGTGAGAGGGACGTGTGTTGCCTTTTACCCTTTTTTTCTTCGGATAAGAAGAGGAAAAGACAGCGGCTGTCAGAAGTGTTGGCCTGTATCGCTATTTCTCACGTTATACAACTTCAGAGTAGCCGCTTAGCTTGCTACTGCGTTAGCTAGTGGCTATCGATAGCCGGTAGAAGCTAACTGTTAGCCAGTTAGCTCCTAGGCTAAGTCGTTAGCTGCCGGCTACGCTCGGCTGGAAACATTAGCTTGATGCTATCAGTTAGCCTGGAGTTAGTTGTTAGCTTATGCTACAACCATCGGCGCTAGCCGTGATGAGGTAGCGGGCCCTGGTACTCTGACTGGCAGAAGATGTCGTCGGGCCTGTGCCATGACCTGCCGCAGGAGGGGGGTGTCAGCGCAGAGCGAGGCTCCAGCCGTCGCCGCTTCTGGCCCTGCCAGCGAGAGGCCTTGTCAACGTGGTAGACCAACATGCAGACCCGGACTGGCCATCGGGAGCACCGGGAGTTTTCCCGGTGGCCTGGCCTGCACAGATTAAAAAAATAATAATTATATAAAAAAAAAAAAATTGCCATGATTACAACAGGCACAATTATCTCTGAAATATTTCCGGTATCACGCTCTGCCAGACAGGGTTGTCCTCTTAGTCCCGGACTGTTCAATCTATCATTAGAGCCTTTAGCACAATATATAAGACAATCCCAATCCATAGAACCTATCGTAATCAAGGGCACACAACAAAAAATTTGTTTATATGCGGACGATGTAATATTGTTCATGAAAAACCCCAACACCACATTGCCTCATCTGCTCAAGTTGATTTGGTGATTTATCGGGATTTAAGATAAATTGTCCGAAGTCGGCTTTCCTTCCACTTAACACCCCTGCAAAAAAAGATACAACCCTCCCAGGACAGATACCGATGGTAAAACATTTCAGATGCTTGGGAGTGGAAATATTCCCTACCATAAGACAAACGGTGAAGCACAACTACACAAAAATCCAAAACAAAATCAAAGACGACCTTGATAGATGGGCAAAACTTAAAAACACAGTACAAGCACGGATATCAATAGTTAAGATGGATGTACTACCTAAAATCAACTTCTTCTGTTCAATGCTACCGTTACCCCCTCCAGAGGGCTACTGGAAAAGATTACACTCCTCCACATACAAATTTATTTGGAATAACAAACCACCACGTATAAAAAGATCCACCGCACAGAGAAATAAAGCAGATGGTGGCATGGCATTTCCCGATTTTTTCCTATATTTTAAGGCGTACTCATTAAGTCCATTGACAACATGGTTTGACTCCCAAGCATTAGCATCTTGGAGAAAAATAGAAGAAAACATAGTAGCCCCACATAGACTGAAGGACATAGCATACACTAAACTACCAATCAAGCACTGTGAACGGAAATTTGGCCCCATAATTACTCATGCGATCCGGATATGGCGTGAATCACAAAAAAAAAATCCTAACCCACAAGAATGGCACAATCATACTCCCTTATTCAATAACAATGCTCTCTTAATTGGAAAACGACCTATAAGATTCCCTATATGGGAAGAGCAAGGCATACACTCATTAGGGGATGTTTTTAACAAACAGGGTTTTTGTAGTGATAAAGAAATACGCAAAAAATGTAATCTCACCAAGTCCACATGGCTTTTTCACAAACAGTTAGAGCTATGTTTGAAGTCTCACAGTGTTCCATTAGACAGACCAATTGAACACCACAGATACCACAAATTCTTCTACTCAAGAGAGACATCGAGAGGTTTTGTTTCAGAATTTTGTCATCAATTACTAACGTCCTCGTATGAAACCCTCCAACTTGACTCTGTCTGGAGGAGGGATATACCAGACCTGGAAAATGACTTTGATTGGCAAGGAGCCTGGGCAAATGTCCGACTTACATCAAGGAACCCGGATCATCAACAAATCAATCTTAACTATATTCACAGGACATACTTGACTCCTATAAGACTGTGCCGAATGGGGCTCAAACAAGATTCCAAATGCACCCAATGTACAAATGGGGACGAAGGGACATTTATGCACATGTATTGGGACTGCTCACCAGTTAAGGCATTCTGGAAAGATGTGACCCAACAAATATCAAAACTCGTATCTTGGAATATACCTGTACACCCCTCGGTATTGCTGTTGAATGATGTTTTTGAGTTTGCAGTGAATCCACAGCTAAAGAGATTGGTTTTATCGGGTATCACAGTAGCCAAAAAGCTGATCGCATCACGCTGGTTTCAACCGGAAAAAATGTGCCGTAAAGTTTGGTTTCTTACATATCTCGATGTAATTTACCATGAAATATCTACAGCAAGAATTCTGGGTCTCAATGAATCCAAAATGTCAATGTGGTTAGAAGTGGTGGAGAGAATAAAAGCTAGCTTATAATGGTAGTGTCTGGTTAGGTGCGAGGGATAGTGGAGGTACTTCTCAAGGTGGGGTCCGGGAGGGGGGGGTTCGAGCTGAGCATATGTGTGTAGGTTTTTTTTTTAGATAACAGGTATTATGGGTATATCTTATATAAGACAACTAACTAAAAGGTGATCTCATTGGATGTGCCCTGACAATTAATGCTTGTATATCTTATCGTGTGTTGTCATGTTTGTTTATATGTTTGTTTAAAAAATAATAAAAAAAAAAAATATAAAAAAAAAAAAATTATTATTATTATTTTTTTTTTTGCCAGGCGATTGTTTCTAGTTGTGGCGGCGGCGCGGCGCGATAGTTAGATAACCTAGATGGGTGGGGAACAACCAGGATTTCACTGTCTGCCACAGAGTTGGAGAACTATCTGACTCTCTCTCTCACGGGCCGGCGGATCACACACACACACACAATGGAGCCGTGCTGCCGCTTGTGATTGGTGGAGGCGGGACCAGGCGATACAACTGATTGACAGCGGAGGCGGCGAATGGAATGGCAGACGGCACTCAGATGCAGAATAACAGCCAGGCAATGAGCCAGGTAGTGAGGGACTCGGGAGAGATACAGTAGAGCGAAAGTCAATTAACGTTGATGTCAAGATGGACAGTGGAAGAAAGAGAAAGGGTGGAGGAGAGAGGGATAAAACAAAGAAAAAGAAAGGCCCTTACAGGAGAGAGTGGTTAACTGTATTATAATAGTAAATAGAAAAATATGTTGTGCTCTTGCTTTTTTCTTTTTGAAGGTGGAGAGAGTAGCATTGCTAGTGCCACAACAGTTTTATTTGAGGTCCATAACAGTACATTGTACTAAGCAATTGTTGGCTCATTAGTTTGTGATTCACATGCACTAAAATTCACCAGAATGCAGGAAATTAAGTCTTTGTAACAAAAAAATTCCTGGTGGGGGACCCCCAGACCCCCCGCTTAAAAAGTGGCCTGACTGGGGCTATATTTCGCGCTATATCTCCCGGTATGAATTATTTCCCCAGTCCGGCCCTGCCAACATGTGTTTGCGGCCTTTTTGTCCTGCGTACGAGGTGCAGGTAAGATGTCCGTTGGACATTACCCCACTCTTCCTTCCTCCCCCTCCCGAATGTTTTGATTAATAACGATGTCTTTGTTTAACAAAACATATGTTGCTTCACTGCATTTGGAGATACGACGTATGCTGTGTGAAAATTGTCTTGGTCGCTGTCTTGTATAGCTTAGGTTTTAGCATTTGCCAAGGCTTATGTCTTTCTCCCTACCTAAAAACTGCGTTATTTTTTGTAAAAATGTAAGTAAAAATTAACTGGGTTTTTTTGTTGTATGATGAGAAGTTGTGTGTGTGTTCAACGTGGCTGAGTCCACAACTGGCTGGGTGTTAACCTGCAGCGCTGTACATAGTGGCATGTGATCGAGGGCCTGAGCCCTCTCTTAGCTTGTTATTTTCTTTACTTAAGGGTAATGGTAAAAATAACGAGTGGCAAGTTTTCACACATAAGCAGAGCCGTGGATAAAACCTGTTTTCGGCTGTGGCTGGCGTGCATGATGTAAAGCTTTTACTCTACAGGTGAGTATGTGCTTCATCTGCCGCGCCACCTGGTGTCACGGCTCTGTTTTTTATTTTGGCGTTGTATCAGGGGTGAGGTTGTGAGGGGGTGGGTGAAATTATTCACCGGTTTGTTTTCTGCTCTGCTCTCTATTAAAGTGTGTATTGGGCCGTTGGTCACTTGGCCCAATTATTATTTTTCAATTGTTACTGAAGTAGAGGTCTCTCTGGGAGAACTTCTGTCTTCCCCTCTTATGTAAAGAGCAGAATTGACAGGGTTTTACCCTCAGACGCATCATATGAGACCTGTGTCTGTGTCTTATAGCCCGGCTTCCTGCTGCTCGTCCCAGACAGCATGGAGGAAACGTTGTCTGGTGTTTCTTATTAGAATTCGCCATTGATTTGTTTCGGGTTCTCGACGTGCATATAGCGCTGGCCCTGGGTGCTTTCCATGTGGAACCACTTTATGGCTGGCGCGCCTTGGTTGCTCAATTGGCGGAGGGCGTAGAAACGGTGTTTTCTATGCGGGCGGCTGGGAAGGAGATTTTATCTCTTCCGAGCGCCAGTGCACTAGGTTAGACTTGACGGCTCACGTGCATCTCCGGGGGGAGATGACGGAGTAGAACATTGGCGGAGGGGTCTCACGCCCATGAGGTGGGCCACCAGGAGCAGTGCATTCGCGTACTGACCGCCTTGGTGACGCCCTCTGTGATGTTTTGGATTGACACGCGTACCTACCCCCCTCTTAGGACTGGGGATGGTGGCGTGACCAGGTCAGTTAACCAGTTGTCCGCCGGGGCGCAGATCTGCTGTTCTGGTACCCCGAAGGACTTTGTGCTTTTCCGGGTGGGAAATGCCGGGCCGGGCATCGCGGGGATTGATGTTGTGGATATGTGTGTGTCATATGTATGCCACCACGGGTTGCCCTTAACAGTGACGTGCTTGGTCCATACTGTGTTGTACCTAGCGCTGTGTTAGGGGGCTTGGTCCCCCTCCATTTGTTTCACCCCTCCCTCCCTGCTAGGACGGGGCTGGGAGGGGGCTGTCCGCGAGGTTGTTGTCAACTCCTCTAGGCATCCCTGTGTAGGTCCCGGTCCGCCGCGCCCAGGTCCGAACTCGTTCTCGTCTAGCTGTTGGCCTGGGTTAACCCTTTGAAAACTGAAACACTTGTGCTGCTTCTATTATAGCCTGTGTATACACGCAGTTATGTTTCTGAGTTTTCTTTGTGGGTTAAGGGAACAACCACCTCCTGTTAAACTAAACATAGGGGGGTGGTTGGTTCTCCAGTGTGTTGGTAGCATGAGTCGACTCTCGGGTTGAGGCCGGGCTTGACCCTGTCTGCCCGAGAGTATGCCCCAGCATCTTTCATGACGTCTGCCAATTGTGTCAGCCTCTTCTTTGAACCTCGACCCCGCTGGATTGGGGGCTCGGGTTTGTGGAGGTTATGACATGGTGCACAGCATACCGAACACCCCTTCCACCGGGATACTGTTCTCACAGTAGACCCCTTAGGCGCCTGTCTAATCTGCAGAGCTCCGGGCACAGGTTGAGTTCTGCTCTTGGGGCCTGTTGCCTGGATTAGGGATCAACCTCCTTGGGGGTTGTCTCCCCGGCACGCCGACTGGCCCTGCAGTGTTGTGGGGGAGTAGCCTCTTGTAGAGTGCTTCAGAGCGGCGTGCTGAGGGGGGAAGGGCCTGCTCTTGATTTGGGCCCTGTCCGATATGCTGGCGATGTGGGGGGTGGTGTCACCAGTGACCGTCTGGTGGGGTCCCGATGCTACGGCCTCATTGGCCTCACCAGGCCCCCTTTGTTCGTGGGGTCCTGGACCTCAGGTTGTCCTAGCGCTGGGACCTCCTCTGCGCTCCGCTGCTGCAGCCTTGCCACAGGGTTGGGTTCTTGACCTTCGACCCCGTGATGTTGGGGGCTGTGACGGAGGTGTTTTGCTTCCCGTCCGTTCCCTGGTGGCATGTGGGATGCGCGCCTGAGTGGTCGCGGGTCCTTCTGAATGAAGGTAAGTCCCATGGTCTGCTCACCCTGTGCATTTGAGGTGTAAACCCTCTTCGCACAGTTGGATCCGATTCCCTCCCGTCCTCAACTAGGGGGGACCGGGGGGCTCGGGTCCTCCCCGGTTCTGATGGTTGTGGGGGGCCTCAGCGGGTACATCTGTCGAGCTTTTCGCTCTGCTTAGCTCCTGTGTTCCAAATAGAGCAGAGCATAAAGCTATACGATCTATAATGTAAGGTTATCCTATAACCCTAGTTATATGAGTATAGCGAGCGCTCTGCTCTGACTCACTGAGGACCCTGTGGTCTTCGCCTTCGGTGGTGAAAGACTTGGGAAGGAGCTGATGGTATGGCCACGACCCCGCTTATATAGGAGGGGATGTGGGTGTGGCCAGGCGGAGGTGAATAGGTGTGTGCATGTGGAGCAAGTTATTCATTATTAGAGTGGATAAAGGGATATTTCCAAATAGAGCAGAGCGCTCGCTATACTCATATAACTAGGTTTATAGGATAACCTTACGTTATGGTTAGTTTAACCTCTTAACCTCTTAAGCCCGGAGCCCTATTTTCTGAAAATCCGCCTAAAATACATACCTAAGTAAATGGAATATTGCTCCACTTCTACAAGGCCATTTGTATATTCTTGGTATCTAGGGACATCTATGGACCTCAGTGAATGTATTCCCAGTGTCAGAAATATTGTGTCTATTTCTAGGCTTGCTTAAATTGTGATGAAACAAAGGAGAATATGAATTATGATTTTTCTTTGCATCTTTGACAGTGAATAACACCATGCTAATAATGACCAGACATGAGAAAACTGCCACTGATCTCGTTCAGTACCTTCTTGAGATCATGTTAACAAAGAAATCGAACGAATAAAGGGAAGATGATTAAACAGAAGGTTTTGTAGATACAGTACTGAATTATCCCATCCGGAGCAATGCAATTTAGCAATGCAATGCAATAATAGCAGGCTTATAAATTACCTTATTATAGCCAATTCCCACATTTATGGATTGTGCCAAATCTTATATTTCAAATGCCTGCGTTCAATTTTGACCAGGCGTGCATAAGAACAGATAATGCAATCTACTGTATGTACAGTCACTTTTTTATTTTGATCAGGGTGGCACCATTTTGAAACTAATTTCAAATCGAATTGTTACTGCTAAATATAGGGACGAGAAACTAACTGTGCTTCAATATATGTCAATAACGTTAAGTTGTGTGGTTTATTATCCTGAATAATAAGAGATATTAAAAAAATGCATACAGAAGTAATTTGCTTGAAACCCCATAGAGGCTTTTGGGAAGTGACATTCGGAAAAATTCCAACGCTCATCGAAATGCTATGCTATCAGTGTCCTCTACACAATGGCCGCAATTTGTACTGTACTGATTTATGCCATCCGGACACATGCAATTTGAAATATGATTATAGAATAGAATGTCAGGCCTATAAACTACATTATTATAGCCAAGTCGCACATCTATGGATCAGGCCAAAAGAGTTCAATCTGGATTTAGTATCACCAGGCGTGCAGCAAAAACTGTGAGTACAGTTACTTGTTTCTAATGTAAATTTCTCCGCCATTTTTCATCAGATAGCAACGCCGTCTTTTGCTACAGTATAGACGTTCACAGAAAGGTAGATAAACTATAACTTTTTGCATATTCCTGCCTCCGGTCTCTAATTCTGCATTCTGAGTCTCCTGATGCTCATATTCAGCCCCAACGCTGGAAATAATGTTGGCCACCGCCAAATTGGACTTAATTTGTTGTAGTGTGATCCCAGCATGACAGTGGCCCTCAGAGATGACAGATAGGGTGGACTCCCTCTGTCACTCCCTCTGCCACCGCCCACGCTCGGCTACAATCTGAACCACTATTACTATAACTCAAACTATAATTACTGTAAATGGTGCATTTATATAGCGCTTTTATCCAAAGCGCTTTACAATTTTTTCCTCACATTTTACCCATTCACTCACACATTCACACACCGACGGCAGAAGCAACCATGCAAGATTGTAAAAAGGATTATATGCGGGTATATAAAGACAGATGTGGATAAAAAAGAATATATAAATAACAGTAAATATAAATATATGTATTCGCTATATACAGCATTATTGTACATGTATCATACAGAGTTATATGTGTTATATGCAAGTATATAAATTGGTAAATAGAAAGGAGTATATGCAAGTATATTCAGACAGATATGGATATATATATATATATATTAGAGCTGGGCCGTTAACGGCGTTAATGTGCTGCGTTATCGCGAGACTAGTATTGCGCGATAATATAATTGACGCCGTTAATCTTTTTCTCAACGTTGGGTCTGTATTTTCCTTAAATACTTGCCGTAGTTCCCAGCTGTGGTACCAGGAAGTGATTGCACTACCGGAGCTGTAGTCAGAATAATGTGTTAAACTAAAGTAGTGGTCCGGTAATCATTGTTATACAGGTGAGGTTAAGAAGTCCTCAGGATATAACACAATTCGGCGATGAGGACGTCTGAATCTGCGCAATGCAAGAAAAAAGAAGTCCGTTGCAAGCTTTGTTTACATTATTAACGTTAGCGAGTTAGCATGTTAGCTCACGTTGATACGGGCGGCACTGGGAAACATCTACAAGAGGAGGAAATCCACTTTACACACTAAAGGAAGGATCGACTGGACTATCGTGAGTGTTTACAACAGAAATGGCTTGGGTTATTGGAAATATTGGACCGTTTGATGACAATGTAGCCCCTTTCGTGACTGTGATGCATGGAGTGAATCCACAGTCACTTGCTCCTCAATAGGAAACTAACCTAGATTTACCATGAAGGACTGGTTCTGGCTGAACCGTTCGTTATACAAGAATCACAGAGACGTTTCAAAGGTGCTCACAGTTGCACGAGGGTTTCGGACAGAGATACGGGATGGTTTGAAAGCTCTGCGTTGCTAATAAACATTTTAAATAATTTTTATAAACTGCTCAAAACGGCATTATTTCCGCCGTTGGGTGATCACAGTGCATGCGCACCATCCCTTATCTCTGTCCGAAATCCTCGTGCAACTGTGAGCAGGGGTGTAGCTCCAGATTCTGGGCCCCATGAAAGAATGTATTTGTAGGCCCCCAGTGAATGCGAGCGCGCGTAAGCGCGTGAGCGGATTTTCTTTTTGCCATTTTTTTATTGATGAAAACGCATAATATGGTTTTTACCTATACATTCGGATCAGCAGTTCAGCACCTGCACTGTTGGTGGGTGAGCCTAGTAAAGGATGTCGCATTGCATTCATCTTCAATGAATGGACCAATGCAATCTACCAAAGCCCCCCCTCTCTCTCTATATATCTCATACACACACACACATACACACACACACACACACACACACACTTCAGAAACAAACATAGTATCAATGAGAGCATCAATAATACACCTGAGTGATGTCTAGTAAAAAAAAAAAATAAAAAAGAAATGTTGGGCCCCCCCCCCCCCCCCAGTGCTGGGCCCTTGGAATCATCCTAAGCTACCCCCCCCCCCCCAGCTACGCCCCTGACTGTGAGTACCTTTGTAATTTCTCTGTGATTCTTGTATAACGAACGGTTCGGCCAGAACCAGTCCTTCATGGTAAATCTAGGTTGGTTTCCTATTGAGGAGCAAGTGACTGTGGATTCACTCAGTGCATCACAGTCACGAAAGGGGCTAATGACAATGTGGAGCAAATAAATGAAAATGGGGGACCCTGATGTAAACAAGACAAACGTCTTTCTCTGGTCTGCATCCCCTTAACAATTGTATGTATTGAGCCGTACTGTATTGTACCCATTCTGCAATCTGTTAAATAACGTTTTCATTCATTCATTCATTCATGGACTGTTACACTGAGCTTGCACTGAATTTGTTGAGAAACCTGCTTCTGCAGCAGTCTGTGTGTGAGCAACCAGTCAGCAGCATTGTGAATTTAGAGATTCACTAAAAGACACATTGAGAGACAGGTTTGTCTGTGGATTAAGAAATGAAGGTTCACAGAAGAAACTACTGACAGAGAGTGATTTGACACTGGAGAGAGCTGTCAATATCAGTGTAACAATGTTAATGGCATCAAAGGAAGGGCACAGAAAATTACGATAAATCTGGTTTTAAAAGAAACACTGGAAATTACAAAAAGAAGAGACATGTTCATGCTGTTGAACAAGGAGATAGAACAGCTAGTGACTCCTCAGATGAAGAGGAGAGGATACATCTCCTCCTCTGGTAATTATTTGGGTAGAACACACCTACATTTTAATCTAGATTAATCTAGATTAATTCCAGGATTGCAGGTAGATTAATCTAGATTAAAAAAATGTATCTATGCCCAGCTCTAATATATATATATATATATATATATACGGTAGGGATACATTTATATATACACAGTAGGGCTGTCCCCGACTAAGGATTTGGATAGTTGACGTTAGTCGACTATTAGTCGCAAAAAAAAAATATATATATATATATAATTATTATTATATTTTGTATCATTCCATTTGGGCTGTGGGGGGGTGCTTAATGTCTGAAGGAGTCGACTGAAGGCTTCTTGTCCTCTGCAAAAACATGCAATTGGTCCACTGATGGATACATCTTGATATTTGTCTAGTCTAGTGTGTTCATTAGATGGGTGAAATCCTCTTTCAGTGCCTCTGTGCCTGTTTTCTTAGGCAGTTACAGGGCTCTACGCTAACCTTTTTCCCAAGGAGCACATGTGTCCTAAATGAAACAATTTAGGAGCACACAAAGACATTTAGGAGCACACAAAAATATTTAGGAGCACAGTGAAAATATTTCAATTAACAGAGTTTATTTATTTTTTCAAAAATTAATTTATATTTGTACTGTGCGTGCATGTGCAAACGGGAACGGCACACACATCTGTGCAATAGCACATACCACCAAAGTCACTGGCCCACTGTGTGCGTGTGTGTGTATCTGCATGTGCAAACGGGAATGGGACACAGACATTTGAACTATTAAGTGATTAATGCCTACTGTGGCAAAGTTGTAGCCAACAACTAGGCCTAATAAAAAAGGCAGTGACATTAAACTTACAGCCAACACAACGACATACGCTACTGCATCAACGTTATGATTAACAAATCAAGGCATTTGTTTTGTTGCATTAACGTTATATTACTATTGCTATCGATAAATCTAGGTTTTCTAAAATATATTGCTATTGGTAAGACTAGAATAAGTTACTGTCTCGGAAAACTCTCGCATATCGCAATGGCGGACTTTCAGAAAGTAAAAAAGCTAATGAGAGCTTCCGATTGGTCATTTCCTTTATTTCCCTTGAAACCAGACACGTCACTCTACTGTGATTAGACCGTTGGCTTGAGTGCAATGTGGGACTTGTAGTTTTTTAACGATTTATCAGCGGAGAAAAAAAAAGAACGACTGAGGCTGTAATTTTCACTCGCGAGCAGTGATGCCACTAACGCGTTACTAAGTAACGCGTTATTGTAATCTGATTACTTTTCCCCGAAAATAGTAATCTAACGCGTTAATCTTTACAAGCCAGTAATCTGATTGCAGTTACTTGTCCAAGTGGCTGTGCATTACTATTTCGTTACTATCTCATCATAATGCAGGCGGAATGCAGTATTTTCTTTCGTTTTCGACAGTCAAATATATGTTTGGAAAGCTTTTCCTTGTATTGGGGAGTGACGTCACAGCACGCAACCTGGCGTGTTGAGCCATGCTGGTGGGCGCGGCTGTTATTGTTATTTTCATGCTGACCTAAACTGCGCGCTAGCAGGGAGAAGCTCGCGCTCGTATTCGTAACGCTTTCTTGCACTGGAAGTTCACTAGTCTACTTAACGTTTGTTAAGCCGGGTGAAAAAAACATTCACTTTGCGGAGGAAACAAAATACTGTCTACCGCATATGGAATATACAGCACAGCACGACCGTCGACTTCTACAGGACTCGGAGCTGCACCACCAGCCAAACAGTATGTTCCACCTTTGAGTTAAACATCTTTTGCATTGCACTATAATTCATGAACATGGAACACCATACTGCAGTATGTAGGTTGTCAGTAGCACACTGACAACACTGCAGTATATATTCCCTCCCCGCCGTATATATTTCCCTCCCACCCACCCACCCCCTCCTAATGTACAGTCCCCTCCCCATCATATGTATATACTCTGTCATGATCTAGGGGTAACAGTACTGTATATTTGAATACCGCTTATGTCACAAATGTATCAGTACTAAATACCTATATGTCCCTATGCCATAAATGTCATGTATGTTGTGTATGTCATAAATGTCTATATGAATTGAAAATGGGGGACCCTGATGGAAACAAGACAAACGTCTTTCTCTGGTCTGCATCCCCTTAACAATTGTGTGTATTGAGCCGTACTGTATTGTACCCATTCTGCAATCTGTTAAATAAAGTTCATTCATTCATTCATTCATTCATTCATTCACACAATAATAAATAATAATAACGTAGAACCATATCTGAATGGGGCAGGCCTCAAAGGTAGGCTACATATCAGCCTACATGTGGTGTTATTGACCATTTATCTTTTGTGAAATCTATAGATCTATAGATAGCAAGATAGGCCTACCTGCCCTATTAGTACATTTTACTCAAACTGAGTACATTTTACTAATTTTTTTTTGTCATTCTTATGTTGTGGCAGCAGCAGGGACGACGACTTCGTAACCTAGTTACTTTCAAAGTAACTAAGTTACTCTGATAATCAAGTAATCAGTAAAGTAACTAAGATTACTTTTTAAAGGAGTAATCAGTAATCAGTAATCGGATTACTTTTACAAGTAATCTGTGGCATCACTGCTCGCGAGTAATTGATTTTTCCGGTTCGCACACACATATTTCTAGGGGCATATGCAAGCAATATGGTCGCACTGTAGAGCCCTGAGTTAGCCTCTGGTATTCGTGCCATTAGCGTTAGCCACGCTTCTAGGCCTCTTTTCTTTTGAAAAAAAAATAAAAAGTAGGCTATACATTTTATTTATATTTTTTTTACTAAAGGTTGGCAGTCGACTACGGCTCCTTTCGACCGATTAGTCGACTAATCGACTAATATGGGTCAGCCCTAATACACAGTATATACAGCATTATTAATAATACAATTAAATGATACAATCACGTTTTTTTAAACAGGTTTCCGTTCGGGCATTTTGCTTTAGCTCCGCATCCAGAATGTTCCATGGTCTCACTCCTGCTCCATGAGTACATAAGTAAGGGTAGATGCCTGGGCAGCACGTCTCTGTCCTCCTCTCTCCTCCTCACCAATATCTGGCCACCTGAGGCCCCGGTGACAAACACTCACCTTGAGTGCTGAATCACGCGTCCCTGGGGCCGAGCCAACACCGGCTGATGAATCCTCTGGGGGAAGAAATGAGGGGTTAGCTCAGAGGTCACCCCGATGTGAGCGACATTCATCAAACCGGCGCTCCGGAGGAAGCAACTGAAATTGGAAAACGGAAAAGAAAAGTGGGGATTCTTGGGAGTTGCATGCGAGAAGGAGGAAGAACAGAAAACAAACAGAAACAATAGAGGCGGATGATACGGGTAGCTAATGTGTTTGAGATAGAACACATGGAGTGTAACACTTAAAGCTGCTATAAGTGGTATTTTGCTTGTTAATATAAGTGGTCTACATGTTAAAATAATAACTCTACATTATGACAGCCATCACTGATATAGCGTGTTTGGTCAGTAACATGGGGCTCTCTTTCCTCCACTCTGCAGTAAACACAAAATATATTTCCTGGTATCCTGTTCCTACTTTATCCAATCAGGTGAGAGAACTCCACAGTGCAAAAATTACAAAAATAAGAAATGTAAATTAGTTTGGGCAAATGTGTGATTGAAATGAGTAAACTAATCTACCAGTGCAGTAAGGCTTGGTAAGATTAACTGAAATACATGTAGGCCTATGTGACATCCTCGGGCACGACACAAAACACAAGTTGATTCCTTGAACTGATTTTAATGAAGAAGCATCCAAAACTTCATCCAAACCTTCTTCCAAACCGTAAAATCTGTATGAGTACAAATGCATACAAAAGATACCATTACTATCACAAGTCCATTACCAATGGTTGGAAAGTCACTATACATATACCACAATTGTTATCTCCATCAATCAATACCTTATTGGCTGCGTGCCAGTACATGAGAACATCGATGCTTTACTGTAGTGTGTCTTCTGTCATTTTCTTGGAAGATTGTCTTGATACGTTGGCTTGATGGCTTGGTCTTTAGTTATTAGAACGGCAGGTAATTTCATTACAGCTTAAGTTCATGGTTCCAACGCAAGAGAGAAGGCGGAAACACGTCACCGGATACCAGGGGTGTCAACTCTCGTGAGATGTGGTAATTGCACAAATAAAATAGAAAAAACAGTGCGCCACTAATATATATCTTATATAAAACAAATAAGAAATACATTGAAAAGCAATTGAGTGTATTATTACTATTATACAAAATAAGCATATAAATTGTAAACATAAATAACTATATTAACCAACTGTTAACCATAGCTGCAGTTACAATGTACGTCAAATAAATGTAGGGGAGAGTGGAGTGAGCAGTGCCATTTTTTACTTAAAGTGCCTTTAAAGCAAGGGGATTACAGTAATGCCCCCAACTAAAATATGTACATATAGTTTAGGATGTTGTGCATCCTTGGGGACAATCACTTTGGATCTTAATTAAACTGTTTCAGAAATATAGCTTTAGAAAAGAAAGTGGTTTTGTGGCACAAATTGTCCCCGCCCGGTGCGGGGTAAGTTGTGACATTAGAGAGAATACACTGGGGTACATTTTGCCATTGATAATTTTACGTAAAACAGATAATTTTAATCTCAAAAGCGGTAAAAGCATCCTGCAGATCTTCATCTCCTTTCCAACCTGACGTATAGTCTTCCCCTGTTGCACATCTTTCACTGCTCTTTCCAACCTCTCAAGAGGAGTTGAAACCCTGTCTGTCTTCCGTTTGTATATCTGCGTGGCATGATGGATTTTGGTCTAAAATTAAGAATATCACATTTTAGTGATCAAATGTAAGAATACAATGTACAATAACAATAAAATACAATAAAGTAATATATATAGTTATATAATTATTTGGCACAAATCACCCCAAGCCTACCATTTTGAAAAAAATGCATCCCCCAGCTGTTTTGAGCTAGCATCATGCTAACTGTATAGACTCATGGTGTAGCTTACTAAAGCACTAAAACATGTGTTAACTGTTTTCAAAGTTGTCTATAATTGTTCAAACACAGCAATAAAAAAACCTTGATCATACAAATTTTACTTTGGAGGGCAAAACATTTTTTTTTTAACTTAAATGTGCTTACCTCTCAAGCCAGGTGTCTCCCTTCTCTGCAGGTTATTAGTGGTCTTCTGGACAAACCTCCCATCCTCTTCAAAGGCCCCCTCAACAACATAATCCGAGGCAATGAAATGTTCGCCGCAGATCTTCGTCCACTGTCCAACAGGTGGCGTTTTGGGGATTCCGTGCGTGGGGGGCTTCTGCAGTGTTTCGGGTGTCCCGGTGTCGTCTCGGCCCGTCCGTGGTGCTGCATGTCTTCTCATTTGACCGCTGTTGTGTCTGTCTGCTTGAGTGTGTGGAGTAGGGCTGTCCCCGACTAAGGATTTGGATGGTCGACTATGATTGGCCAACATTTTACGTTAGTCCACTATTGGTTGATAAAAAAATTAATAAAAAAAAAGTAAAATGTTTTTTCTTTTTTTTTCATTCCATTTGGGCTGTGGGGGGTGCTTAATGTCTGAAGGAGTCGACTTAAAGGGGAGATGAAGCAGTGAACAATGTGATCCTAGTTTGTTTGTTGTGTACCTTGTGTAAGACAGGGTCCTATAATCAAATGTGAAATCTAGCTTATTTGTCTGAAAAATCAAATATAATATCCCTGTTTTCAACATGGGCGCCTCCATTTTGTTGCTGACGTCACGGTGTTGGTTGGGTCTGGCTCCTAGTATACACTGTTGGTTAGATGCCTATGGATGGACATGGATTGTCGGGTCAGTCTGTAAATAAAATGTTGCCTACCAAACATCGGGACCGCAGTGGTGCTTTTTGTATTGCTCCCGGCTGTTCGAACGAATTTTACCGCATGAAAGAGAGAGAAAAGGTGGTTCATTTCCACAAATTACCAGTGAAAAAACCACTTTTATTGGCGCGTTGGCTGGCTGCACTGAAGCGGCGCGATCCACCTGTTGGACAGTGGATGAAGATCTGCGGCGAACATTTCATTGCCTCAGATTATGTTGTTGAGGGGGCCTTTGAAGAGGATGGGAGGTTTGTCCAGAAGACCACTAATAAGCTGAAGCCTGATGCGGTTCCCTCGGTCTTCGACTTCAGTGGCTATAGTGCAGGAGAGACGGACAGACCAGCCCAGGTAGTTCAACCAGCATCAGCCCTGCGCCGGAGAGACAGAGCTCTAAGACGCGCTTGTACCACAAAAGAGCGAGAGGTATAATCAGGGGTGTTGGATCAGTGTTTCGCATATAATCTTTGCAGACTGTCTATATTTAGACTAGCCACCTGTAGTGATATGCAGTAGGTACGATAACGTTAGCTTTCTGTATCATAACGTTAGTCATAAATGTCATTATGAATTGAAAATGGGGGACCCTGATGTAAACAAGACGAAAGTCTAGTCTCACCTGATACCTTGCTCTGTTGTCATGGAATATTGCAATTAATATATGTTTACTATGGCACACCTAAAACCACATTGACCTTTTGACATGACACTACTAGACTGTCTGTGCTCATGTTTAAACCATATATCTTTTGTATAAGCCATTTCCCTGCGAAACTGCTCTTCCTAGGGTTCTCATGACCCCTAGGCCCAAATATCAAACTTCTGTAAACTCCTGTCTGGTCAAACCTTGTGAAACATGAGTAGACGTTGAGCAGGTTGCTCCTCGTACTCCTCTTCCTAGGTTTCTCATGACCTCTATGCCCAAATATCAAACTTCTATAAACTCCTGTCTGGTCAACTCTTGTGACAGGGAGCTCCACTTGCTCCTCTCCTAAGATACAGACCTTCCGGTATGAAACCATGTAGATCGCCTCTGCAACACACATACATCTACACACACACATATACACACACACGCCCACACACACACACATGCACAGACACAAATGCAACTGTACATTCTCACTTCCTGAAACCACATCTAGAACGCACATACATACACACGCACACACATGCACGTGTAAGCATACACACACACACCCTCACTTCCTGAAACCACATCTAGAACGCACATACATACACACGCACACACATGCACATGTAAGCATACACACACACACACACCTTCACTTCCTGAAACCACACATAAGCACACACACATACACACACCCACATCTCGCCCACGCACACACATGCACACACATGCACGTGCACGTGTACGCACACGCACATGCAAGCACACACACAGACACACACACACACCCCTCACCTAGCGGGCTGACACAGAGGAGAAGGAGGAGGAGGAGGAAACTCTGAGGATGGGGATATAATACGGTGTACACTAGAATGATCTTCGCACTTTCTGACATTGCACTCGTTTGTATTGTTAAATAGTGTCTGGCCGTAATAAAAAACCAACAAACATATCTTGCGTTTTCCAGTTTATCTTTATTTCAACAGCTCAGCACTTGTATTTCCACCACACTGTATCAGAACGTTAGTCATAAATGTGATGACTCTATATACAGTACAGAAGCTGTGATGACTATATATACAGTACAGAAGCTGTGATGACTATATATACAGTACATTAGCTGTGATGACTATATATACAGTACAGAAGCTGTGATGACTCTATATACAGTACAGAAGCTGTGATGACTATATACAGTACATAAGCTGTGATGACTATATATACAGTACAGAAGCTGTGATGACTCTATATACAGTACAGGAGCTGTGATGACTATATATACAGTACAGAAGCTGTGATGACTATATATACAGTAACAGTACTGTACTGTACCCATTCTGCAATCTGTTAATTAAATTCAATCAATTCTATTTCTTCAGCAGCTGTTTGTCCAGGACCATCTTCTGGAGATGAGTAAACGCAGCAGAGGCTATGTTTACATTTGGTTTGTCTCCCCAGATTTCATGTTGGTGATGTGGTGAAGCACAGTCATGCACTTATTTTTCTCACACTCGCACAGAACAGCAGGTGGTTCACAATCATCTTGGTCCACTAGAGTAGGTCCTCATTGTGGAACTTCAGCTTATTTTTCATGTTTTTCACAAAATACCACAGTCTCATCATACTCATGTTTGATGTCATACTGCTCTTGCATACTTTATGGACAGATGGATGACAGTTGCTAGCACAGAGATGGTGACCCTATAATATCCTTCCAGCTTGGCATCTCTCCAGACCTTCAACCTCTAACCAGTAATTGTTTTTCTCCCCAGTCAGCTTTCAGTATCCTAGGCTACCATCAGCCCTGATTTTATGTCAATCAGTGAGTAGATGAAATAAGACTCATTGTGACCTGGGCTGTCATACCTTGAGTCACGATATACGACCATGGGTTCTTCAGCTGCTGTTCATTATTGCCTCATTGGTTAACATTTTTTCTTTTACTAAGTTACAACAGCTCTTTAGTACCAATATATAGTACGTTGATAAAATTATTTATCTAAGAAGGATCTTCTACACTCCCCAAAGGTCAGAGAAGAATTATTGGTGGAGGAGCCAGAGACAGGAGGTGTGGAACCATGTCAGGGACAGGAGGAAAGTCCGGACATCAACCATGTGCATGCCAGTACTCAGACTGATCTGATGGATGAGAGTAAGGGATTTGTGAGCAAAGGCACAGTCACTGATGACATAGGCAATAGGTCAATAGTCACCAATGACCATACCTACTGTACATCAGTAGATGACTTAAATATGATTGACATGCCATTGCCAAGAGCATCATTATCATCATCATCATCATCATCATCATCATCATCATCATCATCATCATCATCATCACCACAGCACAGTGAGGTGTGCATGAGCAGTGAGAGTTCAGGTGAGGAGCAAAGTGCAGAGGACATGAGCATAAATGTCTCTGATGAGGAATTTCAACTAAGTCAAGAAAGTGAAATGGTGTTGAGTGATAGAGGACATAGAAGAGGAAGTGCCTAATCTCTCAGAAGACTCCAAAAATATTGTAAATACTAAGGAGCTGCTGAAACTGTTTAATGTGTGTCACTGGGAGAGTTGCAGGAAATGTCTTGTGGAATCACCAACACTTAAAAAAAGTGCATTCGGTTTGACAGTTACAACCAAGTGCTTCGATGGTCACAGCTATACATGGCATATAATAATAATGCAGGACCTGCTCAGAGGTCTTTAATTGGCATGCACTTATCCTCAACACACACACCGGAACACACACGCATGCATTGTCTCTGTAGGATCGCCGATGCGATTCGTCTCTGCGATTAACCCATCCCATCGTCCTTCCCCCCCAAGGGCAGCCGGGAGCAGACAGGCGTCAACGTGAGCCGCGCCAGGGGACCAATCCAAGTGCTCCTGTCCGTCTTCGTCAAGGATGCCACAGCGTTAGCGATCTGTTGTTGTGCATGTTTTTCCATTGGGTTTATCTTATCAGGGGGGAAACCCTTGCGAGCACGGGGAGAACATGCAAACTCCACACAGAAAGGCCTGGGATACACCACCTGGGTACCTGGCATCATGGAAACCTGGTCCCCAAGCGGAAATCGAACCCTGCTGGACCTTCTTGCTGTGAGGCGACAGTGTTAACCACTACACCACCGTGCCGCTTTCCCATTCCCAGCCTGTGCTGAGAGGATGTGTGATGGAGTGCAATGTGTCTATTCCTGCAGCAGTGTTTGTAACAGGGAATGAGTGTACACCTTTCTTAGAGGTCTGTGAAACAATTGGCTTGCAATGCCTCTCTAAGAGGCAGTGGTTCAACATACAGAAAGCCTATGTCATTCCTGAAGTAGAGGAAACATGGTCTGTACACAATGAGGCAATAATGAATGCAGCTGCTGATGAACCCCTGGTCGTTTCTGGTGACGGGAGGTATGACAGCCTGGGTCACAACGCATCATATGGCACCTATTCACTATTGGACACAAAGTCAGGGCTGGTTGTAGCCCAGGAGACTGTGAACGTCACTGAGGTGAAAAACAGTTACTGGTTAGAGGTAGAAGGTCTGATTAGATGCCTTGCTAAGTTGGAAGACTGTGGGGTCTCCGTCTCAGTGCTAGCAACTGACTGCCATCCATCTGTCCAGAAAGTAATGAGAGAGGAGCGTGACAACATCAAACATGAATATGATCTGTGGCATATAGTGAAAAATATGAAGAAGAGTCTGTTGAAGTGCCAAAGTGAGGACCTACTCGAGTGGATCAGGATGGTTACAAACCACCTGTGGTACTGTGCAACCACATGTGATGGAAGTGCGAGCAGGCTGAAAGAGAAGTGGATGTCTGTGCTTCACCACATCACCAACGTGCACAACTGGAACTCAGGGGAGACAATGACAAAATGTGAGCACCCTCCTTACAGTCCTGAAGAGGAAAGCCTACGGCCATGGCTCGATCCTGGCTCTGCTGCTTTTGCTCAGCTCAAGAAGGTGGTCCTAGACAAACTGCTGATGAAGAAACTGGACAAAGTGACAGAAGGAATCCACACCGGACAACTTGAGAGCCTCCACTCCCTCTACACCAAGTATGCCACAAAAAGAAAAAAGTTCATGAGAGTAAGCTTTGAGGCTCGACTTCATGTAGCTGCGCTGGACCACAACCTCAATGTGATCAGAGAAATGGCAAAAACAAAAGAAGGAGAGGCACAAATGAAGCACTACTTTTCTAAGGCTTCTGGGCAGCATTTGGAGGCACCTGTGAAGATGGCAAAAAACTACAGCTTCAGAAAGGACATTGTGGCAGGAACACTGAAGCGCTGCGAGGCAATCTCCATCCGGGCAGCACTAAGGGAGCATGCAACAGAGAAGGCAGTGACCATCGCGCAGCATAAAGTAATCCAGAAACCAGACAAGGCACTCTCAATAGCGAAACACCTTAGTAGATTTCCAGCCGATCACTAAGTAGGAAGTAAAAAGAAGTATACACTTATTTAATCCTACCCCTTTTCCACTACTCAAATGAGTGTACTAATTTAAAACATTTCAAAACAAATATATATATATGCAAAACAAAAACTATATATGCAAAACATGAAAGAAATAAAATACAAATGTAAACACCCATGAATATCAAGTCCCTTCCTTATAAATCAGTTTGAAATGTCTCATATTTGGACATTGCTTTGGCACCACATTCAGACTGTTCCACAGTTTCACTCCACATATTGAGATGCAGTGTCTTCTCCTGGTAGTGCGTACACTAAGAACTTTTAAATTGAGTTCTCCCCTCAGATTATAACCCCCCTCCCTATCAAAGAACAGTTCTTGAATGTTTCCTGGAAGTACACTTTAAAAAATAATGTTTGATCACGATAACCTGCAATGTGAACTATCCTTATGGCCCCTTTTTTTTATCAAGAATTTCCAGTTCAAATGTCAGTCTAATGGCACCCAAAAAAAGTTCAAAGCAACAGTTATTGCAAAACAGAGTTTTGTCCATGTTTTAGCATTAATAAACATTTGATTATTCCCTTGTTGTATCATGTTTCCTTTTGTGCATTAATTGCAAGTGTTATCATTGATCGATAATAAGGGAATGCAGGGTAATAATAATAACAGTCTTATGAGAATGAAGGATCATAAAACAATTACATTTTTACAAGTCATTGTAGTATTCAAATCCAACACATTCCTTGGATGGGAAGACATTCCTGATGGCATTGACAGCACATGCCGGAAGTGGAATTGTGTTCCTCCTCCCCAGATGACCGCTGGACCACAGTGTGAACTGCCTGTAGGCTGTCAGCCTGAAAAGACTGACAGAGAAATGGAAAATAAGTCGTGTTAGCATACACGTCATGGAATGCATTCTATTACCTGGGCCCTCATTACAGAAAAAATCCTAACAGCTTGTCCATGGATTCTACCTTAAATTTAGTTAGGAAAACATCTTTCTGTAATACCGAAATTACATCCTATCCTCAAAGAAGATAGGCTTTTAGACTTAGGACATTTCTGTAATGAGGCCCCAGGCAGTCATTCTCCAGTATGTCCAAATATATTACAACCTCTGTGTGCACTGGACCACTGTCAAAGCTATAGGCCTACCCATGTGTCAATCAATCAATCACATTTATTTATATAGCACATTTAAACATGACACTTGTCAACCAAAGTGCTTCACAAAGGATGCTTGGTTCATACACATACAGCTCATTATAGTAATATTCCACAATTATTACATTGATAGTAATAAATGGCACACAGTCATAAATTCACCAACATGCGCATTTGTTATACATGTGTGACTAAATTATCTTATTGTTATAGTCATAACTTGAATGGGAGAAGCTCTTGTATAGGTTTTCTTTTATCTGGCTTCTGCATCATTATTACTATGCAGAAAGATACAATTTGGAGGGGGTGTATAAACAACAAATAACCTCTGTTCTACTTGCAATGTGTTTTTAATTCTTTCTTGGTCCAAACAATTTGATCATTCATTCATTCAGGTTAGCTACTGTCTGACGTTAGCTACCGTTATTATGCATAATCTTACGTTCTTACCTGCTACTAATCGGCCGTTCCAGCGTCTCTGCTCGGACATCCTTCAAGGACAACATCGACACGACATCTCTTTCAAGACACAACATCTTATACGTTGGACTTTTTGTTATACAGTTGTCGAATATAAGATGCTCCAAGTTAGCCTTGTGGTCATCTTGGCAGCACACGCTTTCGACATGGGTTTCCATCGGGATACAATATCCACAACTGCACCATGCAGTGTTCCCAACGCGGCCATCATCTTCAGGCATGTTGTCATTTTCTCAATCGTCGTCCGGCTCGACAGGAGGAGCACGTCGCACTGCTGTCGCTCTTATAGGCTCAAAGGCATAGGCAATTGGGTTTCTGAAAACCTCTGTCGGTCTGTCCACCTCGTCCAGATCCATTGCGAACTACAGCCTCTGGAGGTCAGTGTGCTACTGCGTGCAATTCTCCTGAGGTGGTCAGTAGAATGCAGGGAGCTGCAGTGTCGCAGACAGCCACACCACCCCCATGACGTCAGCAACAAAATGGCCGTGCCCATGATGATAAATGCTTCAAAAAAGCACATAACAAATCGTCTTTTCTTAGAAACTGCTTATTTTTATAACGTGATTTTTTCTGTGGCTTATCTAAATACTAATTTGATGCTATGACTATGTAAATGTAGCATCCTGAATATTCTGCTATTTATTCAGAAGTGCTGACTTAACCTGTTACTTCCCCTGTGTGCACAAAGACGTGATAAACAGTGTTCCTCTTTGATATCTCGCCCGGACTAATGATGCGAGGTGCTCTTCTTCCTCCGGCTTCGATATGGACCATTAATGTGACATTGAATCATCTTTCTTCCTGCCTTGAGTGTCCCATAGTGGGACCAGTTTGCGGTCGCCAGCAGGGGGCGGTGGTGGCAGGTGGAGCGAAGGAGAAAGGAGCAGCGAGTGAGAAGCTAGTTACCTGGAGGGCGGAACAGGAGGAAGTCCTCTTCGACAGTGAACTCGAACGTGAGCGGACGTGTGCTCTCGAAGAGCCCCGTTGAAGATCAACGGGAGATAACAAGTACTTTGCTAAAACACAGGTTATCCTAGAAGTACAAGCGATAGAGAAGTGTGTGAATAAGCGAAACGGAAAGAAGAACCAACTTCAGTAAATAACGTGTTATCCTAGAAGTTGAAGCGGTATATTAGCTTTCTGCTAACGGCTATAGTGACTCTGAGTACATCACAAGGCGAGCGATTTTGTAACATCATACAAATGCCATTTTGTCACAGGAAAGATTTGCCTCTAGGATGGCATGTAATTTCATCTTTCCTTGTGACAATATTGTCACCCACTGTAACTGAGAAGCCGTCGGTCTTGCTGAGTTTGTTATTTGAACCGAAGAGAATGGACTCTGTTTTACCCAGGTGTAATGATAGTTTATTATCAGCGAGCCAGATGCAGATTTTGCCTAGTGCCGAGCTGAGGGTTTTTTCAACCTGTAACTTGTTCTTGTCAGAGACCAGCAGGGCTGAGTCGTCCGTGAACAGGAACAAGTTGCAGTCACAAGCTGACGACATGTCATTTGCATGAATTAGGAACAGTAGCGGTCCTAGTATGCTTCCTTGTGGAACACCACAGCTCACTGGGAGGGGGGGGGGATAGGGTACCGTTTACCTACACCATCTGTTCTCTCCCCTCCAGGTAGGATTGCATCCAGCTCACTGATAGACTATCAAAACCAATTGCTTTTAGCTTGTTAATCAGAATGGAGTGATTGACAGTGTCGAAGGCCTTTTGTAGGTCCAGCTCTTGTTTGATGTGGTTGTTTAAATAGAGAAGGCATGTGTCAGTGGAGTGGGATGTTCTGAAGCCAGTTTGGAATTCGTAGATTCGATTTTTTCCCGCAAGGTACTTTTCGACCTGTTCGTATACTATTTTTTCCATGACTTTCGATATGGAGGTAAGGATAGAAACAGGGCAGTAGTTGCCTGGGTCTAATTTGCTGCCCTTTTTGTGCAGGGGTGTTACTCTCGCAATTTTGAAGTCTTTGGGTACGTGTCCCTGTTTTATAAACTACAAGATAAAACACACAACATAGAAGGTCGTTGGGAGTGCATCGTATTGCACTTTTTATCCAGTGCTTGGTATGAAATGAAAACGCTTCCCTGCTGCATGATTGTGATCTCAGTGCGTGTGTTTATTTTCGTGCACACCGAGCGTGAGTGTGTGTTAGACTTATATCTATGATTATCCCGTCTCACACATCGGGTACGCCGGCATACGAGGGTTCACGCCGATCGCAGTGGCGGCCGGTGGGTACTTCGCCACTAGGGGCGCTATACCAAATATTTTGCAAACATGTACAGTACAGTACTGTACCACGCAAGACTCATGGCAAGACGTGAGCGATTCGACTCACGCTCACGGCAATGAATCGGCTCTTATGAACGAGTCGCTCAGCTGTTACTACAACAACACACAACCAGTCAAATAAAGTATAGTCTAGACTCTAATTCACAACTTGAAACACAATATAAATAGAAAAGTTAGAAACAAAACTCGCCCGTCTCCAAACACAGGCAGATCTCTCCCTCTCTCCTTCTCTCTCTCACACACAGCGCAACGTGGAATCGATTCGTTACACAATCAGACCTATTATATACCAAGAATAACTTCAGTATGAGTACAGGGCTGTACACATATTTTGCATATTGTTAAACGAGCCAAGGCTAGCTATTAAACTATCGATATGAATCTAAAATCTGGTACCCTGATGTAAACAAGACAAACGTCTTTCTCTGGTCTGCATCCCCTTAACAATTGTGTGTATTGAGCCGTACTGTATTGCACCCATTCTGCAATCTGTTAATAAAGTTCTCATTCATTCATTCATTCAAACATAGACGATATTGAACAAGCCATAATCCACGTATTTTCAATCCGAGAGAGCTGCAGTAGTTAAATCAATGAGCCATCGACATAGTCAGTGTGGTAAGTAACGTTATTATTGCATCCAAGATTGATACACGGCTGGCTAGGCAGTTGGTAGTCATAGTCTTGTGTTATAAAATAAATAAACAATCAGCAATGTCTCGCTTCATGAATGGCCAGCAGTAGTACTGCTCCTAAAAAAACTATTTACAAACGTTAACGTTAAGCACAGAGAGAGAGAGAGAGAGAGAGAGAGAGAGAGAGAGAGAGAGAGAGAGAGACTCACTGTTTAGTTGAAACGTCCAGGGCAGGAGAGCTTGATAAACGTGTATAATCCGCCATATAGCTTGTTAGCCAAGTGTTAGCTGAGCTCGTTAGCACAACACTCAACAAGTACATTCCTTTGTCCATTTCCGCTCGAACAGACTGCAAACTACCTGGCGTTCTATCGATATTGCTCTAAGACAAACTCTAACCTTAACCAACTTTGAAAGAGTGCCTAGGCTTAACAGTCTAAAGAACTTGCAGTCACGGCACGCTCAGCTGCATGCATCTCACAACAACACAAATCTCTACCACCAACGGAGGACCAACCTAGGAATAAGCTAGAAGCTAGAATTGGAACATTAGAAATTGGATTCGGCCAATCAGAGATCGTCTCTGTGAAATTCTGCCATGGAAAAAAATACTGGCGTCGGCCAATCAGAGAGCGTCTCCGCGAAATGCGGCTATGGAAATTCTTCACGGAAGTTCACGCTGCTGCCTAGACCGCTTCAAATCGCGCTCGGATTCCAACATAATAGTCATATTTCAACGCACAACGCCGTATGCACTGATTGGCTGTGACGGAGACAGCGATCAAACTGTGACGCGCACTCAGAGCGCTATCGCTTCTAGCCCGGGCGAGAAATACGAAAAAATAAAAAAAAACGTCACTTCCTGCTCATGAAAACGATGTTTTTTTAATTTAGATAATAACGTTATATTGTGCATTGGAAATACAAACATACTTAAAATGAGTAAATATTATTCATTTTAAACATGTTTATATTATTTATAGGGCTATAAAACACAAAAACGAAAAAGTTTTATTGTCTTCTTCTCTGATTTAACAGCAGCTGGCCAGCAGGTGGGTCGGCGCCCTTGCGCCCCTAGTGGCGAGCCGCCACTGGCCGATCGCATCCTTAAACTCTGCTCCTCTCTATTCGTACTGTATTTCTCAACAACCTTTACCCTCTATTGCTGCTGAGTGTTTGATTATCGTGGTGATTCACTAAATCCCACTGATCGGCACACCGTGCCAAGAAAGTGCCACCCACAATAATAAAGTGTGTATCTTGAGAGCCTCACGGTCCACAGTGATAACTACTGGATGTTCAACTACAATGTCACGGAACAGCCTGACCTCGCGTAAAATATGAAAATTAAGTATAATGTAATAAAGTAATTGTCCATGGGAAAAAATATACATAATGTATCTTATAAGAAAAGATACAATAAGATAATATATTCCTTTATTGATCCCTTGTAGAAATTCGAGCGTCATAGCAGCATGGGGGATCGGGCAGGGGAGGTACAGATATGTGCAGGGTAATAGTAGGAAGACATAATTATAGGCAATACAATTATATCTGAATATAAAAATATAAGAAAAATAAACAGTATACACAAGGTGCAGGTGAGGTTCTGCACCCTAACTGGCATGACATAAGTCATATGTTGTAGTCCGTGCAGGTTTTGGTGACCACACTTAGTGGTCAGACATTCCTAATAGTTGGTGAGTTCTGCAGCCCTCCCCAGCTGCTGGCAGCAGTCCATGCCCAGTGCCCACGGTTGTGGAGCCTGATGGCCGCCAGCTCGAAGGATTGGCCGAGGTGGTTAGTGGAGTGTCGGTCATAAGTATAGCCATAAGTAATATTGACGTATTGTATTGAAAATGTAACATGTGTATGTATTATAAATAGGTATTATATTACATAATATATTGAATAATATCATTCAAAACTTTTTAAGTTCCCCTGCTGGGGATGGAACACTAACCTTAGTCGATTAGTACTTTATTTACGTTTTCTGATGAGACCATGTTACATGAAAACAAATTAGTTTTTTTCACTCAAACAGAAATCCATTTTACATGCTATTCCTACAATGTGAACTTGGAACAGCTAGGTCTATATTTTTAGATTAGATATGAATATAAATAAACAAATGCATATATATATACGGTATACAGAACTATTGTACATGCTATCATACAGAGTTATATGGGTATACTATAGTATGAGGTATGTAGTTATGATTATTTTGATGACTATGATGTTGTGAACATGTTATCCTTTTGATCCTTGTAGTGTGAGAAGGACCCTATTATTTTTTACTTTTGCTTTTTCTTCTGCGATTTAAGCTAACTGTAGTGTGAACGTCCTGCCATTTCCTGCCTCCAGTTCGCCCCTGGCTAGAAGTACAATTTGGCCAGAAGGCAAGTAACGTCATGGGAGCGATAGAGACCCATATAATTAGAGGTTCCTTTTATCATTCAAATAATGCAAGCAGTGTATGGTCACTGGATTTGAGATTAGGTGCAGTGCTTAAAGGGAGGATCAGCGTTATCCTACCCTAATGAGCTAAAAATAGGTTTGCGAATCCTAAAGGGGGGATGAGCGTTATCCTACCCTAATGAGTGAGTCAATATTTATATTTTTATTGTCTGCATTGCATACACTTTTCTTCTCTGCATTGCTTATATTCTGTCTATTCTATGCTCATTGTATGCCTACTTTTACTATTGTGAAGCACTATGGGTTGCAATTCTTGTATGAAAGGTGCTATATAAATAAAGTGTATTATCATCATCATCGTCATCATCATCATCATCATCATCATCACTATTATTATTCATATTGTTATTAATAATAATAATAATAATAATAATAATAATAATAATAATAATAATAATAATAATAATAATAATAATAATAATAATAATAATAATAATAATAATAATAATAATAATAATAATAATAATAATAGTAATAGTAATAATAATTGATAGGGTATTTATCATCAGAATTCAGTTTTAATAAACGTTTCTTCTCCCCATTGTCACAAAGACAACTTCCTGTACTAACGATATTACTCAGTAGTACTCATTTATATATTTTATATCCAGTTGAATAACCTGTACATTGTATATTACTATTGCACACATTTGCTAACCTTCTTTGCATTGTACTGTACGTGCTGTATGTATACATTTTAATCAAATTTGATATAATCTGTACACTGTATTTGGCAAATAACCTGTATCTAATTCTGACTAAATATAAATATAGAACAGCCTAAAAAGATAAAAATGTTAAACATCTATACACGGCAATTCGGTTATTTGAAGGTCAAAACGGAGACACCTGGGCCCTATTCCCCGTACCTGGTTCAACTAAGTCGATCAAAAGTCCCATTATCCAGATTCAATTAACCCGATGTTTGAATCCGGGATTTTCCTGTTCCTCGAACGCTGATTCAGTCTCATTCATTCGAACCAGACTTGAGACTCAGGATAATTGCGCGCGGCCGCCTCAGCTGAAAAGACAGCAGGTGTCGATTGCAGAAATCCTGATTTTCTAACGGCATTGATTGATAGATTGATTTAAAACTTTATTAACAGATTGCAGAATGGGTACAATGCAGTACGGCTCAATAGCATCGCCGACAAGTTAAATGCATAATCTATAGGCTAATTTTAAGTCCCTCATTACCCCAATCAATCAGATTATATTTCTTTAAACGTGCCTGCTGGCAGTAGGCTTATGGAATGAATAATCAAATGAGATCTTGCTAGCGAAAATAATTTGTTCAACTCTTTCAGAATAAGGATAAAAACAAGCCCAAATAGTATATCTAATTGATAAAAATTAATAGATGCTTATGAGGATATCTGCACTGTATGCGCTCGGCTTAGGTAACATGTACTTTATATATAAATACAATTTTCAAGGCGCGACCGCCGAAATTACAGAGAGGCTTGGAGCCGGCTATACAGTTTCACTATTAATCAGGTTTTAATCTGTTTCGGACATAATCCATATGCATTGAATTGATTAACCATTGGTTCATACCAGTGACGCATGTTCATCATCAGATAACAGTGAATCTAACTTCATTAGACGGCCGACGTACAGCTCTCTTGTCCATTAATGGATATATAATGGATATTTTATTTATCTGTCACCGTGGTGTAATGGTTAGTCCTTAGACCTCTCACGCGGACGACCTGCGTTCGAATCCCCCCTTTTTCTAATATTTTTTTTCTTTTTGCGATGTAAATGCTTCAATTTGGTGCACTTTGAGAGCTATATAAAGAATGACATCCTCAATGCATGTAGATTTATAATATTTTAACTTAAAACTAGGCTACTATACAGTCATTAGTGTGGGTGACCTGGCGAAGCCAGGTTGCAACCCACACTATACATATCTATACTCTTTTTATTTATTCTTTATTCCACCGATTTTGCCAACAAACTCCTCCCAGAGCGTTCGCGCCCCATACACGTGAAAGGTATCAAAACGACCGGCTTGCTCCAACTCGATACGCTATTCGAACTCGTAAAGTTTCACCGCACCGTCTGGCTACGAATCGACTTTAAACGGTAAAATTTCGGAAATACAGTGCAATTTAGAGTTTCAAACACTTTGCAACACGTAAGCGTTCGCGCACCATACACGTGAAAGGTATCAAAACGAGCGGCTTGCCTATGGCAACTGCGGTCTTCGAACTCGTAAAAGTTTCACCGCACCGTCTGGCTACGAATCGACTTTAAACGGTAAAATGTCGGTCCCATTGGGAATGCATTGAATTTTAGAGTGTAGCAGCTGAAATAATCTTTTTCCCCCTACCTTGGGTGAATTGCGAGTGTGATCTCAATTTTGGACGTATAAATAAAACAAACACATCAAAACGATGACACGGCTGTCAGCCCGCTCACAAAAGAAAAATAAATGGAATTGGACATTTCTATCTCAACTGACGACCATTTGTTTGAAGGTTCTCCTCCCCATTGACCGCCATGCAATCGCCCTCTAGAAATCAATTTTTTCACACTATTTTTTAGCCTTCTGTTCCGATCGCCGAAGGAGTGCCACAATATCGCACGAATGCCACAATCTCGCGCACAACCCTTCGCCTACTCGTTGTAGTGCTCTTGTGCGAGTCACAACGCTTCATCTCTTATAGTTTTCTTTTAATCAACGTGACAATGCAGTCATGTAAAGAAATTTCAGAATATGCAAGTCATTGTGCTCATGGCTGATTGGTTCAGGCTTAACAGCTGTGAGGCTCAGGGCTCATGGCTGAGCTGACCTGCCAATGACATCATCCACTTAACCCATCATTGGCCATCACTGTGTTGCACTACTGAATTGCTGGACAGCGCCCTCTGTCTTGTGGGTTGTGTCATTGTACTCAGTAGGGATATCCTCTTTCATTTTTCATTGGTCCATGTTGACCCCCTTTCATTGGTCGATGTTGACCACTCCCCCGATCCTTAGACCACGCCCCCATTAGGCCACACCCCCTCAGTGTATCTCTTGAACCGTTTGTCGTAGAGACTTGCGGATTGTGCCATTGGTCGATGTTGACCACCTTTCATTGGTCAATGTTGACCACTCCCCCTGTTGACCACCTTTCATTGGTCGATGTTGACCACTCCCCCGATCCTTAGACCACGCCCCCTTAGGCCACACCCCCTCAGTGTAACTCTTGAACCGTTTGTCGTAGAGACTTGGGGATTGTGCCATTGGTCGATGTTGACCACCTTTCATTGGTCGATGTTGACCACTCCCCCGATCCTTAGACCACGCCCCCTTAGGCCACACCCCCTCAGTGTATCTCTTGAACCGTTTGTCGTAGAGACTTGCGGATTGTGCCATTGTACTCGGTGTAATAGTGTAATAGTGTGTAATAGTGTAATAGTGTGTAATAGTGTAATAGTGTAATAGTGTGTAATAGTGTGTAATAGTGTAATAGTGTAATAGTGTGTAATAGTGTGTAATAGTGTAATAGTGTGTAATAGTGTAATATTGTGTAATAGTGTAATAGTGTAATAGTGTGTAATAGTGTAATAGTGTGTAATAGTGTAATAGTGTAATAGTGTGTAATAGTGTAATAGTGTGTAATAGTGTGTAATAGTGTAATAGTGTAATAGTGTGTAATAGTGTAATAGTGTGTAATAGTGTGTAATAGTGTAATAGTGTAATAGTGTGTAATAGTGTGTAATAGTGTAATAGTGTAATAGTGTGTAATAGTGTAATAGTGTAATAGTGTGTAATAGTGTAATAGTGTAATAGTGTGTAATAGTGTAATAGTGTAATAGTGTGTAATAGTGTAATAGTGTGTAATAGTGTAATAGTGTGTAATAGTGTGTAATAGTGTGTAATAGTGTAATAGTGTGTAATAGTGTAATAGTGTGTAATAGTGTAATAGTGTAATAGTGTGTAATAGTGTAATAGTGTAATAGTGTGTAATAGTGTAATAGTGTGTAATAGTGTGTAATAGTGTAATAGTGTGTAATAGTGTAATAGTGTGTAATAGTGTAATAGTGTGTAATAGTGTAATAGTGTAATAGTGTGTAATAGTGTAATAGTGTAATAGTGTGTAATAGTGTAATAGTGTGTAATAGTGTAATAGTGTAATAGTGTGTAATAGTGTGTAATAGTGTAATAGTGTAATAGTGTGTAATAGTGTAATAGTGTGTAATAGTGTAATAGTGTAATAGTGTGTAATAGTGTAATAGTGTGTAATAGTGTAATAGTGTAATAGTGTGTAATAGTGTGTAATAGTGTAATAGTGTAATAGTGTGTAATAGTGTAATAGTGTGTAATAGTGTAATAGTGTAATAGTGTAATAGTGTGTAATAGTGTAATAGTGTAATAGTGTGTAATAGTGTAATAGTGTGTAATAGTGTAATAGTGTAATAGTGTGTAATAGTGTAATAGTGTAATAGTGTGTAATAGTGTAATAGTGTGTAATAGTGTGTACTAGTGTAATAGTGTAATAGTGTGTAATAGTGTAATAGTGTCTAATAGTGTAATAGTGTGTAATAGTGTAATAGTGTAATAGTGTGTAATAGTGTAATAGTGTAATAGTGTGTAATAGTGTAATAGTGTAATAGTGTGTAATAGTGTAATAGTGTAATAGTGTGTAATAGTGTAATAGTGTGTAATAGTGTAATAGTGTGTAATAGTGTGTAATAGTGTGTAATAGTGTAATAGTGTGTAATAGTGTAATAGTGTGTAATAGTGTAATAGTGTAATAGTGTGTAATAGTGTAATAGTGTAATAGTGTGTAATAGTGTAATAGTGTGTAATAGTGTGTAATAGTGTAATAGTGTGTAATAGTGTAATAGTGTGTAATAGTGTAATAGTGTGTAATAGTGTAATAGTGTAATAGTGTGTAATAGTGTAATAGTGTAATAGTGTGTAATAGTGTAATAGTGTGTAATAGTGTAATAGTGTAATAGTGTGTAATAGTGTAATAGTGTGTAATAGTGTAATAGTGTAATAGTGTAATAGTGTGTAATAGTGTAATAGTGTGTAATAGTGTAATAGTGTAATAGTGTGTAATAGTGTAATAGTGTGTAATAGTGTAATAGTGTAATAGTGTGTAATAGTGTGTAATAGTGTAATAGTGTAATAGTGTGTAATAGTGTAATAGTGTGTAATAGTGTAATAGTGTAATAGTGTAATAGTGTGTAATAGTGTAATAGTGTAATAGTGTGTAATAGTGTAATAGTGTGTAATAGTGTAATAGTGTAATAGTGTGTAATAGTGTAATAGTGTAATAGTGTGTAATAGTGTAATAGTGTGTAATAGTGTGTAATAGTGTAATAGTGTAATAGTGTGTAATAGTGTGTAATAGTGTAATAGTGTGTAATAGTGTGTAATAGTGTAATAGTGTAATAGTGTAATAGTGTGCAATAGTGTAATAGTGTAATAGTGTAATAGTGTGTAATAGTGTAATAGTGTAATAGTGTGTAATAGTGTAATAGTGTAATAGTGTGTAATAGTGTAATAGTGTAATAGTGTGTAATAGTGTAATAGTGTGTAATAGTGTAATAGTGTAATAGTGCAATAGTGTGTAATAGTGTAATAGTGTGTAATAGTGTAATAGTGTTATAGTGTGTAATAGTGTAATAGTGTAATAGTGTGTAATAGTGTAATAGTGTGTAATAGTGTAATAGTGTAATAGTGTGTAATAGTGTAATAGTGTGTAATAGTGTGTAATAGTGTGTAATAGTGTAATAGTGTGTAATAGTGTGTAATAGTGTAATAGTGTAATAGTGTAATAGTGTGTAATAGTGTAATTGTAACTGAGGGGTACAATTCCCTGACTGTATTACTAGATATGATACTTACTACCACTACCTTTGTACTTAATATTCGGCCACCCAGTACTCGGCATAAATATATTATGATGAACACTGTCACGTAGATGAAACGGATCCAACACAAATGTACGAATTAGAAATAGGTCTTTATTTCTACACAGCGATGGTGTGTAGAGCAAGCACTTAATCAAATCAATCACATTTATGAATGGGAATTAGTATGCACTTTTATGGCAAGAGTATTCGTCGGTATATCAATAGAGAATGTCCAATCTCTGAAGGCGCAGGTGGTACATATACGACCTGGAATAGTTAAGGAATAACAGCAATGATACTTTAATGATTATAGGCTGGATACACTAGGGGGGGTTAATCCGGTCGCTTGTAAGCCGACAGGAGTAGGAAGGGGGGGGGGGGTAGAATCCGGCTGCCTCATCCGGCCAAGGGTATCCCAGGTGAACCCACTGTAGTGCCGTTCAATGCGCCGGCGATCCTTGGACCACAGATGAAAGCAGATGGACTCTTTGTGGGCCGGCGTCCTCCGGTCCACGGAGGAGAGACGTGAAGCGACCTCGTCTTGCAGAGCGTCTCCTCACCTTGCGTCCTCTCTAGGGGGGGGGGTTCCAACACACGGCTGTGTCGGGGGTCTTTATCCATGGAATAATCAATGTATACAAAGCATAATCCATGCCTGGGAAGGCGGGCTGTCGTCGGTAGAATAATCCGGTATACAGGTCCACTCGCTCGTCGGCTCTGGGGCTCCTCGGGTGCAGCTTCACGTGGGGTCAACCACCCTGGATAAGCAGCCAGTTCTCTGCCCGAAACGATGGGGTACTGACTACGGTAGTATTCTCACCGTACGAAGCACTATATATTAACAGACTATTATTAGCTTAATAGACTACGTCCAACTCGACGATATAGTGCCAAATATGACTATTCAAATATTAATATACACGATGTCTCAATACCGATGGTAGGCGAACTTGGCCTTACTCCCACACGTGGCGTCGCGGGGAGGCTTTACGTCTGTAACTCTATTGGAGGGTAAGAAACTGGACTGAAAAGGAAGTCCTACTTTAGTAGCGCAGTATATATACGCACTATGAACAAATAGTCCCATTAGTGGTGCGGTAGCCAGATTCCTACGCGGAACTAGGACTTGTTCGTACATGTTGAGCGGTACGTTTGAACTGGGTCTGAGGGGTATGGCAGCCTGGCACCAAGGTCTCGACCAATAGTAGAATGGAGACTATTATGGGATGTTCAGTAGGCTAGAATGGATATTCAATGCATATTGTACAAGGAATATACAAGGGATATCAGGGAATATTAGAGAATATACAAATACAATTAAATATATATATATAAATAAATATATATATTCGGTTTAATCTGGCCCTTCACAACAGCCACCCCCTGATTGGTCCCAGACCTAATCAGTTAAACAGAGACAGATTAATCGCGTTGTCTATTTACACATAAGGGTTTGCTGTAGGGGTCAGTCAACTTCACAAAGTCATAGGGTTATAGGGTCATGGTCATCATCGATTGTGTCTGGGAGTCGGGGCAGTTCTATGAGCCTCGCCACGGGACGGGTGTAAGTGCGACCCTGGACGAGCACTTCAGCTGCTCGGACCTTGCCGTCGGCACCGGTGATCACTTTGCTTACGCGGCCGGCCGGCCACATAGCTCTGGGCAGTGATTGATCAATAATCATGACGACTGTTCCTTCTGTCAAATTGTCTCTCTCCTTTACCCACTTCTGGCGGGTCTGTAGAGACGGTAGGTAGTGCAGTAGGAATGTCCTTTGTTGTGCACTCTCTATGGTGGGGTCTGCGGAGATAACAGTGCTCAATCCACAGAACACAGGCTTCTTATTCTCAGCCTCCTCCTGACTGGCTTCCCTCGGGATAGGCGTGGGCCACTCTCCTTCCGGGAGCTTTAGGAATGCTGGGCCGTCACTGTAGACATTGCGACGGGTGAGGTCATCCAGGGGCATCCCCCGGGTGATGACGTCAGCTGGGTTCTGTTTTGTATCAACGTAGCGCCACTCTGTTTCTCCGGTTAACTCTTCGGTTAAGTCTTGAATCTCGGTGACTCTGACTCCCACGAAGACTTTGTACTTGCATGAGTCCGATTTGATCCAGGCGAGTACTGTCGTGGAATCTGACCACAGGATTGTTCTAGACACCGGTATGGTGAGCTCACGTTGGATGAGCGTGGCTAGGTGCGCTCCGGCTAGGGCTGCGCAGAGCTCTAGACGTGGGATAGATTGTTGCTTGCATGGGGCTATTCTCGAGCGGGCGAGGACAAATGCTGTGTAGATCTCTCCCCCCTTTTCTTGGGCCCGCAAGTAGGCTACTGATCCGTATGCGACCTCTGAGGCGTGTAAGTCCATTTTACATGTCTCTGGCCTCACCGTGGGTGGGAAGTAGCTTCGGCGCATATTAACGCCTGGGAGTGAGTGGAGCTCCATCTCCCACTCTCTCCAGGTGGATGCAAGGTGTGCGGGAATGGGGTCGTCCCAGCCCTGGTCCTTGTCCCACAATGCTCGTACAATCATTTTTGCCCTGGTGGTGTACGGTAGAATACATCCTAGCGGGTCATATTGTCGGGCGAGTGTTGTGTACACACTCCGTCTGGTGTTCTTTACGCTGTGTCGGACCTCTTCGTCCGCTGCTGGGTCCTCTGCTACATGTTTCTGTAGTGCAAATGTAGCACAGCAGGGGCTGCACGTCGTTCCGAAGGGGAGGACTTCCCATTGGTAGATGGCTGGGTGCTCATCTCCTGGCTTCTCTCTCCATAGGAACCGTAACAGGGGCTTGTCCTCCTCTACTAATCTCACCTGCGGGAACATTCCTTTAATGTCCCCGCTGATGGCCACCTTTTCCTGGCGGAAGCGGAGTAGAACGCCGAGTAGGGAGGGGCCGAGTGTGGGACCGGGCAGTAACTCTTTATTCAGATTTTGGGATCCGATCTGGTAGCTGCAGTTAAATACTATGCGGTCTTTACCGTTGTGATGGACCTTGTGGTGAGGCACGTACCACGATTCAGTGGTCTGGTCAGCCTCTTTAATGTCCATCTTTGTGACGTGTCCCGCTGTGATGAGCTTCTCAATCTCAGCGCGGTATACACTCTCTTGGGCGGGGTTCTTGGCTAAGCGCCGCTCCGTGTTCAGCAGGTACCGTTCTGTGGCGTCTGTCTTGGCGTGGAAAGTAGGCCTTCCTTCTCGCCGCAGGAGTGGCGTGGTGTATCTCAACACGCCGTTGACCGGGACTCTCTTGGTCCCTGTCTCGAGGAGGTGAATGGCGTAAATGTCATCTTTAGAGCGAATGTCTTTCCTTCCGTTCTTAAAGGGCATTTGTTCCAAGGTCCATAACCGCTCTACGTGTTGCAGGAGTGCGGTTTCTCCCTCTGTGACTCGGGAGTGGAGACATCTAGTGGCTGTACTTCGGTTGAGAGATTTGGCGAGCGGGCCTTGGAGAGTCCATCCCAAACGGGTCTCGACTGCTGCAGGACAGCCTCGGGGTCCGGTATGAACCCGGTCTATCGGGACAATGAGGTCTGCATGGTCGGAGCCTATCAACAGGGTCGGCATAGCATTGTCTATGAGCGGGATCGGTAACTTGCGCAGATGTGCATATTTCTCCATCAGCTTGGCGACGGGGTATGTGTACCGCGACAGTCCTATTTCTTGGCTGGTGAAAGCGTCTGTAATCTGGTACCGTCGCTCAGGCTGGCCGCTTGCTGCGATAGAGAATGAGACATTCTCGCCCTTTATCGTCTTCAAATCTCGTCTTATTGTCCGAATTGTCATTTGGGTTTCGCTTCCCCGCAGCCCTAGCTGGGCCGCAGCGGAGGCGAGCAGAAGGGTCTTCTCTGACCCGTCATCGAGGACGGCGTAAGTGTCCAGGACTTTATTCTGGTAGCTTAGTGTCACACGCACTACTTTTAGGAGTACTCGGGCTCCACTGCTGCTGGCGGGATCGATGTACATGACGCTCGCTTTGCTGCTGGATGGTGCGGGTGAAGGGCGCCGTCTGTTACTGTCGTGAAGTATGTCCAGATGGGCTCCATCGCACTTGGTGCACCTTTTCTTTAAGCGGCATTCGGCTGCCATGTGTGAGCGCGCACAGCGAAAACAGCGCTTGTTGGACTTTATCCATTGACTTGCTTCCTCCGCGTTCAGCTTGGGGAAGGAGTCACATTGCGCTAGCCAGTGTTCTTTCTCACAGTAGGGGCACACTATCTTCCACTTCTCCGTTCTGGAGGGGGTACTGTGGCTCCTGCTGCTCGGTACTGACTCCGATTGGTGCATCACAGTCACCGATCTTCTTCCATCATTTAGTCGTCTGGTTCCTTCTCTGGAGCCAGGGGTGCTCCGTCCGAATGTATCTAGCCGTAGGCTGCTGACTTCTCTCGCCAGGAAGTCTGCTAGATCGAGGAGGTTCGGTTCGGGGCCATTCGGGTCTCGGCGGTCTCTCTGCCGCCTAAAACGCTCCTGTCGAGCGGGCGGCAGCTTCTCCAAGATCCTTTCCACATTTGAGTTGGCGTAAAGTTCATGCCTCCCCTTCTCTCTCTGCGCTCCCAACATCCCTACCAGGGACTGCACTCTGATGGACAGGTCGTCCAGTGCTCGATTGTCTATTGCTGGGGGTAAGCGGTCGATGTGTCGGATCTCCTGGATCACGTAATCCCATATGCGCCCATACCTCTGGTCCAATGCTACCAGCGCTGCTGTGTATGGGGTGGTGGAAGTCGCGTAGGCGAGCGCTATATTATGTGCGCGGGGTACCTTTAAGTGCTTCAGTAGGATGGCGTATTTATGGCGTTCATCCAATACATCCACCAACATGGTCTCCAGACACATGCAGAGTTCTGTATACTGGGCCCGGTTCTCTTGGGTGAAGTCGGGTACCATAGGCGTGCCAATGTATGACGCTGACTGTGGATACATCGGCGAGCGTTGGGGGAGAGGCCTCCTAGGCGAGTCTCCTCCCGCTCCTTGGTATGGGCTGGTACCGGCAGTGTACCATGGCCCGCTTGTCCAGGTGCTGTTCCTCGGTGCGGGTCGTGCGTCGTGCTCACCCGTGTATAGAGTCGGGGGTCTGTAGCGCAGCTCCGCGGGAGTATAGCCTGGGCTGTACCGGACCTCCTGGTCCGGTAGAGTACTGTGCTGTCGTCGGGCGTGGTTCTCCTCCTCTTCCTCTTCGTTTTCAGTTAGGTCATCCAGTGCTTGTAGTCTCTGGTTTAGCCTCTCCACAGGATATGCTGCTCCTTCCCGGTTGCTAGGTCTCGCTTGGACCGGTGGGGGGAGGTGGTCTGTGGGGGGTATAGACCTCGTCTGTTGGTCAAGTTCAGGGTTGTTTACTCGGCTAGGGGATGCCGCCCTGGAGGTGTGTCTAGACGAGTTCCTGGAGCCTCTGGCGGAGGGAGAGGGTGTTGTCCGTCTGATCAGCTGTTCCATTAGTTGCGCTTGCTGTCTGTCGCGCTCTGCGTCCCGTAGAGCACCAGCAGCTGCTCGCTGGCTGTCTGCTCGGTCTCGGGCCACATTCTCTTCTCTCTGAATGCGTCTCATTTCCAGACGCATATGCTCTTCTTCGCTCCGCTGCTGGATCTGCAGTCGGTCGCGTTCAGCAGCGGCGTTCAGGCTGATGAGGAAGGCCTGCTGTAGGGTCCTCTCTGCCTCGCTGGGAGAAGGCGGTTGTATAGGGGAGCCTTCCCTCGGGGTACTCCTTGCGGAGCCTTGGAGCTCTATCTCCACGGTGCTCTCCCCGTCTTCTTCCGTGCCGAGTTCTCTCTCGGTAGCGTTGTATTCCTCCCGGGACTCATCGGGGACTACTTCTTCAGTACTGGCGGGGTGTGAAGTCATGTCTGGTTCCCACTGGTCCCCACCGTGAACTTGGTCAGTTACATTAGAACCCGTAGGGGCCTCTATGGTCGGGGTAGTCTGGGCGTTGGGGTTAGACATACTTTTACTTTCTAGTTTTACCACGTTTACTGTTAGTAGAAGACTAGGTTGTTGACTGACAGCGTAAGCCTCTAAGTACTGAGGGAGCCGTCGTTTGCGCTGCGGGCGTTGGTTAGGAGGATCGTTTCGTGGAGTGTTCATCATAGGCCATTTCAATATTAATAACACTATATTAATATTACACTAATTACCCTCCGGCTCGAAGGACCAATTGTAACTGAGGGGTACAATTCCCTGACTGTATTACTAGATATGATACTTACTACCACTACCTTTGTACTTAATATTCGGCCACCCAGTACTCGGCATAAATATATTATGATGAACACTGTCACGTAGATGAAACGGATCCAACACAAATGTACGAATTAGAAATAGGTCTTTATTTCTACACAGCGATGGTGTGTAGAGCAAGCACTTAATCAAATCAATCACATTTATGAATGGGAATTAGTATGCACTTTTATGGCAAGAGTATTCGTCGGTATATCAATAGAGAATGTCCAATCTCTGAAGGCGCAGGTGGTACATATACGACCTGGAATAGTTAAGGAATAACAGCAATGATACTTTAATGATTATAGGCTGGATACACTAGGGGGGGTTAATCCGGTCGCTTGTAAGCCGACAGGAGTAGGAAGGGGGGGGGGGGGTAGAATCCGGCTGCCTCATCCGGCCAAGGGTATCCCAGGTGAACCCACTGTAGTGCCGTTCAATGCGCCGGCGATCCTTGGACCACAGATGAAAGCAGATGGACTCTTTGTGGGCCGGCGTCCTCCGGTCCACGGAGGAGAGACGTGAAGCGACCTCGTCTTGCAGAGCGTCTCCTCACCTTGCGTCCTCTCCAGGGGGGGGGGTTCCAACACACGGCTGTGTCGGGGGTCTTTATCCATGGAATAATCAATGTATACAAAGCATAATCCGTGCCTGGGAAGGCGGGCTGTCGTCGGTAGAATAATCCGGTATACAGGTCCACTCGCTCGTCGGCTCTGGGGCTCCTCGGGTGCAGCTTCACGTGGGGTCAACCACCCTGGATAAGCAGCCAGTTCTCTGCCCGAAACGATGGGGTACTGACTACGGTAGTATTCTCACCGTACGAAGCACTATATATTAACAGACTATTATTAGCTTAATAGACTACGTCCAACTCGACGATATAGTGCCAAATATGACTATTCAAATATTAATATACACGATGTCTCAATACCGATGGTAGGCGAACTTGGCCTTACTCCCACACGTGGCGTCGCGGGGAGGCTTTACGTCTGTAACTCTATTGGAGGGTAAGAAACTGGACTGAAAAGGAAGTCCTACTTTAGTAGCGCAGTATATATACGCACTATGAACAAATAGTCCCATTAGTGGTGCGGTAGCCAGATTCCTACGCGGAACTAGGACTTGTTCGTACATGTTGAGCGGTACGTTTGAACTGGGTCTGAGGGGTATGGCAGCCTGGCACCAAGGTCTCGACCAATAGTAGAATGGAGACTATTATGGGATGTTCAGTAGGCTAGAATGGATATTCAATGCATATTGTACAAGGAATATACAAGGGATATCAGGGAATATTAGAGAATATACAAATACAATTAAATATATATATATAAATAAATATATATATTCGGTTTAATCTGGCCCTTCACAACAGTAATAGTGTGTAATAGTGTGTAATAGTGTAATAGTGTAATAGTGTGTAATAGTGTAATAGTGTAATAGTGTGTAATAGTGTAATAGTGTGTAATAGTGTGTAATAGTGTAATAGTGTAATAGTGTGTAATAGTGTAATAGTGTGTAATAGTGTAATAGTGTGTAATAGTGTGTAATAGTGTAATAGTGTGTAATAGTGTAATAGTGTGTAATAGTGTGTAATAGTGTAATAGTGTGTAATAGTGTGTAATAGTGTGTAATAGTGTAATAATGTGTAATAGTGTGTAATAGTGTGTAATAGTGTAATAGTGTGTAATAGTGTAATAGTGTGTAATAGTGTAATAGTGTAATAGTGTGTAATAGTGTGTAATAGTGTAATAGTGTGTAATAGTGTAATAGTGTGTAATAGTGTAATAGTGTGTAATAGTGTGTAATAGTGTGTAATAGTGTGTAATAGTGTAATAGTGTGTAATAGTGTAATAGTGTGTAATAGTGTAATAGTGTGTAATAGTGTGTAATAGTGTGTAATACTGTGTAATAGTGTAATATTGTGTAATAGTGTAATAGTGTAATAGTGTTGCAGGTTGTGTCATTGCACTCAGTAGGGATATCCTCTTTGATTGGTCTATGTTGACCACTCCCCCGATCCTTAGGCCGCGCCCCCTTTTTGTATCCTTTGAACCGTTTGTCATAGAGACTCGCGAGAGACCCTCTCCCCCGTTGGCCGGCGGTGCACAGGCGTCACCCACACTTTCACAATTTCCCCCGCGCGGAATTGTCTAGTTAATATTATATTCCAAAAAAAATTATTTTAGAAAAGAGGGGTTTTGAACTCAGGTCGTCGGCTTGACAGGAATGAGCACTAACCATTACACCACTGTGCCAGACAAAATATATCCATTATATATCCATCAATGGACAAGAGACCCGTGTTTCAAATTTTTTTTTTTGAATGAAGTTTTATCTCTTTATTCTCAAATGCATTAATGTGACGTCAATGGCTCATTCAATTGCTCAAATCCGTCAAACAGCGCATCTCATCAGACATTTTAATCCCAGTTACAATATCACAATAACGTGTGAGTGATGATACAATTCAACAATCCTCAGATTCCTCATAATTCATAATCCACAAAGACCACAATCCACGCATAGACACTTAAATGTTATGCTTGAATGAAACACAATCCGGGCGCTCCGTTAAGCAAATCTACAGCGGAGAATATATGAAACTAATCAGAGCCAAACGGCCGATAGGTTTCATTCATTAAAAATATCCCTGCGGCAGTGGCGGCTCGCCACCGGGGGCGCTAGGGCGCCGACCCACCTGTTAAATCAGAGAAGAAGACATTTTTTTTTTGTTTTTTGTTTTATAGCCCTATAAATAATATAAACATGTTTCAAATGAATAATATTTACTCATTTTAAGTATGTTTGTCTTTCCAATGCACAATATAACGTTAATATATAAAATAAAAAATACTCGTTTTCCTGAACAAGAAGTGACTCACTCCTGCTCATTTCTCCTGCCGCATTTCTCCTCTAGCCGTATTTCTCGGCCCGGGCTAGACGCAATAGCGCTCTGAGTGCGCGTCACTGTTTGATCGCTGTATCCGTCGCAGCCAATCAGTGCGTAACGCGGTGTGCGTTGAAATATGACTATTATGTTGGAAACCGGGCGCGATTTGAAGCGGTCTAGGCAGCAGCGTCAAGAATTTCCGTAGCCGCATTTCGCGGAGACGCTCTCTGATTGGCCGACGCCAGTATTTATTTCTGTAGCAGCATTTCGCGGAGACGCTCTCTGATTTTTTTCTATGTTCCAATTTTAGGTTTTCTAGCTTGGTAGAGATAGTTGTGTTGTTGTGAGATGCAGCTATTTGTCTTAGAGCGTGACTGCAAGTTCTTTCGACGGTTAAGCTTAGGCACTCTTTCAAAGTTGGTTAAGGTTAGAGTTTGTCTTAGAGCATGGCGATAGAACACCAGGTAGTTTGCAGTCTGTTCGACGCGGAAATGGACAAAGAAATCAAGTACTGTCTTGTTGTGTGGTGCTAACAGCTGAGCTAACACTTGGCTAACAAGCTATATGGCGGATGCAGTCTGGACAGTGGTCTGGATATACATCATCAACAGCGGATTATACACTTTATCAAGCCCACCACGTTTCAATTAAACAAAGTGAGTTTATGCTGTTGCTGTTGTGTTGTTGTTAGCTCACACAGTACTTGTTGGCTAACAAGAAGCTATATATGGATGCAGTGTGGAGGGACAATCGGACAATGGACATCAACAACACAGTCTGGGCAATGGACGGAGTGGATATACTTTATCAAGCCCTTCTGCCTGCTGTCAATTTAACAACAAGGTAGATTTGCTCTCTCTCACCTCTCTCTCTCTCTCCTCTCTCTCTCTCTCTCTCTCTCTCTCTCTCTCTCTCTCTCTCTCTCTCTCTCTCTCTCTCTCTCTCTCTCTCTCTCTCTCTCTCTCTCTCTCTCTCTCTCTCTCTCTCTCTCTCTCTCTCTAACGTGATTCTCTCTCTCTCTCTCTCTAACGTGATTCTCTCTCTCTCTCAGCCACTCAGCTAACGCTTCTCTCTCTCTCTCTCTCCTCTCTCTCTCTCCTCTCTCTCTCTCTCTCTCTCTCTCTCTCTCTCTCTCTCTCTCTCTCTCTCTCTCTCTCTCTCTCTCTCTCTCTCCCTCTCTCTCTCTCTCTCTCTCTCTCTCTCTCTCTCTCTCTCTCTCTCTCTCTCTCTCTCTCTCTCTCTCTCTCTCTCTCTCTCTCTCTCTCTCTCTCTCTCTAACGTGATTCTTCTCTAACGTGATTCTCTCTCTCTCTCTCTCTCTCTAACATGATTCTCTCTCTCTCTCAGCCACTCAGCTAACGCTTCTCTCTCTCTCTCTCTCTCTCTCTCTCTCTCTCTCTCTCTCTCTCTCTCTCTCTCTCTCTCTCTCTCTCTCTCTCTCTCTCTCTCTCCCTCTCTCTCTGCGTGTGTTTGGAGACGGAGCGAGTTTGTTTCTAACTTTTATATTTATATATTGTGTTTCAAGTGTGAATTAGACTGTACTTTATTTGACTGGTTGTGTGTAGCTTGGTCAGCTGAAGGCTGCCAGTGACATGCCAATGCGTGGTACATATGTTTGCAAAATGTTTGGTATAGCGCCCTCTAGCGCCCTCCCATGGAAAGAATGTAGCACTGCCGCGGGATTCACATTTGCAATGCGCCGTTATTAAAATAACCACATGCAGTGTGTATCGCGACTCCGAGCGCCGTATATGACGTGCATTATTTTATTTAGGACAAAGTAAATCTATAGGCTGAATATGATTTATTATCAGCATTTAGTTCTATTATTATACATTTAAAAAGCCCCTCTAGGAAAACGAAGCACAAAAACATAATTAGAATGGTATAATGCAGATCTACACTGGTAATTATTTCAGGAAGCGAGCTGGCACTTCTTTGCTGGGCCCCGTTCCCCGTACCTGGCTAACTGAGTTAGCCGGATAATTTCCAGTATAGCCTGACTTAAGCCGGACCTTTCTGTTCCCCGACGCTCGATTGTCTAAATCACCATGACAACAGATCAAAAGTTTGAGCCTGGTCGAGAGCAGGGTTAAGTTCAGTTAGCCGGATGAACCATGGCCACGCCCCCGCAAATAAATGACAGCTCGCTTCCTGAAATGATTCTCACAGTCTAGAGATCCCATTTATACCATTCTGAATTATGTTTCTGTGCTTCGTTTTCCTAGAGGGGGCTTTTGAAATGTATAATAATAGAACTAAATGCTGATAATAAATCATATTCAGCCTATAGATTTACTTTGACCTAAATAAAATAATGCACGTCATATACGGCGCTCGGAGTGCGATACACGCTGCAGGCGCATTGCAAATGTGAATCCCGCAGGGATATTTTTAATGAATGAAACCTATCGGCCGTTTGGCTCTGATTAGTTTCATATATTCTCCGCTGTAGATTTGCTTAACGGAGCGCCCGGATTGTGTTTCATTCAAGCATAAGATTGAAGTGTCTATGCGTGGATTGTGGTTTTTGTGGATTATGAATTACGAGGACTCTGAGGATTGTTGAATTGAATCATCACTCACACGTTATTGTGATATTGTAACTGGGATTAAAATGTCTGATGAAATGCGCTGTTTGACGGATTTGAGAAATTGAATAAGCCGTTGACGTCACATTAATGCATTTGAGAATAAAGAGATAAAACTTCATTCAAAAGAAAAATATTCAAAACACGGGTCTTTGTCCATTGATGGATATACAATGAATATATCCCGTCTGGCACAGTGGTCCAACGGCTAGTGCTCAAACCTGTCAACCCGATGGCCCGAGTTCGAAACCCCGTGCTTCTAATATAATTTTTTGGAATATAATATTAATGATTATACGCAAAAGTAGCCTAGTTTTAAGTTAAAATATTATAAATCTACATGCATTGAGGATGTCATTCTTTATATAGCTCTAAACGTGCACCAAAGTATTTACATTGCAAAAAGAAGAAAAAGACTAGAAGGAGGGGGATTCGAACACGGGCCGTCTGCGTGAATGTCAAAAGCACAAACCGTCACACCACAATGCAGATACGTAAAACATCCACCATACATCAATCAATGGGTAAGAGAGCCGTATCCTTATTCTGTATAACAGTTGAACTAATTATTTTCGCTAGCAAGATCTCATTTGATTATCCATTCCATAAACCTACTGCCAGCAGGCAAGTTTAAAGAAATATAATCTGATTGATTGGGGTAATGAGGGACTTAAAATTAGCCTATAGATTATGCATTTAACTTGTCGGCGAGGCTATTGAGCCGTACTGCAATCTGTTAATAAAGTTTTAAATCAATTAATCAATCAATGCCATTAGAAAATCAGGGTTTCTGCTCTCGATACTTGCTGGCTTTTCAACTGAAGCGGCCGCGCGCACTTATCCTGGGTCTCAAGTCTGGTTCGAGTTAACGAGACTGAATCCACCTTCGAGGAACAGGAAAATCCCGGCTTCAAACATTGGGTTAACTGAATCTGGATAATGGGACTCTTGATCAACTTAGTTGAACCAGGTACGGGGAATAGGGCCCAGGGGAGTGGCCATGGTTCATCCAGCTAACTGAACTTAACCCTGCTCCAGACCAGGTTCAAACTTTCTGATCTGTTACCATGGCGATTTAGAAAATCCGACTTCGGGGAACGGAAAGGTCTGGCTTAAGTCAAGCTATGCTGAAAATTATCCGGCTAACTCAGTTAGCCAGGTACGGGGAACGGGGCCCTGCATTCGTAGAGAAAAAACAACAACAACAACAACAACAACAACAACAACAACAACAACAACAACAACAACAACAACAACAACAACAACAACAACATCTGAAATGTACAGTCCCTGTCGTCTTCACCCACTCGTCTTGCCTCTCAGCTGGGCTGTCCTCTGTCCCCTCTGTCCCCCTGCCTGGGAAGAGTAATTGCCTCCTCTTCTCACCCCTACATCACCATAAGAGACAGCAAGTCGTTGTTTGCGAGGGAAAACAATAAGCCTCCATTGAGCAGCGTGTGGCCAGGGAGCAGTTTGCTGTGACAAGTGAGGCCTCGTGATGCATGGATCAGTGGCTTCAGAGCGCCGGCTTGGAGAGGAGCAGGTAGTCATAGCTGTCTTTCCTTCTCCTGTCGTCACACCACCAGTTGAATCGTCCAGAACTCTGAACCCCATCGCCTTTACTCTAGGCTCTGTTACCAATACTGTACGAACTCTGAACTCTGTTACCTATACTCAATTCAAATGGTAAATGGTGCAAAGCACTTTACAATTTGTTCCTCACATTTACCCAGTCACTGACACATTCACACACTGACGGCAGAGGCAACCATGCAAGGTGCCAACCTGCTCATCGGGAGCAGTTAGGCGTTAAGTGTCTTGCTCAAGGACACTTCGACACGCTGCCTGGGAGGAGCGAGAATCAAATCTGGAACCTCCGCATTACCAGACGACTGCTCTACCTCCCGAGCCACTGTCGCCCCCCAATTTATACCTACCTACTGCTTTAACTGTCTACTACTGCCTTTGCCTTACACTGAAATCATAACTACCTTCCTCAAACTATAGTCTACCCATATAACACTGTATGATAGCATGCACAATAATAATGTATATACCATATGTATATATGTTTCCTCATCTGTCTGACTATACATATAATGCATAGTATGCATATAATACTTTCTATACAGTACTTATTTATACACCTGCATATAACCCATATAACTCTGTGATAGCATGTACAATAATGCTGTATATAACATACTTACCCTATATATATATATATATATATATATAATATATATATATATATATATATATATATATATATATATATATATATATATATATATATATATATATATATATATCCACATCTGTCTGTACATACCTGCAAATAATCATTTTTACATATCTTTAGATACTATATGAACATATCCCTTACACTACTACTGTGTCTTTGTACCTATATCACTATAGATATATATATATATATATATATATATATATATATATATATATATATATATATATATATATTAATACTAGAACTCTGTACATACACCTGATTAGCACTATTACTCAGTACTACTAATGTATATATTTTATACCCAGTATTTGCACTTTGGTTCGATGCCACACTTATTTTCGCTGTACTGTACTTGTGCTGTATGATGGCAATACATTTGAATCTAATCTAATCTAAAAATGGATGGCATTTTGTTTTGATGAATTTTCACTATTGTGAAGTCAAGCTGGCTTGACTTGGCTTTTTTATCCCCTTCCAAGTTAATTACAGAGCTGGAGAAACTGTTGGTTCTGATTAAACATTCCTCTCCCTTTGTGTGAAGGCATGGCAGAGCGTTGAGGAAGATCCCCTGCTTCGTGTCTCTCCCTCGTCACAGCCTGCACGTTACATCTCCAGCATTCCTAGCCTTTTAGACACCGCTCTGCCATTAGGAAAGTCAGCTTTCAGCTTGCGGTGTATCACGCAGATTTGTAACCACATATTATGGCAAAACAACATCACATTTGGTACAAATCCACTCTGATCATCTGGCGTTCTGGTCTGTGGGATCTGTTTTCAATGTTTACTAAAAGAGAAATGATACAATGAATAATTTCTTCCAACTCGAGACTCATGGGCCTTGACTCATTTTCTGTGAAGGATATAAAATAACACATTTCAGTGCACCCTCAACACATTTATATTACATAGGTGGTGTTCAGGTCCAGTGTGGAAATTGTAGGTGTACAAAATGAAACAAAAAGGTTCACAATGTTCCTTCACTGTCTGCCTCCACCTTGTTTCATTTATATTTCAAGATAAACCAGATTTATTCCATTCATGTATCGATTATAATGGGTTCTTTTTTTCCCCACCTTTGAGCACAAAACAGCACTTTTATTAATAAATCTTATCTAGCAGAGGTGAATGGGAAACATCAACCATAAATGCCCGCTACGTATATAGCTTGCAATTGAGATAAAGTTTGCATGTGTATTAATTAGTACATGCATTCTTATGGCTTTATTGTTTTATCCCAATAATGCTGTGGGTCCATCAGATCCAGGAACATTGGGAGAGTGAACACCACACAAGGGTTAACAACCAATCAGATTTGTTGGCCTGCTAAGTGGTGATCCCAGCAATAGTATTACACACTATTACACTATTACACACTATTACACACTATTACACTATTACACTATTACACTAGCCCACTATTACACACTATTACACTATTACACTAGCACACTATTACACTAGCACACTATTACACACTATTACACTAGCACACTATTACACACTATTACACTATTACACTAGTACACTATTACACTATTACACACTATTACACTATTACACTAGCACACTATTACACTATTACACTATTACACTGAGCTGTACTGTACTGTACCCATTCTGCAATCTGTTAATAAAGTTTTCAATCAATCAATCAATCAATAAATCCCGCACAGTGCAATACTCCAATTCAGCCATTGGCAATTCAGCCATTGGGTGGGCAATTCAGCCATTGGGTGGGTGGCGCTGCTGAGCGGGCCTGTGACGGTCTCGTGACCCAAATCAGCCATTGAGAGAGAGGGGCCTGAAAGCGTGGGGTCTGACAGTGTGGGGTCTGACAGTGGGAGGAGCCCAGTATGGTTCTGCTGGGCTGCAGCTGGATGCATCTCGTTCCCAGGGGCCCTATTGGAAAACTAAACACCATTGCATTCCATGTTGGAAAAAAACTGCAATCAGAAACCGGGAAATATTTGTAATTTTATTTTGAAAAATCCTGTTGAAAGCTGCTGGCAGTCTTTGAGAAACCTTTGTTGCCATGGCGCCAGGCTTGAATAGTGTGAATAGTGTGTAATAGTGTGTAATAGTGTAATAGTGTAATTGTTACAAAGGGTCAGATTAAACCGAATATATATATTTATTACTTGAGATATATTGTATAGTATTTGTATATCGTCTGATATCCCTTGTATATTCTTTGTACATATACACGGAATATCCCTTTACCTAGTACAGGCCAGACCATAATATTCGTTCTCCTATTGGACAGCGACCCCCCTAGGAGCCACGGCCATACCCCCAATGTCTAGTTCAAAGTCACCGCTAAGACATGTCTCAACATGCCCAGGTTTGCGCAGTAATACGAGACAGAAATAAGGCTGGTACTAGATTATTCACCTTACGTATAAATACGGCGCAGGTGGATACAGCAGTAATCTTAGTAACAAGTTGAAGCCTTCACCACGATACAACGTGCTGTGAAGTGGGCCCGTTTTGCCCCGAAATAGAGCCTTGAGACCGCGTGCAAATTGATAGCTGAAGTGTCAGAGTTTAACGCTGTATCGTCGAGTTCGACCTATTCTATTATTAAGTAATAGTCTATTATGTATAGTGTATCGTGCGGCTACCGTTCTACAGTGACCAGCATTACCACCGTTTCATCGTACCGAGCTAGTGTGCTTATCCAGGCTGGGCGGCCTAACCTTGTGCCGCCATCCGAGGAGCCCTAGACGAGAACCGTGTGGATATGTACACTGGATAACCTACACCGACGACTACAGAGCCCTTTTCGGCTGGATTATATTGCTTTGGTCCTGTGGCTGCTGGAGCAGAGAATCGTCAACCCCCACTACCGTGTGGGATTTACCCTGTGAGGAGCCCCGTCTAGCCCGCCTCTAGGACTCTGAGGCTGGCTGGCTTTCATCCATGCTGCAGTGCATACCGGAGAATAGCTGTTGCTTTGTCTACGGACCAAGGGATTATTGCACTGTCTCCTGTACCTGGAGTCTCTTTATTTCTCGTTGATCCAGACTTTTGCTACCGACAAATCCTCTCCCCTGCTGGCTTACAACCGGAGGGAACCCCCCTAGTATCTCCAGCTGACCTACGAGTGTACCTTATATAATTCTTATGCTACAGGTGGTATTAATTATCCCCTTCGTAATATGCTCATGGACTTACGCTCTTGACCTATTCATGCACATTCTTCGCCTTATAAGCGCGACTCTAATTATCAATGATGTAAGATAATATTGATTCTCTTCTAATAAATATTACAAACAGGACTTTCTTCGTTAAGCCGTGTTATTGTGTGGGTGTTCATCACATATACATGTGTACTGTATGGCCAGTAGTAATGTACATAACTCAGTAGTGGTTTAATGATACCATACTTATTCAATACAGTCAGGGAATTGTACCCCTCAGTTACAATTGGTCCTTCGAGCCGGATGGTAATTAGCGTAATATTAATATAATATTAATATTGACATGGCCAGCGATGAACACTCCACAAACGGTTCTCCTAAGCTAGATCGCCTGCAGCGCAGACGGCACCCACCTTCTTACCTAGAGGACTACGCTGCCAGTCTACTACCTAGCTTTATACAGACGTTAAACGCGGAAAAAGCGGATAGTAAAAGTATGTCAAACCCTACCGACCAGGCGACCCTGCCAGTAGAGACCCTAGTGGGTTCTAACGTAACTGACCAAGCTCACGGGGGGGACCAGGAGGGACATGACATGACTTTACCCCCCGACAACGTCAACGGGACAGCCCCCGGAGAGCTCCAGGATAAAGAAAGCGCTCCAGGGACGGAACCCGACCCACTACCAGAAGAGACGCGCACCCAGGAGATGGACCTCCTCGGAGCGCGACAGGAGAACGGATCTCCAACGAGCACTGCCAGAAGCCGATCACCTCCATCAGTGTCTTCCCCCAGCGAGGCGGACAAGATGCTGGCGCAGGCATTTATCGCCACCCTGGCAGCCTCCACTGAACGCGATCGACTCCAAGCACAGACGCTTAGCGAGCGCGAACATTCTTCCATGGAACACGAGCGCCTCCGAGCGCAACACCAAAGTGAGCGCGAACACTCTACCATGGAAAGAGACCGCCTGCAGGCTCAACAACTGAGTGAGCGCGAACAATCTGCAGACCAAAGAGAGCGCTTCCACGCGCAACTCCAAGCGCAAGCCCTTAGTGAACGCGAACACTCTGCGACCCAGCGAGAGCTCTTCCAGGCGCAGCAAAGGAGCGAAGACGACCGCATACGCCTGGAGACCAGACGCCTCCAGACGGAAGAGAATATGGAAAGAGACCGCGCCGAAGCCCAGCGCGCCGCCGCCGATGCACAGCGCGAAGCCACCAATGCACAACGCGACGCAGCCCAAGCCCAGCGCGAAGCAGAGCGCGACCTCGCTCACATCAAGCGCGAAGCCGAGCGCGACCGATTACAAGCGCAGATAATGGAGCAACTGATTGCCAGGGCGACCCCCCCTCCCTCCGCACGGAGCTCCAGGGCCTCGTCAAGACAAGGGTCTAGGGCACCTTCCCCTACCCGAGCAAGCGACCCGGAGCCCGGCCAACGGAAAGAGCCTATACACGTCTCCGAACCCCCTCCCCGACCGGTCCATGCGAGACCCAGCAACAGGGAAGAACCGGCCTACGCAGCCGAGAGACTGAATAGACGATTGCAAGATCTAGAAGACCTAGCAGAGGAAGAAGAAGAGGAAGAGGAGGAAAGTCAACCCACCAGCAGCATCGTACTCCACAGGACCAGGAGGTCCAGTACAGCCCAGACTTTACCCCCGAGGCCCTGCGTTACAGACCCCCGACCCAACTCAAGGGTGAGTTTGACGCACCACCAGCCCCGAGGAACAGCACCTGGGTACCAGGGCTTTGGTACCCACCAAGTACCAGCCCACGACAGCACGTACGGGGAGACTCGCCTAGGAGGCCTCTCCCCCAACGCTCACCGATGTGCCAGCCATCCATGGCATCGTACCTTGGCACACCGACATTCCCGGATTTCACACACGAGGACAGAGCACAGTACACGGAGCTACGAATGTGGTTAGAGACAATGATGTCCGATGTCCCCGATGAGACGTACAAGTATGCTATCCTACTCAAGCACCTGAAGGTGCCCAGAGCGCATAATATAGCGCTGGCATATTCCAACTCAAGTACCCCATACACCGCGGCTCTGGTAGCCCTCGACCAACGTTATGGACGCATATGGGACTACGTAATACAAGAGATAAGGAATATTGACCGTCTACCCCCAGCCACAGACAATCGCTCATTGGATGACCTCTCTATCAAGGTACAATCCCTGGTAGGGATGCTGGGGGCACAAAAGGAAAAGGGTAGGCACGAACTGTACGCGAACTCTAATGTTAAGAGGATATTAGAGAAGCTTCCGCCCGCCCGACAAGAGCGCTTCAGGCGGCAAAGAGACCACCGTGATCCCAACGGTCCCGAGCCATCCCTCCTAGACCTGGCCGACTTCCTGGCGAGAGAAGTCAGCAGCCTACGACTGGATACGTTCGTGCAGAGTGTACCAAGCTCCAGAGAGGGACCTAGGAGATCAAACGATAACCGAAGGCTGGTGACCGTCATGCACCAAGCCGAATCAGTACCGCGTAACAAGAACCACAGCACCCCCTCGACGAAAGAGAAGTGGAAGATTGTATGCCAGTACTGCGAAAAGGAACACTGGCTGTCACACTGTGACACGTTCAAGAAGATGACCGCCGACGAGGTGAGTCAATGGATAAAGTCCAACCGCCGCTGTTACCGCTGTGCGCGCAGTCACATGGCAGCCGAGTGCCGCTTAAAGAAGAGGTGTAGTCGGTGTGACGGAGCCCACTTGGACGTCTTACATGACAGTAACAGAAGAAAACCCGCACCCTCAAGCAGCACCAAAGCAAGCGTCATGTACATTGACCCCGCCAGCAGCGGGGGCGCCCGGGTGCTCTTGAAGGTGGTCCGCGTAACATTAAGCTACGAGGACAAGGTCATGGACACCTACGCCGTCCTGGACGACGGGTCAGAAAAGACCCTCCTCCTCGCATCCGCTGCGGCCCAGCTGGGGCTGCGGGGGAGCGAAGAAACGATGACGATTCGGACTATAAGAAGAGACCTGAAGACGATCAAGGGTGAGAACGTCTCCTTCACTATCGCAGCAAGCGTGCAGCCAGAGAGACGGTATAGGATCACTAACGCTTTCACCAGCCAAGACATAGGCCTGTCGCGGTACACCTACCCCATCGCCAAGCTGATGGATAAATACGTGCACCTGCGTCAACTACCTATCCCGCTCATAGACGGCGCCACCCCGACCCTGCTCATAGGATCCGACCACGCACACCTCATCGTCCCGATGGACGGGGTCCACACTGGGCCCAGAGGCTGTCCAGCAGCAGTCGAGACCCGCCTAGGATGGACACTACAAGGCCCCCTCTCCAGGTCTCCCAACCGAACAGCAGCCACTTGCTGCCTCCACTCCAGAGTGACAGAAGAAGACACCGCCCTCTTACAGCACGTCGAGAGGCTATGGACATTAGAGACAATGCCCTTTAAGAACGAAAAGAAACACATTCGTTCCAAGGAAGACATTTATGCCATAGCCCTCCTCGAGCAGGGGACAAAGAGAGTCAAAGTCAACGGAGTGATGAGATACGCAACTCCACTCCTGAGGCGAGAGGGTATGCCTACCTTCCACGCCCCAAAAGAAGCGACGGAGCGGTATCTACTGAACACAGAGCGGCGCCTAGCCAGAGACCCCGCTCAAGCTACTGTGTACCGCGCTGAGATTGACAAGCTAATCACAGCGGGACACATAAAGAGAATTGACATTAAAGAGGCCGATCAGACGACCAAATCATGGTACGTGCCCCACCACAAGGTCCACCACAACGGCAAGGATCGTATTGTGTTTAACTGCAGCTACCAGATCGGATCACAAAATCTGAATAAAGAGCTCTTGCCCGGCCCAACACTCGGCCCCTCTCTACTAGGCGTGTTGCTACGTTTCCGCCAGAACAAGGTGGCCATCAGCGGCGACATCAAAGGGATGTTCCTGCAGGTGCGACTAGTGGAAGAGGACAAGCTCCTGCTGCGGTTCTTATGGAGAGAGAGGATCGGGGATGAGCAACCATCCATCTATCAATGGGAAGTCCTCCCTTTCGGAACCACATGCAGCCCATGCTGTGCTACGTTCGCACTGCAAAAACATGTCGCAGAGGACCCAGTAGCTGATGAGGAGGTCTGACAAAGTGTAGAAAAGAGTTTCTACGTGGACAACTGTCTGCAAAGCGTCTCGACGCCAGAAGAGGCCGAGGCCCTCCTACTCAAGCTCCGCGCCTCCCTGATCAAAGGCGGCTTTGATCTCCGGCAGTGGGCCAGCAGCGACCCTCAAGTACTGCGCAGCCTCTCCCCAGAGGACAAGGCAGCAAGCAGCGAGACCTGGATGGCGACCATCCCAGGTGAAGCCCAAGAAATGACATTGGGACTGGTCTGGCGCTTCAAAACAGACTCGCTACATTATAGACACACACCCCTGACCAAAGAGCAGGGAAGGTCGATTTCACTACCGACCACAAGACGGAGTGTATACAGAACACTCGCTAGACAATATGACCCGTTGGGATGTATTCTACCTTACACCACCAGGGCAAAGATGATTGTACGAGCGCTACGGGACAAGGACCAGGGCTGGGACGACCCCATACCCGACCACCTTGCTTCCACATGGAGAGAGTGGGAGACAGAACTCAGCTCGCTCCCAGGTGTCAACATACGCCGCAGCTATTTCCCACCCACAGTGCGGCTGGAGACGTGTCAGATGGACCTGCACGTCTTCAGCGACGCCTCCGAAGTAGCCTACGGTTCGGTGGCCTACTTGCAGGCCCGAGAGGAGGGAGGAGAAATACATACCGCCTTCATCCTGGCTCGTTCAAGAATAGCCCCCCGCAAGCAACAATCGATCCCGCGTCTAGAGCTCTGCGCAGCCCTAGCAGGAGCGCAACTCGCCACGTTAATCCAACGTGAACTCACCATCCCGGTGCAAAGAACAATCCTGTGGTCAGACTCCATGACCGTACTCACATGGATCCAGTCCGATTCGTGTAGATACAAGGTCTTCGTGGGAGTCAGAATCACAGAGATCCAAGATTTAACAGAAGCAGCATGCTGGAGGTACGTGGACACAAAACAGAACCCAGCAGACGTCATCACACGGGGAATGTCCCTGGATGACCTCACACGTCACAATCTCTATAGTGACGGTCCCGAATTCCTCAAGCTCCCGGAAGAAGAGTGGCCTACACCCACCCCACGGGAGGCTAGTAAAGAGGAGGCAGAGATGAAGAAATCTATGTTCTGTGGGTTGACACACACACCAGTCCCCACAGATCCCAACATAGACGACTGCCCTACCCTTGAGAGTGCGCAGTTAAAGACATTCCTGTGGCACCACCCTGAGGTTCCCTCCACTACTGACATTAATGCAGCTAACTACGAAGAAGCAGAACTCCTTCTGCTACAGCGAGCCCACAGAGACTCGTTCTCCGACGAGCTAGACTGTCTGCAGGGATCAAAGCCAGTCCCGCCAGACAGCAGACTGCTCCACTTGGCCCCCTCCAGCGGACCTGTCTAGACTGTCGCAAGTGGCGAGCACAGCCCAGTATACCCCGGATGGCTGACCTCCGACTCGGCGACAAGCCCTTTCACTCCACCGGTATGGACTGTTTCGGCCCGCTGTATGTGAAGAAAGGAAGAGGGACGGAGAAGCGGTGGGGTATTGTATTCAAATGCATGACCACCCGAGCGATACACATAGAACTCCTTCCAACCATGAGTACTGACTCATTCCTTATGGCCTTCCGGAGATTCACATCGCGGAAAGGAAAACCGTCTATATTATTGTCTGATCACGGGACAAACTTCAAAGGCGGAGAAAGAGAGCTGAGAGAGAGCTTCCAAGCTATGGGCCCAGAACTTAAGACCCACCTCGCTCCCTCTCAGATTGATTTCCAGTTTAACCCCCCGAACGCCCCTCACTTCGGGGGAACTTGGGAACGAGAAGTACGTTCAATAAAGACAGCCCTGTACGCCGTGCTTGGGGCCCAGACCGTGGCGGAAGAAGTCCTCACGACAGTCCTCACGGAGATCGAGGGAGTATTGAACTCAAAGCCCCTCGGTTACGTCTCAAGTGATGTAGCAGATGTCGACCCAGTCACCCCCAACACTCTCTTGATGGTGCGGCTGGACCCCGTGCTCCCACAGACAGTGTACAGACCTGAAGAAGCGAACGGCCGAAGAATGTGGAGGTACAGTCAAGTATTGGCTGACAAGTTTTGGAACAGTTTCCTCCTCCACTATCTACCGTCTCTACAGACCCGCCAGAAATGGGTAAAAGAAAGAGACAATTTGACGGAGGGCACAGTCGTCATGATTATCGACCAGTCACTACCCCGAGCTATGTGGCCGGCCGGCCGCGTAAGCAAAGTGATCACTGGTGTCGACGGAAAGGTCAGAGCAGCAGAAGTGCTCGTCCAGGGGCGGACATACACCCGACCCGTGGCGAGGCTGATAGAGTTGCCAAGGCTCCCCGACTCTCTTGATGACGACCATGACCCCCTGACTTTGTGAATTGCCCTACTCCTCACAACGGACATTGAGTAGTGGACAGTGCGGTTAATCTGTCTCTTCTTATCTAATTAGGTGCGGACTAATTAGGAGGCGGCTCTTACAAAGGGTCAGATTAAACCGAATATATATATTTATTACTTGAGATATATTGTATAGTATTTGTATATCGTCTGATATCCCTTGTATATTCTTTGTACATATACACGGAATATCCCTTTACCTAGTACAGGCCAGACCATAATATTCGTTCTCCTATTGGACAGCGACCCCCCTAGGCGCCACGGCCATACCCCCAATGTCTAGTTCAAAGTCACCGCTAAGACATGTCTCAACATGCCCAGGTTTGCGCAGTAATACGAGACAGAAATAAGGCTGGTACTAGATTATTCACCTTACATATAAATACGGCACAGGTGGATACAGCAGTAATCTTAGTAACAAGTTGAAGCCTTCACCACGATACAACGTGCTGTGAAGTGGGCCCGTTTTGCCCCGAAATAGAGCCTTGAGACCGCGTGCGAATTGATAGCTGAAGTGTCAGAGTTTAACGCTGTATCGTCGAGTTCGACCTATTCTATTATTAAGTAATAGTCTATTATGTATAGTGTATCGTGCGGCTACCGTTCTACAGTGACCAGCATTACCACCGTTTCATCGTACCGAGCTAGTGTGCTTATCTCCTGTACCTGGAGTCTCTTTATTCCTCGTTGATCCAGACTTTTGCTACCGACAAATCCTCTCCCCTGCTGGCTTACAACCGGAGGGAACCCCCCTAGTATCTCCAGCTGACCTACGAGTGTACCTTATATAATTCTTATGCTACAGGTGGTATTAATTATCCCCTTCGTAATATGCTCATGGACTTACGCTCTTGACCTATTCATACACATTCTTCGCCTTATAAGCGCGACTCTAATTATCAATGATGTAAGATAATATTGATGCTCTTCTAATAAATATTACAAACAGGACTTTCTTCGTTAAGCCATGTTATTGTGTGGGTGTTCATCACATATACATGTGTACTGTATGGCCAGTAGTAATGTACATAACTCAGTAGTGGTTTAATGATACCATACTTATTCAATACAGTCAGGGAATTGTACCCCTCAGTTACAGTAATAGTGTGTAATAGTGTGCTGGTGTAATAGTGTAATAGTGTGTAATAGTGTAATAGTGTAATAGTGTAATAGTGTGTAATAGTGTGCTAGTGTAATAGTGTAATAGTGTGTAATAGTGTAATAGTGTGTAATAGTGTGCTAGTGTAATAGTGTAATAGTGTAATAGTGTGTAATAGTGTAATAGTGTGTAATAGTGTGTAATAGTGTAATAGTGTGTAATAGTGTGCTAGTGTAATAGTGTAATAGTGTGTAATAGTGTATAATAGTGTAATAGTGTGTAATAGAGTAATAGTGTTTAATAGTGTAATAGTGTAATAGTGTATAATAGTTTAATATTGTGCTAGTGTATTACACTAGCACACTATTACACTATTACACACTATTACACTATTACACACTAGCACACTATTACACTAGCACACTATTACACTATTACACACTATTACACTATTACACTAGCACACTATTACACTAGCACACTATTACACTATTACACTAGCACACTATTACACTATTACACTAGCACACTATTACACTATTATACACTATTACACACTATTATACTATTACACTATTACACACTATTACACTATTACACACTATTACACTATTATACACTATTACACACTATTACACTATTACACTATTACACTAGCCCACTATTACACACTATTACACTATTACACACTATTACACTATTACACTAGCACACTATTACACTATTACACACTATTACACTAGCACACTATTACACACTATTACACTATTACACTAGCACACTATTACACTATTACACACTATTACACACTATTACACTATTACACTATTACACTAGCACACTATTACACTAGCACACTATTACACTATTACACACTATTACACACTATTACACACTATTACACTATTACACTATTACACTGAGCTGTACTGTACTGTACCCATTCTGCAATCTGTTAATAAAGTTTTCAATCAATGAATCAATCAATCAATCCCGCACAGTGCAATACTCCAATTCAGCCATTGGCAATTCAGCCATTGGGTGGGTGGCGCTGCTGAGCGGGCCGCGTGTAGCTTATTGCCATCGGAAGAGTGCAAGAATGCTTCCGCATTCATCACTGCACGCCAGTACGGTAATGCGCCTTTCCTTTCGCCCCGCTCAGACAAATGCATGTAGTACATTGCAACACAACGCAGCATTTCCGCGTACATTGCAACGAATCACTTGGAGTTTGAAAGTGATATCAGAAGAAACTACTCAACCTCGGCTGTCTTTAACTATGAGTGAACACAACGCATTGTAACGTTAACGCAGCTGTCAACTGTACTTTACTATGGAATACATGTATTATTATCGCGACGCGTCGTCACAGACTAAACAGTGTTCTGGGTTTTCCTACAATGGATTATTGATTGTAAATTGAACCCTTGCAGCACTGAAGAACCATTATGAATCTGTGTTAGAAAATGTTTTGGATCTAAATCACTTGGAGTTTGAAAGTGATATCAGAAGAAACTACTCAACCTCGGCTGTCTTTAACTATGAGTGAACACAACACTCTAACTTACCATGTTTAGATAATGAAGTACTCAACCTCTACTGTATTTAACTATGAGTGAACACAACACTCTAACTTACCATGTTTAGATAATAAAGTACTCAACCTCTACTTGTCTACTGTCTGACTGAACACAACACTCTAACTGTAGGAAAATGTGGCAGTGGGAGGAGCCCAGTATGGTTCTGCTGGGCTGCAGCTGGATGCATCTCGTTCCCAGGGGCCCTATTGGAAAACTAAACACCATTGCATTCCATGTTGGAAAAAAACTGCAATCAGAAACCGGGAAATATTTGTAATTTTATTTTTAAAAATCCTGTTGAAAGCTGCTGGCAGTCTTTGAGAAACCTTTGTTGCCATGGCGCCAGGCTTGAAAAGTGATGCGTGTTGATCTATTTCTACTGGACATGTAAGCTCACCCATGCTAATTTCTCTGTAATTGCCTACCCCACATTTAAGTGTAGTATGTCTATAGGGTTGCAGTATCTTCTCAATCCATGATATGCAGCGGAGCTCCTCAGAGAGGCACGCAGACAATTATAACTCATATTCATGAATTCAAAAGTGTTTTTGAGCCAGCAGAATTAGTGTATTACATTCATGCTGGATTGACTGACTGTTTGAAGGACCGACGACTGAGAAAGACTGAGGAAGACTGAAGACAAAGAACTGGACTGAGGAAGACAGAGAACTGAGGAAAACTGGGAACTGAGGAAGACTGAGAATTGAGGAAGACTGAGGAAGACTGTGAGTGGACTGAAGAATTGAAGACTGTGGAGAGACTGCAGGACTGAAGACTGTGAGGAGAGACCGAAGACTGAGGACTGACGACTGTGAGGAGACTGAAGACTGAAGACTGAGGAATTTTGTGAAATGTCTATTATCCTGTTAAGCATCAATGGCCTGACAGAAGGCCGTTGCGCACGTCGCTGCACATTTGCCCTCATCTATCGGCTTCAGGCTGTGTTATTGCCGATCAACCAACACATTGTTGGAAAGCTAAAATGGCCTCCGTTTGATTGACACCCTACACAACCTCTTACGTGCTTCCAATCTCGGGTTACAAGACCAAACACTCAACGAGCGTCAGTTTCGGACAAGTGACCATGTCTGGTTTCGCCTGGCCCTGAACGGACCAGTCACCTCTGATGGTGAAAATTATTGACCGTTTTTGTAGCCAATGGAATTCTGGAGCTAACGGTATCTAACATGAGGGATATTTACTACGATAAAGTGAGAAAGGAGAATTACTCGCTCACACGTCGCGAGAATGTATTGGACCCGACGGCCATTTTGGATAAGCATACTGAATTATTACAGATACAGTACAAACATGAGAAAAGATTTTTCAATTATGTGGGATTATCAACTTTGGTCCTGTACTAGATAAGACTTCAGGCTATGAACCCATTGTGTTTTCCAGCTCATACCTCTCAGCTGGAACTCTTTTGTAGGCATCCGTTTGCAAACTAATTCAGACGTAAGTAAACACACATTTTATTTCAGTGTGTTCAAACCTCTGTAACTCTATTGTATTAGCACTCAGTGATTCTTCCTGTTGTGGAAGAAAATTTGGAATGTTTCCTTTCAAAAGAGACCAGACTCATGCATGTGGTTCAAGAATAAATCGCAAATGACTTTGGTATGCAATCGACAGCCGTTTTATCCAAAACTAGCCCCATGCTTGCCCGGTGGATAAGAGGTTATAGGCTACTTACTTGGTGCTGGCTAGAAAATACGTTTATAGGGTATTTACCTTTGCGTATGTTGGAGTGAAAGGAGACACATTACATTATGTGATAGACCAGCCTGTAGAATTATGATATTTAATAAGAATACATGATATGTTTTGTTGAAAATTCATCTTGTAGCCGCTTTAACACTAGGTCGGGCTGGGCCGGTCATATAACTGTTTTAAATTTATTTAAAAAAAAATTCCACTGGAAATTGGGCCACTTTCCAATAATTAAAAAAGTGGGCCCTCATTTATCAATGGTGCGTACGCACAGATATGTGCGTAAACCGTGCGTACGATCATTTCTAAGCAAAGTGTGGGATCAATTTGAACGTGTGCTTGAAATTGTGCGTATATCTACGCACAGCTCAGACCATGCGTACATGGCAGTAGAATAAGAAAACTGCAACATGGAAATAAGCTTTTGTGCATTAGTCTCAACACTGATGTGTTCGGTATGACCCGTAATTCATTATAGTTAATTGTAAAATAGCGACATTAGTGTAATTATTGTCAAACCCTATAAATAGCATTTGGAATGGGTCTTTCCAAATGAATGCATGTTATTTATCGTTGCATTTGGCTGATAAGACATTGCCATTGTAATGTTATTACTGGGGTATCTGTAATTAAAATATCACTTAAATGGGGGCTAAGTATCTACTGAAGCCATGACAGAAGCCATGGCTGATGACTCCTCTGATCAACCCCAACAGGAGCGCATCTACAACCGGGCACACTCACGCACAAGAGTCACTGTGGAGCGTGCAATTTGCCTGCTGAAAGGTCGATGGCTCTGCCTGTCTGGCACAGGGGGCACGCTGCAGTGTACCGGCCTGAAAAGGTTTGCCACATGGTCATGACTTGCAGTGTACTCCATAATCTGGCCATCAGAAATGGCATCCCGCTGCTGGAACCCCCAATACCTGACGCATGTCAGACGTGGAACAGCCACCTCCAAAACGATGCAGCAATACAGACAAGAGCTAGGATCATAGAGCAGTTTTATGTAAATCTACCCATGCAAGATATTCAGGGATTAAAGCGAAAAACCTCCACTGTATATTTTTTATTTAATAGCATTAGCGTTTTAAGGGAACTAGATTATTTTGACCATCTTTTCTATTGCCAGTTTGCTTTTACGTAATATCAATGCTGTTTTCAATTCATTAAATAAAACTGATACTTTTTGCAAGGGTTGACTGACTGTCATGCAAATAATCAGCCATCTGCATACTGTAACTTTTCAGTGCACGTTTTTATTTACATTGTGACTGACAACACAGTCTATTTGTGAGCTCCCGCACAGACGTGAAGGAATTCAAGTTCAAGTTTTTAATTGATCACATAGGCAGGCTACACATGGCATAGGCTACATGGCAGTAGATTCATTGTTCTTGAATGCTCTCGTATTATTGTTAATGTTATAGTAGGGGTTCCCAACCTTTCTTCCCCAGAGCCCCACGATTCCTTGGAGACATAGGAATATGATATGATATAGGTATACTGGTCCGTCAGCGAGGAGATAGGCTATTATTATGGCCAAAACAAGGGCCTATAGCCTATAAATATTATTTAATGTTTTCATAAGCGTAAAGATACAAGGACAGCAGTTAGATTAACGTTCAAGTTAGTTTACTGTATGCAGGCTTCGCAGGGCTGTGTCTGTGCCATGCGTTATATATGCACAAGTTACTGTTGCATAATGTAGGCTATGCTATTATATATAATTTATATAGGCTACCTAATACCGACATCAAAATAGATTGTATGCCTCTACAAATCATATTATACCAGGTAGCCAATCGAACTTTAAAAGAACGAAACGAAAAAAGGCATTCATATTCCAGCATTGTTATTAAGACACCAACGCCAAACAGGTTAACGGTCTTTATTAGTATGTTGCGCTGCCCAGGCAGCAATGGTCTTTAGGGAGTCATTGATATCCGACATCTCCGTGTACAAGTCCGTCAGTCTGTCGCGTATTTCTCCCATAACACGTGTTGTGTCTTCTTGGTTCGACAGTGCATTAAATTAGTTGGTTAGACCTCCGTGATCAATCTCGCTCTCAGTGAAGTTTCTTATAGTTCGCTCGACTTAGTCCATTATTTCACATCCCATTCGGGTGTTTCATTACCATATATGGATAATCATGCACAAGCATAGACGGTAAGAACAAATGGTATTTATCAACACAGAGTGTGCGTACGACCTGGTACGCACGGTTGATAAATCCAGATTTTTCTGTGCGTAGAGACATTCTAAATTCCTTGCGTAGGAATGAAAATAGAACACTTTCTATGCATTATTGATGAATGAGGGCCCTGGACTTTATTACAAATGTGTTATTTAGATGTCTGCAATATTCGAGTTTTGAGAAAACAATGCAGAACAAATATTAATATATCATTAATCCGTTCAAAAGTTGTCACTGGTTTCCTGGGCAAGATGCAGCAAGATGTTATGATCTGACACGGCAAGGGACCGCAACGAAAGACACAAATATGGTGTAGTCTGATCCCGGCATTAAAAGAATGTCGACTATAACTTGGTTTTACATTATGTCAAATGAGCAAATGCAATTCAGTCTGCCTCTTTTATTCAAACTGTCCATATAGAAGAATCATGCTTAAGACATTTAATTTACGGCGCAGAAATTTGTATTCAAATGTATTGTATAAATATGCATTATACAGCACAAGTACGGCTGTAACAGATATTCTAATCCCAGAACCCAAGCAGACACAAACAAGATGAGACGAGGAAAACCCAACAGCGGGCATATTTATTTTACATAGGTCAATTGATGAACAGGTGAATAATAGGACTATGGGTGAACAAATCAAAACACAAAAGGAATCATTTTCAAACTAAAAGCAACAGCAAGTGTTGTCCAAAAAACAAATAAACAAAGTAACAAAATAAACCCCAGGAACAATCAAAGTCCAATTGCCTGGGTACATAAAACATACAAAACTCAAGGGGCATCCAGGTCCAACAAAATGGGCAGGCAGGAGAATCACCAGGTGGGGTAGTCATGCCGAGACTGTGATACAAAAGAAGGTACAAAGTTATAAATCTCAACAGGTCAAAAACACGGAATAACAACTCAACAGGATTCCGGCTTCGACATGGGTGGTCGCATTTTACGCAGCTCCCGGCTAAACCAACGCAACAAACGTAACAGAACAACAACAAACTTGTTTGTGCATTTTCTACTTTCCCTCCTGTGGATTATGGACTTGTACCTGAATTCACCACTTAAACACCAACTCCAGACAGAAGTGGAAAGTAGCGAAAACGCAAAACAGCAGTCCCATTGTGACTTCTATTTGTTAACGGGCTTGGAGAGGAAGCATCCAGCCTTTGGAACAGCGGCTATTCACACAGTACTTACAGCGAATCCGGAACGCAAGAAGTTACCCCCGACAGGCAAGTTTGATAGAAAATCAATGATTCTATTATATTTGCTCCTGTCGGGTGACATACACCAGAACCCGGGGCCCGTCATGACACGGAACCAGAGCCAGGAAGTGGCGGCTAGCATCGCTAGCACAACAGGACAACTGCTACCTACACAGACGGCGGCGGCGGCTGACGACACGATCAACGGCAACATTCCTCCACTATCACCTCTACAAAATAACCGACGAGAGGCCACAGCGAGAAGGAATGAACCAGGGTTCACAATCGTGGCGACCAGCACGTCGCGGGACCCAAACAGCGAGGCATCGCCCGATGGCCGGCGAGCTAGCCGGCGAGCTAACATGGCTAACAGCAATGGAAATAGGACCCAGGAAGCTAACGTGGCTAACAACAATGGACATAGGACCCCATCCCCCCCTCCCCACCTACCGCCACCCAGTCAACCAGACACCACAGAACGGAACACAGACAATCAACACCTTGAACTCGACAGCATAAACCAGATAACGAACACAAATGGACTCCACATATTCCACCTTAACACTAACAGCCTGAGACCTAACCTGGCTGAATCAGACAATTGTTTATGAACGGTAAGGAAAACATATTGTGTTTCACAGAAACAAAACTAGATTCATCTGTACAGGATCCAGAGATTGAAATCGAAAACTATTCAATAGTCAGGAGGGATAGGAATCAGTATGGAGGTGGTGTCTGTGTGTATATTCACAAAGATACCAAATTCATCAACCGTACTGACCTTAACCATGATGAAATTGAAACTCTTTGGATCGAAATCTTATTCGAAAGGGCGAAATCAGTACTAGTGGGCACAATCTATATACCACCAGAACAGAATGGCTTCTATGACACACTTGATGGGTGTTTAGCTGGGGTGGAGGGTGTAGAAAATATTATTATTGGGGACTGGAACACGGATATGCTACGTAAAGCAGCACCCGTCTTCAAGGCCTTCAGTAGGTTTTGTGATCTGCACAGTTTCAGCCAGCTAATCACCCAACCCACAAGGGTATGTGATTCAACACAAACCACCATTGACCTCATTCTGACCTCTGACAAGTCCATGATCTCCAACAAAGGGGTGATAGCATGCAGGTTAAGTGATCATTATACGATTTTCTGTACCTGCAAAAAGCTAAAACAAAAGGCAGACTGTAACAAAACAGTCACATCTAGGGACCTCAAAACCTACTCTAGAGAGGCCTTTAACCAAGAACTGGAGAGCATGGACTGGTCAGATGAGCTCAGTGGTACACTGGTTGAAGAAACATGGCTTGGATTCAAAACCAAATTCACAACAATACATAACAACATGGCACCCCTAAGAACCACCAGGGTTAAAAATCCACATGGTTGAACACAAAATTCAAAGAAACAGACTAAGAAATGACGTAAACACATGATCAAAACTGCAAAAAAAATTATTCATCAATGACAAAACTGAGGAAAACAAAAACAAACCCTGCGAACTTTGGAAATTACTCAACAACCAACTAGGCTGCAGCAAAAAACTAAAAACCAGATTTACAAACATAAACATAAAGACAGAAAACACGCTCATCACAGACAAACTGGATGTGGCCAAATACCTAAACATATTCTTTACAAATGTAGAGATGTGAATATGTCCAACCGTAATTAAATGTGTCTAACTGTATTCATTGTGCGCTAACTGTTTTATTATAACACTGTGTAATTTGATGACCCGTTTTGATTCTTCATACTCTAATATGGACATTCAGTAGTGGGACATGGCGCTGGACTGCCGCCGGGGGGAGCTGGTGCGACGTTGGGCTGGCAAAGACAGGTGAAGAAGAGGCTGGTATGAAGGAGGAGTCTGACCAGGAGACTCTCTTTTTCGTCGAATTCCACAGAAGCAAGCAGGTGTATCGGCGACGAGCTTACCATACAAAAGACATGCGGGATACGGCCCCCGCATCCAGTCCGAACGAGTAACGTAGCTGGCCCATAGTTTATCATCCCAGTATAGTGATTAGGGCACGTTGATCCCGGCAGAAGACGTTTGACAGCCGGACTGCACCGTCAACCCGCCGCGAGCAGCGTTTAGAACGTATAGTCGGAAGAATAGTTTGGTCACACGGACCAGAGCTTAGCTTCAAGTATAGACCTGCTCGCCCAGTTAGCTCACGCGTCGCTCAACCGCCCTTCCAGCCCCGGAGCAGACACCGCAGCAGACGTCTCCGGACCGCCCCCGCCTCCAGCATTCTCCTAGCCGACTGCCAGTCCAGCGATTCGCCTGCCTAATGTCAGCCCAGCCAGCCCCCCTTGCTATCACAGGTGACAATCACAGGACCGTTCGACGGCCACCTCGCGTCACAGACATTCGTTGCGGGAGCAGGCCAGCACTCGGTTGGTACACTCACACCAGGTACTGTTAGCGCTCCAAGCGCCCTGGAACATTATCGGCGAACATTCTCTTTTTCGAGAGCATGCCCTCTAAGGGCAAAGAGGATAAGGTACTTTGAGCTTGCACGTGCACCAGTGACTAAGGGCGCCCCAACTTTATTATTTTGGTAATGCCGGCACTTATAAGCTATTTTGTTTCAGTGTGGGCCCACTCTATTGCATTTATTGTGTTGTTATATGTTCCCATTGTGTGGCTCCCGGAGCGTGCTGCCCCTCCTCGTTATTTGTACATGAAAAGCCTATTAACCCTTACGGGGACTTGTTCATGCAGATACATGTAACCTTCAGTAAAAGGAGACGCGTATAAATGGGACCACTGTGTGTGTGTGAATTAATGTGCATTCTTGCTTAACCCCTTTTTGTGATTAATGTACATTATTGTTTAACCCCTTCTTATCCATGTGTAATTGGGGCAGGTGCTCTGTACAGGTCTCCACCAGTCAACAAGGAAAGGTACTGCTTTGGGGAGAAATTATATCATCTACCATTACTGCCACCAGGGGTGAGAGGGTGTGGGACGTATTAGGGGAAGTGTGGGTGTTTGGGGGAATTACTACAGTGCCCTGGAGGGCAAGAAGGACCAGCGTATAACCCCTAGGTTAGTAAATCCTAGGCCCCATCCGCTCCCTCTGCTAAATCCCAATTCTAGTACCCCTACACTACAGTCAGGGACTCAGCCGGACCCAGATCTGCTGTGCTCCCACTACCTGGTGACAGTTCATATCCACTCTCATAAAGTAGGGATAATCCACCCTTCTACATTTGGCGTCACGAACAGGATCAACATCCTAACCCACTTCCTTGACTTGACCTGGAGGGAGACCAAAGATGTCAGAGGAACAGACCCGCGGCGCGCAGGAAATGGCGGCGAAGTATGAGGCGCTTCAGGAGGAGTGCAAGGCCCAGGCGGCGCTACTGGAGCAACAAAGCGCCCAGAACGCCTCCCCCGAGGTAAAAGAAGAAGAAACAGAAGCGATGAGAGACTTGACCGAACAGGTGCAGGCTCTGAAGGCCCGATACCATGACCAGGCAGGCCACCTGGACCGACTGACGGTGCTCATGGAGCAGGCCCGGAGTGACCAGAGGGAAGCCCTCTCCTTGGTCAAGGCCAGCCTCGAGAGAAGCACCAGCGCCCCTCAAGCGACCCCCTCGACTGTGTATGTCCAACAGGACCGAAAGTGCAGCGAGTTCGGGGGGGGGAAAGAGAGGGGAGAGCTGTCGGTCGAGGATTGGATCCGTGAGATGAAGTCTCACTTCCGGGCTAGCAAAGTGCCGGCCGACGACCAGGTGGAGGTATTACAACTACATCTGAAAGGCGAGGCTAAGCAGACTGTGAGATTCATGATGGAAGAGGCCTCCCCGGACCCGGACGCCCTGTTCAAGGTGCTTGAAGCGACCTATGGGGACAAAGCCCCTGTCGGTGTCCGTCTGGGGGAGTTTTATGAGCGCAAGCAAGCTGTGGTGGAGACCGTGACGCAATTTGCGTACGTTCTACAAGAGATGCTTCGGCATATACAGAGGCGGGCGCCCACACAGGTCCCAGACACCGTCACCTTACTACAAGAGCAGTTTGTCCTAGGCCTGAGAGACGACGCGCTGCGACGAGAGATAAAAAGATATTCACGGGAGAAAGGGACGCTGACATTCCTCGAATTGATGTTAGCGGCGATCGACTGGTCAGAGGAAGAGGAGGTCCTATCCACTCCCTCTCCCCAGCGATTCGACCAGAGGGTAGTGAATGCTGCTGCTGCAGGAGACAACATCCCTCCACCGATCCTACAAGCGTTGCTGGAGTCCATTCAACAGTTAACGGCACTGCAGGAACAGCTATTGCGGGCCCTGCAACAGAGAGAGCCTGACGGTGAGGGGTCCGACCGATTCGCTAGGGTGCGGCATGGAGGCCTGCCCCGCGATACACGCAGATTAACCCGTACGAGTGACGATGGAAGGCTGGTCTGCTACACTTGTCAGCAGCCCGGGCATATCAGTCGCGAGTGCCCATACGCGATGGGAGACTCACGCCCGACGGAAGCACAGGGCCCGAGGTTTCTCTCACGCAAGTACAGGGCGCCATCCACACAGCAGCCGGTGAGTCGTCCGACCTGGCGACCACCGGCCGAAGGGCTGAAGATGGAGGTGGGAGAGCATGCCGTATGATTCGCTACAAATGCGGCCGGCCCGACGAAAGCGCTGGTGCCCTGTCGCGCATCCCGATGAGGCCAGGACCAGAGGTTGTGCACATGGAAAAAGAGGGCTTCCTAGTGATCCCGACGGAAGAAGTTCGTGCTCGCCTGAGCTGGGCTGCGCGTGGTCTGCCGGCCTCTGTCCGTGCTCGCCTGAGCCCCGAGGAGCAGACCGATCCGTCGGGGTTCCAGTGGTCGTCGCAAGGCAAATAGTTTCAAGTTTCTTTAATAGTTGTCATACAGAAGTACAGAATACTTTTATACAAAATGCTTCTTACTGTTAAGCTCCAGAGACTGTGCTAGACAAGATAAGTATGAAATAAAATAGTATAGCATGTAAAAATAGAAGTAAAAATAGAAGTCACAGTGTTCAGTATATACATATGTACAATGTTCTATGCAGAATAGAAGTAACTGAGTTACCATACAATATACAATATGCTATGCAATATACTAATATACAATACTATATAGTGCAAAGCAGAAATGGGAATTTCCCCAAGGGGATTAATAAAGGAATATCTTATCTTAGGTACAATTTAGGTACAATTTACAGTAAGGTGTACTGAGGTATGGGTTGTAGTGCAAATCCTTTACCAATAAATATAAAGTGTGTTTAGGTGTTCTAAAGTGTGGAGAGTGGGTGCTGCAGTGTGTTGTTTGTTTAAAGTGAGTGTGTGCGTGTGGATGTGTGTGCTGTGTGCATTTGATGGTTGTTGCATAGTGTTATTGTTCGTTGAGCAGCCTGATGGCCTGGGGATAGAAGCTTCTTCTGAGTCTTTCTGTGCTTGCCATGAGACTCCGGTATCGCTTGCCTGACCGCAGCAGTTCAAATAGGCAGTTGTTTGGGTGGCTGGAGTCCTTGATGATTCTCTTAGCCTTACCCCTGCACCGCTTGTTGTAAATGTTCTGGAGGGTGGGAAGCCCCCCTCCAATTGTGCGTTCGGCTGAACGTGCCACTCTCTATAGTCTGCTTCGGTCTTGTGCGGTGCTATTCCAAAACCAGGTGGTGATATTGCTAGTCAGGATACTCTCTATTGTACTAGTGGCCCAGAAGGGAAACAGCGGATATAGCTGGGACTAGTTACGGCAACTCCAAGTGGAAGACCCAGAGGTGGGGCCCTTACAAGAGGCGGTGATGAAGGGGATCTGCCCCACCAGAGTGCAACTGCAAGAGGTGAGCCCGCTCCTGCGTAAGTTCTATGGGCAGTGGGAACGGTTCCGTCTGCAGAATAAGGTGCTATTCAGGCGAGTTAGTGACCCTCGAGATGGAGAGGAGATACTACAGTTGGTGGTGCCGGAGACCCTGCGGCGACACATCTACGAGACTCAACATGACCATGGGGGACATTTTGGCCGACGCGGGACACTAGGGTTAATGGGGCGGGGCTATTACTGGACAGGGATGGCGGCCGAGGTGAATGGCTGGATGCAACAGTGTAAACTGTGTGCCCCGGCTCGAGACGTGTTCCCGAAGATTCAGGCCCCCAGGACATGCACCAACGGGACTGCCCAGGGAGGGAGGAACCATCGACCCAGAGGTCGAAATAAGATCCAAGACAAATGGGCACCTACCCCCTATCTGGTGGTTGCACAGGGCCACGAAGGGATGCCTGTCTTCACAGTCAGGCCGGAAGAGGGGGGCCCGGAGAAGGCTGTCCATCGGGACCAGCTCAAACCCTGTACCTTTCCCAATTCTGAACGGGAAGTGCGTGCGCGGGTCTCCCGGAGGACTCCTACACATTCACAGAGCTCTTCCGAGTCAGACGAGGAGCCCGCCATTTATCGCCCTCGGGAACCGTGTCCCAGGGTATGTACTCCACCCAAGTCCTCTTGTGTTGTCATGGGGATCATGCCCGACGCTGGGGAAGGGGTGGAGTCGGACTCACCAGGGGAGGACGGCGTAGATGGAGGCGAGTAGGCCGATTCAGGCGAACGGCTTGTAGTCCAGGAGGACGAGGCCGCTGCCGACAACCTGTCGGTGGGAACGGACGATTCGGACACAGGGTCTGAAAAGGGGGGGGTCGGACCACTCCGGCCACAGCGGAGTACTAGGGGTCGTTTGCCTGCCAGGTATCGTCACGACTATGTACTAAAGAGTGTGTTCTGTGAACAGTGTTTGCATGCCTTAACCAAGCGAGTGTCGGGCACTGTGTAAAATCGAAGTCAGAATTAATTGTGTAACATTGTTGGTCTAAGGACGGGTGTATGCGATGTCTGATTGGTTAACTCCACTAAACGGGGGTTGTGTAACTTGCAATGGGACTTGGCAAGTTTAAAGTAGGGGGAAATGTAGACATGTGAATATGTTCAACCGTAATTCAATGTGTCTAACTGTATTCATTGTGCGCTAACTGTTTTATGATAACACTGTGTAATTTGATGACCCGTTTTGATTCTTCATACTCTAATATGGACATTCAGTAGTGGGACATGGCGCTGGACTGCCGCCGGGGGGAGCTGGTGCGACGTTGGGCTGGCAAAGACAGGTGAAGAAGAGGCTGGTATGAAGGAGGAGTCTGACCAGGAGACTCTCTTTTTCGTCGAATTCCACAGAAGCAAGCAGGTGTATCGGCGACAAGCTTACCATACAAAAGACACGGAGGATACGGCCCCGCGTCCAGTCCGAATGAGTAACGTCGCTGGCCCATAGTTTATCATCCCAGTATAGTGATTAGGGCACGTTGATCCCGGCAGAAGACGTTCGACAGCCGGACTGCAGTGTCGACCCGCCGCGAGCAGCGTTTAGAACGTATAGTCGGAAGAATAGTTTGGTCACACGGACCAGAGCTTAGATTCAAGTATAGGCCTGCTAGCCCAGTTAGCTCACGCGTCGCTCCACCGCCTTCCAGCCCCGGAGCAGACACCGCAGCAGACGTCTCCGGACCGCACCCGCCTCCAGCATTCTCCTAGCCGACCGCCAGTCCAGTGATTCGCCTGCCTAACGTCAGCCCAGCCAGCCCCCCTTGAACATTATCGGAGAACATTCTCTTTTTCGAGAGCATGCCCTCCAAGGGGCGAAGAGGATAAGGTACTTTGAGCTTGCACGTGCACCAGTGACTAAGGGCGCCCCAACTTTATTATTTTGGTAATGCCAGCACTTATAAGGTATTTTGTTTCAGTGTGGGCCCACTCTATTGCATTTATTGTGTTGTGTTATCATGCGGTGCATATGGCACCATTGTAGAAATAAGTGTTTCCCATTGTGTGGCTCCCGGAGAGTGCTGCCCCTCATCGTTATTTGTACATAAAAAGCCTATTAACCCTTACAGGGACTTGTTCATGCAGATACATGTAACCTTCAGTAAAAGGAGATGCGTATAAATGGGACCACTGTGTGCGTGTGAATTAATGTGCATTCTTGCTTAACCCCTTTTTGTGATTAATGTACATTATTGTTTAACCCCTTCTTATCCACGGCCTATGTGTAATTGGGGCAGGTGCTCTGTACAGGTCTCCACCAGTCAACAAGGAAAGGTACTGCTTTGGGGAGAAATGATATCATCTACCATTACTGCCACCGGGGGTGAGAGGGTGTGGGACGTATTAGGGGAAGTGTGGGTGTTTGGGGGAATTACTACAGTCGCCCTGGAGGGCAAGAAGGACCAGCGTATAACCCCTAGGTTAGTAAATCCTAGGCCCCATCCGCTCCCTCTGCTAAATCCCAATTCTAGTACCCCTACACTACAGTCGGGGACTCAGCCGGACCCAGATCTGCTGTGCTCCCACTACCTGGTGACAGTTCATATCCATTCTCATAAAGTAGGGATAATCCACCCTTCTACACAAACATAGCCACAACACTGGTTAATAAACTACCCTCCCACTCAGGGCAGTATGGGGTAGAACACATAGTAGCATACTACTGGAAATGGTAACAACAGATGAGGTACTCAAAAAACTGAGCGCCCTCCAACCTAACAAGGCCACTGGCCATGACAACATCCCCTCCAAATTCCTCAGAGACTCAGCAGCCGCCATCACCCCAGTCATCACACACATAATAAACCTCTCCATAAAACAGTCCCCAAGGACTTCAAAATTGCGAGAGTAACCCCCCTGCACAATAAATGCAGCAAATTAGACCACCCTGTTTCTATTCTTACCTCCATCTCGAAAGTCATGGAAAAAATTGTCTACGAACAGGTTGAAACATACCTGGCGGAAAAAAATCTAATCTACGAATTCCAATCTGGCTTCAGAACATCCCACTCTACTGACACATGCCTTCTCTATTTGAACGACCACATCAAACAAGAGGTGGACGCGGGCAAATACTGCGGCATGGTCAATCATGCTGGACCTACAAAAGGCCTTCGACACTGTCAATCACTCCATTCTGATTGACAAGCTAAAAGCAATTGGTTTTGATAGTCTATCAGTGAGCTGGATGCAATCCTACCTTGAGGGGAGAGAACAGATGGTGGAGGTAAACGGTACTCTACCCCCCCCCCCCCCCTCACAGTAAGTAAGTAAGTAAGTAGGTAAGTAAGTAAGTAAGTAAGTAAGTAAGTAAGTATTTATAAAGCACCTTTCATACATGTCATGTAGCTCAAAGTGCTGTACACAATTATAGGCATATATAACGATAAAAGCAATAAAGTCACAGTGATCAGTTAAGATCAATGTTTAAAAAAAAATAATAATAATAATAGTAACGTAAAAATGTAAATAACGTAAAAACAGTAATTTGCTTACCAGTTTGTGAGAACAGGTCCGCACAAACAATTCCGCTCAGTAGCTGTGGTGTTCCACAAGGAAGCATACTAGGACCGCTACTGTTCCTAATTTATGCAAATGACATTAAGCTTGTGACTGCAACTTGTTCTTGTTCGCGGACGACTCAACCCTGCTGGTCTCTGACAAGAACAAGTTACAGGTTGAAAAAACCCTCAGCTCAGAACTCGGCAGAATCTGCACCTGGCTCGCTGATAACAAACTATCATTACACCTGGATAAAACAGAGTCCATTCTCTTCGGATCAAATAACAAACTCAGCAAGACCGACGGCTTCTCAGTTACAGTGGGTGACAATATTGTCACAAGGAAATATGAAATTACATACCTCGGTTCCATCCTAGAGGCAAAGCTTTCCTGTGACAGAATGGCATCCAATGTAATAAAAAAAAGTCAACCAACGAACTAGATTCTTGTACCGGATCTCCTCTCTGGTAAACAAGAATACCCTGAAGACGGAGGAGCACTCATTCAAGGGTACTACGACTATGCTTGCACCTCATGGTACCAAAGCACCTCAAAGGCACTAAAAACAAGATTACAAACATCACAAAACAAACTGGTCAGACTACTACTTGACCTTACTCCTAGAACCCACCTCACCCCTGCCCACTTTGACTACCTAGGATGGCTTAGAGTAGACAACAGAGTACAGCAACTTGCAATGGGCCTGGTCTACAAGATACACTACACGACTAAGGTACCCATGTACATGTCAAAATACTTCCCAAAGGTCAGTGAATACCACAACCACAACACCAGAGGCAGCTCCACAAATCATGTTAAACCCAGATTCGGCTCAAACAAGGGACTAAACACGTTTCGCAATTATGCCACATCAATGTGGAACGCCCTACCCAAAGCTGTAAAGGAATGTGAACCCACTTTCAAAATCACTCTCAAAGAGCACCTACAGGAGACTGTAATTCGAAACTGGCCCCTGTAAATGTCCTAACCCAACCCCCTCCAATGTACAGTAAATGTCGTAACCCAATAATACACGAGACCCTCTTCTTGGGACCAAGTAAGTAGGGATGTCCCGATCACGTTTTTTTGCTCCCGATCCGATCCCGATCATGGGATTTTGAGTATCTACCGATACCGATCTTTTCCGATCCGATCAAAATAGTTTTTTTTTTACTTTTTTCTTTTTCTTTTTTACTTTTTTACTTTTTTTTTTAACAAAACATGACCATGTTCACGTCTTAAACTCATACTGATGCCTTCGTTTTGGTTTTAAATTGCATATAATCATTCATTTATTTATTGTCACACAGAGCAGAAGAATTTTGCCAAAGCAAACCAATAGTATCCAGCTGCAGAACGGCAGACCAGCTACACTCTCAGACCCAAACGCATTTCCCTTGATTTAATTATACATCAAATGATTTATGTCAAGGATTGCAATGCCTCGCTTGAATGAAGTTAACTTTTCACCTGGATAACGTCAACATTCAGTGTGAATATAATGTGAGAAATTGGGATAAAAAAAATATATATATATATATTTAAATTTGGGTCTGAGAGTGTGGCTGGTCTGCCGTTCTGCAGCTGGGTACTATTTGTTTTGGCAAAATTCTTCTGCTCTGTGTGACAATAAATAAATGAATGATGATATGCAATTTAAAACCAAAACTAAGGCCTCAGTATGAGTTTAAGACGTGAACATGGTCATGTTTGTTGAAAAAAAAAAAAAAAAAAAAAAAAGATTATTTTAATTTTTTTGTTGATCCCGATCTTCGGAAAATCACGCGATCGGCCCCGATCCCGATCACGTGATCGGATCGGGACATCCATACAAGTAAGGTTTCGTCGATATTCCAATGTACAGTTGACTAGATGACTCACCCACGCTGCTGGCCAACGGAGACCGACGTTGCCACATGGTGGCCATCTTGCTACAGGTAGCACGCCCACTTATAACATGAATGTCTATAGTGCATGTACTATTGAAATAACTATAGATTGCTACATTTTCAACCGTTTGGTTTGTTATAATGGACTTTCATATGAATTTAATTTCTTTCATAAAAATTCTTCCAGCAAGAATCATAGCCACGTTAATAACGTTTGTAAATCCGTCACAATTTCAGTGAGTTAAGAGTATTTTTGTTTGTGCAGATCACTCACCTTAAGGCGAGACACTGCAGGTGAATAGTCAAATATACTTTTTTTGTTGATTTTGAGATTTTGTTATATTTTGCTTCCTAAACATGTCTTCTATGAAACTAGTGACAATAAAACGTCAATAACACACATTTAGTTGTTTATTTTACATCATTTTGCCTTATTGCATCCATAAATGTGCACATATTTAATGGGGAAGTGCCTCATTTGCATATATAAACATACATTTCAGAAAACTTGCAATATATTTGTTCTTAGTTTATATGTACATAACAAATTGGGAAAGTTTCATAGTGATATCTATTCAAATATTTTTTGCCTATTAGGGGGTACTACACTGTACTACACTGTTTGTAGCCTTTGTGTAGTTCTGTTCAGTTCAATAACATCATTATTATTATTATTCAGTTATCAGGCATGTATTTAGGTTGTCTATTACTAATGGTTTGATTAGGTATTGTGTTAGTAAATATCTGTTTAAAAAAAAAAGCATGGCATTTTACAATACAGAACTTTGAAGGCGTTTTCCCAAAAATGAGTTTTAAGAGTTTTTCCTCATACTCTGAGCCAGAAATCTCCACTTCAGTAGCACACACATACACCAAACCATCCAGTTCTATTCATATCTATGTTCTGAAGGTATTTACAGAAGGGTTTGTTGATATCGCATTCATACCCTGATTTATATCACATTTTATTCCTAAAAACATGGCGAAATATGGAATTTTACCATAAAAATTGACTGAATGGAGTATTTTCTGATTTATGGAGTGATAAAAAGAGATATCCAAAATCCCCTCTGTAATAACCTTTGGCTCTAATATGTCAACAAAATGAAACTATAATTTTGAAAATGGCTTTATCCAATGTTCAGATTTCTGTCCTGGAATTATATGCAAATTAGTGCATATTTAAGTAGATCATGCCTCATTTGCATATTTAAACATACAATTTCAGAAAACTTGTAATACAAAAAAGTCTTGTCTTAATATAAGTAATCAACTGGGGAAGTTTCATTGTGATATCTATTAGTTAATTTTTTTACCCTATTCACCTGCAGTGTCTCCCCTTAAAGCAGCTACCATAATACATACCAGAATAGTTAACTGTAGCAAGATGGCCGGCGGTGAACTACGCGGGAGACTCCGCCTTGCGCCATCTAGTCTTTATATATATATATGGTCTAACTCCCCACACCTGGATCCACTCCTGCCTGATTGAGAGAGTGAGGGGGAGAGAGAGAGGGGGGAAACAAAGGGGTACAGGGGACGGGAAGCCTGGAGGCTTGGAGGTGCATGACAACAGTACAACAAAAATAAGTTTGGCATCCAACCAGAGTGCAAATGCAGTGGCGGCCGGTCTGACCAACTTTTGGGTGGGCGCAGGGGCATTTGTCAAATGCTTTTTTTTAATGGTCACTTTTGGCGAGTATACACACACAAACAGTTTCTCTGGTTCCTTGTTCCTAAACACTGTATCCACTCACTAACAGTTTCTCGACTTGCCTTTAATAATACAACAGAGCAGTGCATCGCTCTTAACAGTTTGAGTTTCTTTACAAAGTACAGTTCTAAACTACCTTATAGAACAACAGAGTAGAGCGTCGCTCACAACAACAGAGCATTGCTCTAACATGAAATTACCTTATAAGTTAACACATTGACGACCAGCATGTAGCGCCGATTTATAGGCCAGAGGACAGAGGTTTGTTTACAAACCGATGTACTTTCTAACAGCTATATATATAATTTATAGTATTGCTATCTGTCCATTCTCATTGTCACTTGAGTGCATAAACCGTGCCTTCATAATGGCTTAAAGAAAATAAAAATCCATCGGTTGGTTATCATTTTATAGCGCTGTGAATATAAGGTTTATCGCACTTTTCGCCTCGGTTTTCTTCTGGGGAGCAATTTGGGGGCTAAATAGTATCCTACTAGCCATGTGATCGCCGGCAGCATTTCGTCATCAGTCATCGGAATCTGGTTGATCGATATGTCCATTGGCTAATCATAAATCCCATTATTCCAGGCTGAAATATGCGTTCGGTAACAGGATCAAAGATGGAGGGTCTTCGTTTGAAACCGAGGCTCATATGAAATGCCCACAGACAGTGAAAATAATTTTTTTTTCAATCGCCCTCAATGATACTGCAGTGGAGCGATGGCGCCCCTAAGCGGATCTGGCCGGTATTGCATGTTTCGAAAATCAAATATGTGGGTAGGTCCTGCATGTCGATCGCGGACATTAATAGCGTTATAAATATGGAATAAAACAATAACAACTCGCCACGAGTTAACTCGTGGCTCTGGTCCTCAACGGGTGGAATCGAATCACGAGTTAACTCGTGGACGGTCCACATAGTGTTAAGAGAGCAGTGCATCGCTCACAACATAACAACAGAACAGTGCCTCGCTTCAACAACAACAACTTCTACAGTAGGACACATGGCACAATGACAACAGGACCTTACATACAGTGCATAGGGACAGCATCACAAACAGTAGACGATACATTATACTGCCTATCCCATGTTTGAACAACCAAGTCTCCCGTTTTCAACACACAACAACAACAAGAGGCTTGAGAGACAGGGAGAGAGAAAGAGGATGAGAGGCAGTGAGAGAGAGAGAGAGAGAGAGAGAGAGAGAGAGAGAGAGAGAGAGAGAGAGAGAGAGAGAGAGAGAGAGAGAGAGAGAGAGAGAGAGAGAGAGAGAGAGAGAGAGAGAGAGAGAGAGAGAGAGAGAAAGAGATTGCGATCATCGCGGCCACTCACTCATATATCAGACCTCACTGCACGCCTTGACTTGCCATATATTCAATCAGTTTCAGTAACTACAGAACAGTATATTGTTAGACTCACTTGTTGTTTAGTTGAAACGAGCCTCGAGCGTCAATAAGCTTTTGTGGTCCAGCAGGGAGCAGGGCTTGATAAAGTGTATATGTCCACTGTCCAGACTGTTGATTGTTTCTGAACTGAGTGATGATGGAACTGACATGATGGATAGCTGGTAGCTGCATCCAGCTAGCCATATAGCTTCTTGTTAGCCACCACAAGTACAACCAGCTAGAAAACAACAGAGTATATCCTTCTTCTGTCTGTTAATTGTTTCTGAACTGAGGAGATATCAGGCTGATGAGGTCAAAACTCTTTCACTCCAGTGTTCATCTCTCAAAAGGTATTGTTTTGAGGGATTTACCTACATTCGAAGTTGTAATGTCCTGCCTCCATGCTCCATGGTAGCTACTACTAGTACGCTAGCAAACTGTCCGGACTGGGGGCGTGACAACACAGAAGGAAGGACCCTGCTTGCTTGGATCGCTAGAAAACGCGCCCCGCTTCCATCATATTACATCATATTTCAACGCACAGTGCGTTACGCACTGATAGGCTAAATGTATTTGCTTGACCTATTTCATTGGCTGCGATGATACAGCGATGATACAGTGCATGCCCACTGTGTGTGCGATACGTCTCGCCCAGCTTCAGAGGTAGTCTACTCTCTATCAGACAGTGACTTCCTGTGAATCACAAAACAATGATTTATATTTGATATATTAACGTTATTGTGCATTTGAAACACAAACATATTTAACATTTGTAAATATTAATCATTTTAAACATGTTTATTTGATTTTTAGGGGTCTAAAATAAAAAATAAAACATTTTCTTCTTCTCCTGCTCTCTTTACCAGGGGGGGGCGGCGCCCTAGCGCCCCCTATGGGCAGCCGCCACTGTGCAAATGTAACAGTAAAGCGCAATAGTAATATACAATGTACAGGTAGTTAAACTGGGTATAAAATATATAAATGAGTACAACTGAGCAATTGTGCTAATCAAATGTATGTACAGAGTTGTAGTATTAATATGTACAGTGATACAGGTATAACAACACTATATGGTTGTAACACCCCCCAGGTTGCTGCGCCTTCCTGTGGACTAATTCAGGTGGTGTAGCTCTTGTCTTTATTTATTAATGTGTTTCATGTGATCCTTATCAATCTGTTGTCTGTACATTTGATGTCTGCCTTATCTGTGATGTTACACTCCCTGGTCTAATGTCTTCCCTATCTGTGTTGGTTTTGTGATCTGGTCAGTGTTGTGTTTGTGTGTATTTATATTTCAACCTGGTAATGTTCTGTGTCACTCTGTTTCCCCAGCTGAGTCTAATCACCTAATTACCCTCCTGTGTCAATCAGTGTCTGTATATTATATGCCTGTGAATTGCTGTCTTCCCTGTCGCGTCATTACACTATGTTCCTGGTTCCTGTCTTGTGTTTGTTTGCTTGTTAGCTGTTCACTGAACTTTGTTTGTAAGTAGCTTAATCTGTCTTGTCGAAGTATCTATCTCTCCTTGTCACAGAGGATATAATTAGTTACATGTATTTATGTTTTGTAGGGCAAGTAGCACGTTTGGAGACTTGCCCTCTCTTTTTGTTTGTAAGCTACTCGTTCCAACATTAAAGGAGCATTGCTCACTTTTCAAGAGTAAACTTTTGTCTTCGTCTCTCCTTTCCTGGGCCCTCATTCATCAACGTGGCGTAGAAAATGTTCTATTTCCACACGTAAGCACAGAATGTAGAATCAGTGCACGCACAGAAAAAACGGGATTCACCACACGTGCGTATGCAGGTTCTACGCACACCTGTCTTGATAAATATGACTTTGATCCTACGTTTGAGCTTGTGCACTGTTTTAAGTATTTGCATACAAGAACCGCCCCGATTAACCATATACGGTAATGGAATACCCCCATGAAATGTGGAAAAATGGACTAAGCCGAGGGAAGCGTGTTATGTGACAGGCTGACAGACGTGTACACGTAGATGTCGGATATGATATCTATTAACCATTGCTGCCTGGGCAGCGCAAACACTAATAAAGACCGTGCTGGAATATGACTGCCTTTTCCCGTTTTGTTTGATTAATACCCAGGGATTAAAGTTCTCCTCAATTTTATTCCAAATCGCGACGGATTTTCCGTCAATTTTCTACCTGCTGCATATGATTTCTAGAGTCATACAATCTATTTTGATGTCAGTATTGGGTAGCCTATATAAACAATAATACGAGAGCATATACAAGAACAATGAATCTCACTGCCAATGATGTAGCGATACGCCATGTGTAGCCTGCCTATATGTGATCAATACAAACTTGAACTTGAATTCCATCATGTCTGTGTGCGGGTCACTGCGGGAACTCAGAAGGCTGTTGTCACAATGTAAATAAGAACGTGCACTGAAAAGTTACAGTATGTAGTTGGTTGATTATTTGTATGACAGTCAGTAAACCCTTGCAAAAAGTATCCGTTTTATTTAATGAATTGAAAACATCCAGCATCGCCTTCCTCCCGGCATGCAGCAACAACATGTATCAGGCAAATGCGCATCGCAACATTGACTTAGTGGAATCCCTTTCTATTCACATAACTGCATTTGTGATGGAGCTTTGCCAGCTACAGTAACAGTCTATTGCTCGATCCATCTCCAATATCACGATGGACCGTGCCGGTGGCAAAGACCCGAGGGTGGAGAGGATCTTGAATGAATTCCATCATCATATTTATATGTTGTGTGTCTGTCCACTATGTCTGTTACTTTGTTATTCCCCCCCCCCTATCTATGTAAAGCGACCTTGGGTCTCTTGAAAGGCGCTATATAAAATGAAGCTATTATTATTATTGTTATTATTATCACATCTGAGCGGGAGCTCACAAATAGACTGTTAGTCTCAGTGAAGTTTCAACGGAGGTCATCTATTCTAACCAACAAATTGAAGTAGAAAGCATTTCGTGACCAATCTTATTTGGAAACATGAAACACAAAATAATTCGCTTTTTATTTGAAACAATATTTAATCGCGTTTGGAGGTTGGTGTTTTGCGTCTGCCCCCCGTGCCAAACAAGCAGGCCAACCTCTTGTTCGCGTGTGAGTCCGTTATAATTACACTACTGTCGCTATTTTATAATGAACTATAATGAATTACGGGTCATACAGAAGTTGAACACTAATGCACGGAAGCTTATTTCCGCCTTGAAACTAATGCAGAACTGAGGAGCGCTTATGCCGTAGTAACGATGTTCTACCACTGGGCGTCAGCTAAGTGTGCTCCGAGCTGTGCGTACACATAAGCACGGAGTCAAGTTCAAGTTGAAATGGATGAATCCCACTCTTTGCTTAGAAATGGTCGTACGCACAGGTTAAGCACAAATCTGTGCGTAAGTCGGGTTGATGAATGAGGGCCCTGGTCTGCTCCTGGGTTCGTCTGTCCACTATTATAATGCCTAACCGTAACAATGGTAGTAATTCATACTGGCCAGCAGTTTAACTAGTAAGAGTAGGTAAGAGATATGTACATATATAGATATATTATCTACAGATATGTAAAAATTATTATATGCAGGTACAGTATGTACAGACATGTGGATAGAATGAATGAAAACGTTTTTTTTTTTTTTACATGTATTCACCTTCCTCCAAACAAATCACAATATCAAGCTCCTTCAAACAGAACAATCATAATGAAAAAAGAAATGATAAACAATAAGTCAAGAGCAATGTAGATAGTTAGTTGTCATGTTAAAAAAAGTAGAGTAGAGGGAAGCTAAGCTTATTGATCCCTACCCCCTTATATTTAAATTATTTCTTCCATTAATTTTACTTGATATAACATAAATTAGTATAATACATTATATAATATACTTTTAGTTATAGTACAAAAAGATAAAAATGTAGTCGCTTGACAGCAGTAAATACAATACAACACTACATAACACAATATAACATAACTTCATGTATCCGCATTACTCATTTCTATATTTCTCGAATGTGTATTTTTTTACCTTCCTGCGCTCCTGGGACAAAAAACTTCCCAACTGTAGATACTGTACATACTGTACTTGGGATAACCTTGTCTTGATTTAATGCATATCCCCTGAAATTAAGTCAGGCAGTTTTTCTGGGGCAAAAAATTAAGTCTGTCCCTATTGACTCCCATGTTAAACACGTTTTTAGAAAACGACGCCATTGCAGATTGAATTTAGATTAAAAAAAAAAGTCATCTAGGCCCCTTTATGGGCATTTACATATACATGATTATAATTTTTTTTCAAGATGGCCGCATTGCGTCATCTATTTCCGGCAGCCACAGCTTGTGTGTTTACTGCTTGTATCCTGCTAAATCAAAACATTTATACTTGTATCTAAAATGATTTGAGAATGTTTTATGGATGTCTTAGTGTGGTGTCCATGCGTGTGTTGAGAAATGAATGTGTGTGCAAGTGTGTATGTGGTCATTTGCAGTCAAAACGCAGTTTTATGTGAACTCGATTTTTACTGTTAAAATGGATGATGTGTCAAACTGCACACACACACACACACACACACACACACACACACACACACACACACACACGCACACACACATGCACACACACACACACACACGCACACACACACACACACACACACACACACACACACACACACACACACACACACACACACACACACACACACGCACACACACACACACCGCTAGCACCCGGCCGGCAGCTGTGTAAACAAAGCAAGCAGTGTGTGTGTGTGTGCGTGTAGTACTCCCCGAGAGATAGAGAGACAGAGAGAGAGAGAGAGAGGGGGGGCGGGAGAGAGGCGCAGGCTGCAGCACAGTATCGTATTTCAGCTCACCATGCCATGTGCTCCGGAGAATAAGGAAGTATTTTGCAGGAGGAGGCGTGTCCATTACGCAGACCAGAGGCGTGTCCATTACGCAGACCAAACCCGAATTTTTTTTTCCTAGCCGCATTTCTGGCAGACGCTCTCTGATTGGCCACTGACTGACGCTCTCTGATTGGCCACTGACATCTTTGCCCATTTCCGCGTCGAACAGCCTGCAAACTACCTGCCGTTCTATCGCCATGCTCTAAGACAAACTCTAACCTTAACCAACTTCGAAAGAGTGCCTAAGCTTAACCGTCGAAAGAACTTGCCGTCACGCTCTAAGACAAACTCTAACCTTAACCAACTTCGAAAGAGTGCCTAAGCTTAACCAGTGTAGAAACAGGCGTCGGCCAATCAGAGAGCGTCTTGCCAGAAATGTGGCTAGGAAAAAAAAGAACGCAGACCAAACCACTTCCTTGTTCTGTGTGCACATGATCCTGTCCTTTCTCTTTCTCTCTCTCTCTCTCTCTCTCTCTCTCTCTCTCTCTCTCTCTCTCTCTCTCTCTCTCTCTCTCTCTCTCTCTCTCTCTCTCTCTCTCTCTCTCTCTCGCTCTGTCTCTCCCTCTCTCTCGCTCTCTCTCTCTCCCTCTCCTCTCTCTGGTCTTTACACAGCTGCCGAGTGTGCACATGATCCTGTCGTCTGTGTGTGTGTACGGAGTGGAGGTGGGAGGGCGGGGGAACTGTACATTGGGGGTGGGTGGGGGGGGGGTCGGGTAGGCGGGTGGGGGGGGCTGCGTTTTGGCTGCAAATTACTACATGCACACACATTCATTTCTCAACACAAACATGCACCACACAAGACATCCATAAAACATTCTCAAATAATGTTTGATAAAAATATGTGCAGGATACAAGCAGTAAACACAGGCTGTGGCCGCCGGAAATAGATGATGCAATGCCGCCATCTTGTGGAAAATAAATAATCATGCACATGCATCCTACATCCCATAAGGAGGCCTAGATGAAAGAAAATATAAAAATATAAATTCAATCTGCAATGGCGTAGTTAAAAAAAAATGTTAACATGGGAGTCAATGGGGTCATTTTTTGATGAAGGGATATAGAGATTTTATCATATCATATGATAAAAAATTTAATCTATCAACAAAAAAAAATCTGCCAATCGTTGACACTCCAGGCTCTCATAATCCCACCCCAAAAAAAATTACATTAGCATTTATGGGATGGAAAATAATGAAATAAGCCATGCCTCAAATCACACAAACTGGTATTTAAGGGGTTAAAATCCTGAAAATGAATGAATATTTTATATGTATGTTGAGGACTGAAGTTAATAATAAAAAGAAAATTGATAAGTAAATATATATATTACATGTAATGTACACGGGACAGTAAACGTCCCAAGGGGGTAAAGGGATGCAGCCATACTGTATTGTACCCATTCTGCAATCTGTTAATACAATTTTCATTCAATCAATCAATCTGCACAGTGATTGATTGAATGAAAATTTTCAATTCATAATACATTTTAAGTAAGGGTGCAACTTGCTCTGTGCAATCCATTCTTTTTGGATCTAGCCCTTAGTGTTTTTTGTCTTGAAAATAAGCCACACTTCAATCACACAAACTGGTATTTAAGGGATTAGAATCCTGAAAATGAATGAATATTTGATATGTATATTGAGGACTGAAGTTAATAAAGAGATAATATTTTTTTATAAAAATCACATGTAAGTCCCTTTGGGACAGAAAACGTCCCAAGGGGGTAAAGGGATGCAGTGTATTGGTGGAGCCAAGGCCAGATTAAGACTTCAGAGGCCCCTGGGCCAGATTCTTGTGGAGGCCCCCCCACACACACGTGCACGCACGCACAGTGGCGTTTTTATATGTCACTTTAAAAAAATATATAGAATACCGTAATTCCTCTAATAGTAACCCTGGCTTGTATTTGTTTCAACTGTAGTGGATACCAGGCTTGTATTAGGAGGAGGAACCAGCTCATTCGTGTTGGTGTTGGGGCTGGGCTGTGGAGATGCGGCGGGCGTATACGAACAGGTGACACTGGCGTCAGCCACTGGTGGTGGTGGGACTAGAGAAGTTGAACTAGAGGCTGCCGCTTTCTCTTCTCTGTCGCTAGCATCAATAATAATAACGTTAGCATTCTCGTCCTCTCTGCCCGCGGCGCCTGGCTCAGCCTCTTTAACGTTGCTGCTACTAGTGCTAGCCAGGCTAGCCTTACCTGACAGGGTGAAAAAAGTAGCGATAGTTGGTATGCTTTGCCGAAGTAACGCGCTTTTTCTGTCCCTTTCCTGTTTAGACTTTAACTTAGCAGCTCCGCTTTCCCACCGTTTTACTTTTTTATCCATGTTTTTTGAGTGTCAGTCATATGATCAATTGATCATACAGTACTACTCGAGACGAGTCTTAGCCTACTTGATCAACTTGCAAGTGCAATTCTCGCGATCAGTGGTCACCTGACCTGACAGTGACCCCTGGACCTGGAAGTCAGTGTCACGTAGACTCAACGTCTCTCACCCCTCATTATCAAACAATTTGCAATACAATTTTTTTTATAAAAATAGATAGAGAAGAGATGAGATGATACTAGTAGTCACTATAGATGCTGTGAAAGTAAATGCTGGATGAGGATCTGATTATATATATTTTTTTTTCGTATCTCTCTTTTTTTTTTTTTTTACTAGTGTGTAGTGTGGAGGCCCCTAGTCGCGTTATTTCTAAACCTAGCCGCATTTCTGGCAAGACGCTCTCTGATTGGCCGACGCCTGTTTCTACACTGGTTAAGCTTGGCACTCTTTCGAAGTTGGTTAAGGTTAGAGTTTGTCTTAGAGCGTGACAGGCTGACGGCAAGTTATTTCGACGGTTAAGCTTAGGCACTCTTTCGAAGTTGGTTAAGGTTCGAGTTTGTCTTAGAGCATGGCGATAGAACGCCAGGTAGTTTGCAGGCTGTTTGACGAGGAAATGGGCAAAGACACAGCTCGTCACACGATTGGGCAAACATGTCAGTGGCCAATCAGAGAGCGTCAGTCAGTGCCAATCAGAGAGCGTCTGCCAGAAATGTGGCTAGGTTTAGAAATAACGGCCCCTAGGGCCCTAGTCACTAGGGGGAGCTCGATGATATCCGCTATCAGCACCGACGGGTCTCTGCTGTCTGTCATGAATAATGATCCCAATCTGCTTTATTCGTGTTGGGGCTGTGTCTATTCTTGGCCAATCAGAGCGCAGAACGCGAACGCGGAACTGGAAATCTGTTGGTAAAAGTATTCAGGCGTCGGGGCTGGGATGTGGAGATGCAAGTTTTGACTTTTTATTGCTGTTTTTACCTCAAACGGAAAACCTCAAACTCTTATGAAGAGGAGAAAAAATACTCAGATTAGCCACTTGCAGACGGCAGGGTGTGACCTACTGTATATTTTAGTTGATGAAATATTTTTGTTGATGAAATATGTTTTCATTCAGTGTCACAGTATGACATCGATCTCTAAAATAAGAAAAAAAAAAAAAAAAATGTGGCTCTAGTGACGAGGGGCCTCCAAAAATGTTTAAAATAAAAGTTAAAAAAAAATAAACAAATATTTGGGGCCTCTAGTGACGAGGGGCCCCCAAAAAAAAGAAAATAAAAGTAAAAAAAAAAATATATATATAATTTGGGGCCTCTAGTGACGAGGGGCCTCCAAAAGGCCTCTAGTGACGAGCGGCCTCCAAAGAAATAAAAAATGAAAGTTAAAAAAAAAATTAAAAAAATTTGGGGCCTCTTGTGACGAGGGGCCTCCAAAAGGCCTCTAGTGACGAGTGGCCTCAAACAATAAAAAATTTAAGTTAAAAAAAAATAAATAAAAATGTTTGGAGTGACGAGGGGCCCCCAAAAAAATAAATAAATAAAATTGTTTAAATTTTTTTTTTTTTTTTTGAGGCCCCTCATCACTAGAGGCCCACGGGCCGCGGCCCGGTCGGCCCGGTCGTTAATCCGGCCCTGGGTGGAGCGCAGGAAGGTTAAGGTGCTTTTTAAATTGTGCAATATGTTTACTCATTTTGATGTATTCAGGTAAGTTATTCCACAACTTCACTCCACAAACGGATATGCACATGCTTTTCAGCGTAGTGTGTACCATTGGTTGTTTAAGATTCCCTCTCCCTCTTAAAGTTATATTCTCCTTCCCTGTCTCTGAACCATCTTTGAATGTTGCATGGATTAATTTATATCTGGCTTTGTATACAATGAGAGCAGTTTTGAAATCAACTAGGTTCATACATTTCAGTAGCTTGTAGCTTTATAAATAAGTTATTGTTGTGTTCATATCCTACATTGTTGACTAGTCTTATTGCATGGTGCATATTGGCTGTAGAGTGCTTTTGTAGGTAGTATTACCCCACACCTCCGCACAGTAGTTCATATATGGAAGGAAGAGCATACAGTACAATGTATACAGTGTTTTTTTTTGTTTAGAATGTGTCTTATCTTACTTAAAACTCCAACACGTGCCAATTTTGTCCTGACATATTTGACTTGATGTTTCCAGTTGAGTTTGTGGTATATTATTACACCCAGAAATGTATTCTCAAATACCCTTTCTAGTTTAATACTATCAATCATTAGTTCAACCGGTGTGTTTTCTTGTATATCACATTTACCAAATATCATGAATTTTGTTTTCTTTTTTTTTTGTATTTTCTTTTTTTATAATTTTTTAAACAAACACATAAACAAACATGACAACACACGATAATATATACATCTTTTGGTGTATATTTGGTTTTCTTTATATTTAATGATAATTTATTTGCATCAAACTCAGCTGCAACATTATTTAACAGCTTTTGGAGATTCTCTCCCTCACAGAAGACATTTGTATCGTCTGCAAAAATTACTTTTTTCAATATTTTAGACGCATTACTTTATACTTTATAATATTTATGTACAGTATGAATAGTTTAGGGCCGAGAATTGACCCTTGCGGCACACCACAGGTTATGTTTGACTGAGTGGACCTGTACTCCCCCAACTGTACAAACTGTTTAATTAAGGTCATGTCAATGCCATTCCAATCTGTTGATGTTTTAGTTTTTTAATTGTTCACAATATCAATAATTTATAATAATTTTAGTTTATCCGTATTTGCCTGGGTTTCATTATTAAAAATAATTAGAAACACCTCCCCCTTGTGGCGGGGTTATCTCCTCTGCCAGTTTAGGCCCCACATTTACAAATAATCTGTTGAATCCTTCTGCCACTTAATTTTTCTTACTTACTGACTTTCCCTCATCAATAAATTCATCTGGAAAGCCAGAATAGTTGGTTTATTTCTTATAATTGAGTTTAATATATTCCATGTTCCCTTTATGTTATTTAAAAAAAATCGAATACATAATTAGAGTACTCTTTCTTACATTTTCTAACAATATCAGTTCGTTTATTTTTGTATAGTTTATACTGTATTTCTGTCTCTTTATTTCTATGTTTTATAAATTCTCTAAGGCATAGGTGTCAAACTCATGGCCTGCGGGCCAAATGCGGCCCGCCACGTCATTTGATGTGGCCCCCCCAAGAGCTCTGGTAAAACATTTTTTTTTTTTTCTTTTTTTTTACATTAATCTTGGGTTAAAAAATAGCGGCGTTAAAATAATTGTGGGTTAATGCGTTAATAAAGCTTTGACAGCCTTAGTTATTACACATTCTTACACATACATGTGTGTTGAACATCTGAGGTATTGATGAAGTAACAAAGGAAAAAAGCCAAAAGCACTTACTCCTCAGACATTCTTTGACAATTTTACAGCCCAAAATACAAAAAAGATCCAGGCGGAATAGGTAACAAAGGGTTGAAGAAATATTGTCTGAACTGTCAGATGCAAGCTGGCTGTGTGACATAACCGAGCATCTCGCTCAATTGAATAAGAAGCTGTAGGGACGCAAACAAGTCCCACCCAAAACTTGACCAATATAGTTGTGAACTGAGACAACCCTTATTTTGTTATTTTTGAGTACAGTTACAGTTGTGTGTTCATGCAGACACATAATAGCAATTTCATTACGAATTGAAAATGGGGGACCCTGATGTAAACAAGTCGAAAGTCTTTCTCTGGTCTGCATCCCCTTAACAATTGTGTGTATTGAGCTGTACTGTACTGTACCCATTCTGCAATCTGTTAATTAAAGTTAATTAAACTATCTTCCATTAGTTGGATGTATGGCCTCTGCAAGGTTGTGTGCAGCCATTTGTTTTTGTAACATCTGCTACATCTGTCCCACGCGTTCTTTGCAGCTCACAGTTGTTAGTTCTGCCCCTCTTGACTGTGACAAAAAGGTTTTGAACAAACTTGTCATAGCTTGTATTTGATGATATTCTTCTTTGTTATTTACTTGAATGGTTTGATCATTGATTGATGGAGTAATATGGGGTTCTGATAAACTAAAATTATTTGTTAAAATAACATAAGCTAACATATATTTGTACATCTATGCAAATGCATATGCAATATGTATAACTTGAATAAGTAATAAATACAGAAACAACATGTTTAACGATATGTAAATGAGTAGCTACATTTATTTTACATTACATTAACATTTATACAGTCTTTGGCCTTTTGAGGGCAACCATAATGCTGATCTGGCCCTCTGTGAAAATGAGTTTGACACCCCTGCTCTAAGGTGTTCTTTTTTTTGCAGGCATTCAACAAACCTCTCGTAATCCAGGGTTTTTCAGATTTTTTCGCATTTTTTCTACTTTGCTGCATTGGACAGCTTCTGTCATATAACAGCAGAGACATATTGAGAAAATAATCATAAGCAGAATCCACATCTACCGATTCATATACATTTCTCCAATCATGTGATAATAATTATTTTCTGAACCTATTTAAAGTGTCCTCCGTTGTTAATCTCCTTTGCATAATTACTTTACTATCATCAATCACTTTAACATCACAATGATAGACTACAAACACCAGTAAATGATCACTAATGTTGTTTATTAGTCCACTCTCTATATTAGCTATTCAATTATTAGTAAGTATATTATCTATTAGTGTTGCTGAGTGACATGTGATTCTACTCGGTTTTGTAATGATATAAACTCCTACTATACATTGGATCCTTAAATTCTTCTATCAATGATAGTTTGTGAGGATTTATCTATAAAAAAAATCTATATTATAATCACCACAAATAAGAGTAACCTTCTGGTCGGTGTTTGTAATCATACCTTCCATCATTTCTCTGAACCTTTCTATGCTAGAGCTGGGAGCTCTGTAAATGCAACTGACAATGATATTCTTGCTTTTTCCCATGTCAATTTCAATAACAATGCAGTCACATAAGTCGCCAATTACCATTGTAATTATGGTAATATATATGGTAAGCATAAATATATATATATATATATATATATATATATATATACAGCATTATTGTACATGATGTCTATTAGTTATATGGGTTACATGCAGGTGTATAAGTAGGCATACAAAATCACACAAATATGATGTGCATCCTGCATTTACTAGATTATCCACGCTTACATTTTACACTATACATTTAGTCATTTAGCTGACACTTTTATCCAAAGCGAAGTTCTGTACAACAAGTCATCAGGAAGGGCACAACTCTATCAGCTGAGTAACAATGTTCATCAAAGTGTTGAGTGCTGCATGATAAGTACACACACACACACACACACACACACACACACACACACACACACACACACACACACACACACACACACACACACACACACACACACACACACACACACACACACACACACACACACACACACACACACACACACACACACACACACACACACACACACACACAGTGAGGCCAGGGAGGGACGGCTTTATCCTGTCTGGTCGTTTGACCTGGCTCGAGGAAGGCCGCTAGGCCAGCTGTTCTAGTGTTAACACATGGTTTCCTAAGCTTCACTGTGGTCAGGGTTAACACATCACTCCCTGAGCTCTGCAGACACACTCGTAACCACGCTGTCCGGACGGTGATGCATGGCTGTTGTCCTTTGCCACAGTACATTACCCGCTGTTGGATTATTCAAAGTGCACTTCCCAGCATGTACTTTGGCTGTCTCGTTTTGTGTAGATGGAGAACTGCATGCTGGGAAGTTAATGGAGCCTCCTTATCCGACCCCAGGAAACGTGTCCCTTGATAACGGTCCTCCCAGTGCCACTTTGAATGCACTTTGGAGATCCATCAGTAGAAGGTACAGTAGGTCAGATTATGTCGTCTGAGATCAGATACGCTAAGGTGGTAATTAACCTTTCCCTTACCTTTCAAGTAACAATGTCAAGGGATTTTCATGCCTTTGCAACTAAATCCATGTAAACACACTATACATGTATAAAAACATTGTGGCAGAACCATATCACTTGTTACTGTGTTTTTTTATCACAAAAAAAAGTCATCAGAGAATGTAAATAAAGCACTAATTGTTAAAGTTAGAGGTTCTATGTAGGATTGCAAGTAACTGTATTTAACTGTTTCCACTGGCTGCACATAACTGTTTCCACTAGAGGGCGCTCTGGGCGGAGCAACTAATGCTGCCACCAGGTGGAGAGTATTTAAGGAGATCTCTCCTCCCTCTCTACCTCTTTCCCCACCTGCCTCTCACGGAGAGGAGAACTCATGTGCTGCTGCTTTACCATGCAAATAATAAACCACGCTGATTAATGGCTGAAGTTAGAAACCATGTCTCTTGACCACAATATTGTTGCCCCATAGCCAGATTCTGTCAACACTAATCGACCACAGGAAAAAGGCTACATAATGTACGTTATGTTATAGCCACAAGTCATATTTTTACATTTTGTACAGGCAAAAGTCCAAAACAAACAGCTTGATCGGGAGTCAAACGAACAATGGTCCTGATTCTCGAACGGAGCATACATACAAGTTAGCAAGGAATGCCTTCGTAACTCGATTTACGTACTTATTCGGCATTCTCGAACCGCTTCGTTTTGTACATTTGTTGTAGGATTTATGTAGGATTTACGAACTCGAAAAGGCAGTCATGAGTTGGACAGACTGGTGAGCGCCCTGTTTTCAACAGCTTTCTTTGGGACAAGTCATTGGGGATTGTCATAATCACGGCGAGAGCCTTCTTCACTCCTCCTCATCCTCCCCCCACATTCACCACGGAAGCCCCACAACTTCTTCACTCCTCCTCATCCTCTCCCACATTCACAACGGAAGCCTCACACCCATATATGGGCAGCACCCCTTCACACACTGTCAAGCTCCTCACTCCACACGGCTGTACCTCATCCCCTGATTCACACGCTGCCAGGCACCTCACTCAACACAGCTGTACCTCATTCCCTGATCAGCAAGACACTACATCTACCGACAGATTCTGACCAGACCTCGTCGTGGTGTTATTCTAGTTACCTAGGTACGACGACTCAGCCTGAAGCCCTGCTAACCTGCTCTTGTGATTATTCCTTGCTCTAATCTTGTTTCTCTTGTTCCCAGGACCTCCGCTCCAGTGCACCTCCCTGCCTGGACATCTCGTGATGTACAAGGAGTGCTCCTGCTCACTATCGACACAAGAACCCCAAGAACATTCTAATCCCTGTTTGTTGCACATTTCTGATGTCAAACTGTCTGCTTGGGGAACAAACAACATTAAAACACCCTAAAACGCTCCATTCTCTCTTCTCCTGTGTTCAGCTATTCGGCTCTGCCTAAACCCATTCTCAGAGAACACCACGACCAAGATGACGAGCCCGGCTGCACACAAGCTCGAGGAATGGAGAAAATTCCAGAGGGAATCCGTGAGTACCGTCAACGGCCACACCGTTCTGGTAAACCAACTCTCACACTCAATGGATGTAATCACTGCTCAGCTTAACGCTCTCACACTCAGCTCTGCAGAGCGAGACAAAGAATGTGCCCGTTTTGATACATACATCACGACCCAGCAAGACTCGCTAGACGCCCCACCTGTGGCTACGGTTCCCCCGCACAGAGAGCCCCATGTCCCCGCACCTGAGCGTTATGACGGGAACGTCTCTAAGTGTCGAGCCTTTCTTTTTCAATGTTCATTAGTATTCGGGCAACAGCCACACACATTCCAGAGTGAGAAGTCTAAAGTCGCTTACCTGTCGGGTCTGCTCACAGGTCCTGTGCTAGAATGGGCCACCACTCTCCACTTCAGTAATTCCCTCCTCTGCCGTTCATATTCCGCATATATCGACGAGATGCGCAAAGTCTTCGACCACCCTCCTGGGGGCTCGGATAGAATGGCCAGCTTGTTCACAATCCGCCAAGGAATTCCATATCCTGGCAGCAGGTTCCGATTGGGGTGACACGCCATTACGAGGGGCATTTCGCCAAGGCCTCAGCGACGTCCTAAAAGATGAATTGGTGTCCCTAGACGAGTTAATTTATTTAGCCAGAGAACTGGACACGCGCCTTCGCGAACGCCGCAGAGAAAAGGCTAGCAGTTCTCGCCCTCCATTGCCCAGCTCGCCTCACTCTCCCCCCTCCGGGCGCACCGTCCACGCCGTCTGCGCCGAAAATAGTTCCTCTGAGCCCATGGACCTAGACCGCTCTCGCCTCCCACCCAGCGAGCGCCGTCACAGACTCGCGACGGGGGCATGTTTGTACTGCAACCAACTCAGCCACTCCATTGCTTCATGTTCGATTCGCCCAAACGACAGGGCTCGGCAGTGACGCTGGGCGCCTGTTCGAGCCTTGACATTGCCCCCAGCTCCGGTCCAAATATGCAATTCAGTGCCACGCTGTGTCACAATGGCCAGTCACTCCCGCTGTCCGCACTGGTCGAGTCAGGTGCTGATGAAAACCTCATCGATGCTGGGGTAGTTTCCCGCTTCCGCATTGCTACCGATACCCTGCCAATTCCCCACAACGCTCGCGGGTTAAACGGGAAGTTGCTCACGCGAATAACTCACCACACCGAGCCTCTCCGCCTCCTACTGTCAGCGAACCATAGCGAGAGTATCCGCTTTCACGTCACTAACTCCCCCCATAATCCCATTGTCCTTGGCATGCTGTGGCTAAAACTACATAACCCCATCATAAACTGGCCAACAGGCCTGGTTACGAGTTGGAGCGCTCACTGCCACGCCTCCTGTCTACAATCAGCTCGGCCACCACTGGAGGTCACTGGTTCTCGCATTCCCAATGAACCCATTGACCTGTCTGCCGTTCCTCCTATTTATTTTTAGTAAACAACAGGCCCTCTCCTTACCACCTTATCGCCAGTGCGACTGTGCTATTGATCTGCTCCCGGGAGCCCCGCTCCCCGCTAGTCGCCTGTTTAACCTCTCACGGCCGGAGAGGGAGTCCATGGAAAAATACGTCCACAAGTCCCTGGCCTCAGGCATTATTACCCCCTCCTCCTCTCTGCGCGGGTTTCTTTTTAGTTTCCAAGAAGGATGGCTCCCTTCGCCCCTGTATTGACTACCGGGGTCTCAATAACATCACGATCAAAAACAAGTACCCCCTGCCATTGATTAACTCTGCTTTTGAACCCCTGCAAGGTGCCACCATTTTCACGAAGCTGGACCTCAGGAATGCCTATCACCTTGTCCGTGTCCGAGAGGGGGACGAATGGAAGACGGCCTTTAAAGGGGAGATGAAGCATAGCGATATACACATAGTCATAGCATCAAATTAGTATTTAGATAAACCACAGAAAAAATAACGTTATAAAAATAAGGCGTTTCTAAGAAAAAACTATTTGTAATGTCCATTTATGTAGCATTTATGAACATGTGCGCCACCATTTTGTTGCTGACGTCACGGTGTTGGTTTGGTGTATACACTGCTGGTTAGCTGCATAGTAAACATGGACTGTCGGGTCAGTCAAATGTTGCCTACCAAACAACAGGACCGCGGTGGTTCTTTTTGTATTGCTCCTGGCTGTTCAAACTAATTTTACCGTGTGAAAGAGAGGAAAGTTGGTTAATTTCCACAAACTACCAGTGAAAAGAACAGTGTTGTTGGCACGTTGACTCAGGCTGGCTGCACTCAGGCGGCGCGATCAGCCTGTTGGACAGGGAAAGAGGATCTGCAGCGAACACTTCATTGCCTCGGATTATGTTGTTGGGGGTGGGAGGTTTGTCCAGAAGACCACTAATCAGCTGAAGCCTGATGCGGTTCCCTCGGTCTTCGACAGACAGACCGGCGCAGGCAGTTCAGCGTCGCGCGGAGCATTTAGCCTGCTGGCTACGTAGCTCCACTTCAACCAGCCGAGCGTCGGGAGCTCCAGCAGCTTGTCGATGTGCTGGAGCCTCGGCAAGCTAACGTTAGCTGGCTCCAGCAGCTTGTCGATGTGCTAATAGCCTCGGCAAGCTAACGTTTGCTGGCTCCAGCACATCGACAAGCTGCTGGATCCTCGGCAAGCTAACGGTAGCTGGCTCCAGCACATCGACAAGCTGCTGGAGCCAGCTACCGTTAGCTTGCCGAGGCTATTAGCACATCAACAAGCTGCTGGAGCCAGCTACCGTTAGCTTGCCGAGGCTATTAGCACATCGACAAGCTGCTGGAGCCAGCTACCGTTAGCTTGCCGAGGCTATTAACACATCGACAAGCTGCTGGAGCCAGCTACCGTTAGCTTGCCGAGGCTCCAGCACATCGACAAGCTGCTGGAGCCAGCTACCGTTAGCTTGCCGAGGCTATTAGCACATCGACAAGCTGCTAGAGCCAGCTACCGTTAGCTTGCCGAGGCTATTAGCACATCGACAAGCTGCTGGAGCCAGCTACCGTTAGCTTGCCGAGGCTATTAGCACATCGACAAGCTGCTGGAGCCAGCTACCTTTAGCTTGCCGAGGCTATTAGCACATCGACAAGCAGCTGGAGCCAGCTACCGTTAGCTTGCCGAGGCTCCAGCACATCGACAAGCTGCTGGAGCCAGCTACCGTTAGCTTGCCGAGGCTATTAGCACATCGACAAGCTGCTGGAGCCAGCTACCGTTAGCTTGCCGAGGCTATTAGCACATCGACAAGCTGCTGGAGCCAGCTACCGTTAGCTTGCCGAGGCTATTAGCACATCGACAAGCTGCTGGAGCCAGCTACTGTTAGCTTGCCGAGGCTATTAGCACATCGACAAGCTGCTGGAGCCAGCTACCGTTAGCTTGCCGAGGCTATTAGCACATCGACAAGCTGCTAGAGCCAGCTACCGTTAGCTTGCCAGGGCTATTAGCACATCGACAAGCTGCTGGAGCCAGCTACCATTAGCTTGCCGAGGCTCCAGCACATCGACAAGCTGCTGGAGCCAGCTACCGTTAGCTTGCCGAGGCTATTAGCACATCGACAAGCTGCTGGAGCCAGCTACCGTTAGCTTGCCGAGGCTATTAGCACATCGACAAGCTGCTGGAGCCAGCTACCGTTAGCTTGCATAGGCTCCAGCACATCGATAAGCTGCTGGAGCCAGCTACCGTTAGCTTGCCGAGGCTATTAGCACATCGACAAGCTGCTGGAGCCAGCTACCGTTACCTTGCATAGGCTCCAGCACATCGACAAGCTGCTGGAGCCAGCTACCGTTAGCTTGCCGAGGCTCCAGCACATCGACAAGCTGCTGGAGCCAGCTAACGTTAGCTTGCCGAGGCTCCAGCACATCAACAAGCTGCTGGAGCTCCCGACACTCGGCTGGTTGAAGTGGAGCTAGGTAGCCAGCAGGCTAAATGCTCCGCGACGCTGAACTGCCTGCGCCGGTCTGTCTGTCGAAGACCGAGGGAACCGCATCAGGCTTCAGCTGATTAGTGGTCTTCTGGACAAACCTCCCACCCCCAACAACATAATCGGAGGCAATGAAGTGTTCGCTGCAGATCCTCCTTCCCTGTCCAACAGGCTGATCGCGCCGCCTGAATGCAGCCAACCTGAGCCAACGTGCCAACAACACTGTATTTTTCACTGGTAGTTTGTGGAAATTAACCAACTTTCCTCTCTCTTTCACACGGTAAAATTAGTTTGAACAGCCAGGAGCAATACAAAAAGAACCACCTGTTGTTTTGTAGGCAACATTTTATTTACTGACTGACCCGACAATCCATGTTCACTATAGGCAGCTAACCAGCAGTGTACTGTATACACCAAACCAACACCGTGACGTCAGCAACAAAATGGCGCCGCCCATGGCGAAAACAGGGAAATTATATTTGATTTTTCAGACAAATAAGCAGGATTTCACATTTTATTATAGGACCCTGTCTTACACAAGGTACACACCAAACAAACTAGGATCACATTGTTCAATGCTTCATCTCCCCTTTAAGACCCCGCTCGGTCACTTCGAGTACAAGGTAATGCCCTTTGGGCTGACCAACACCCCTGCTGTCTTCCAGGCCCTTGTCAATGACGTTCTCCGTCATGTCCTTAACCGCTCTGTTTTTTGTTTATTTGGATGACATTCTGATTTTTTCACGCTCTATGGAGGAGCACGTCCAGCATGTCCGCCGGGTCCTCCAACGCCTACTGGAGAACAAGCTGTTCGTCAAGGCGGAGAAGTGTGAGTTCCACGTCTCCTCCATCGGGTTCCTCGGCTACATTATAGAGAGCGGCCGGATCTGGGCGGACCCCGAGAAGATCAAGGCGGTGTCCGACTGGCCACGGCCCACCAACGTCAAGCAGCTCCAACGCTTCCTCGGGTTTGCTAACTTCTACCGGCGTTTCATCAGGGACTACAGCCGGGTCGCTGCACCCCTTACCCAAATCTGACAAGGTGGACTCCGCCTTCGCCGAGCTGTGCCGGCGCTTCACCTCCGCGCCCATCCTCGTCCAGCCGGGCACGTCACGCCAGTTCGTGGTGGAGGTGGACGCCTCCAGTACCGGAGTGGGGGCAATTCTCTCCCAACGCTCCGCTCTCGACCAGAGACTGCACCCCTGCGCCTTCTTCTGACCAACGGCCAGTCGGAGCGGGCCAACCAGGACCTGGGGTCCGCCCTCCACTGCGTAACGACCCGGGACCCCTCCGGCTGGAGTGCTTTCCTGCCGTGGATCGAGTACGCCCACAACTCTTTGTCCTCCGCGGCCACAGGTCAGACCCCTTTCGAGTCCTCTCTGGGCTACCAACCCCCACTGTTCCCCGCACAGAAGGAGGAGATCGCTGTTCCCTCGGTGCAGGAACACCTTCGCCGCTGCAGGAGAATTTGGGAGGACACAAGGGCCGTGCTTCTCCGCTCCGCTGACCAGAACTGCCGCTTCGCCAACCGCCACCGGACCCCGGCCGCCGATTATCAACCAGGTCAGATGGTTTGGCTCTCATCTCGGGATCTGCCACTCAAATCAGTTTCCCGAAAACTCACCCCCAGTTTTGTTGGTCCCTACAAAATCATGTCACTCATTAACCCCTCTGTCGTCAAACTCCAGCTTCCCTCCCATATGCGAATTCACCCCTCTTTCCACGTCTCCCAGCTGAGACCGGTGGTCTCCAGTCCCCTGTCTCCCCCAGCTCCGAAGCCTCCCTCTCCGCTGGTCATCGACGACCACCCGGACTACATTGTCCGGCAGTTGCTGGATGTGCAGCGCCGCGGCTACCAGTACCTGGTCGACTGGGAGAGCTATGGCCCAGAGGAGCGCAGCTGGGTCTCCCGCCAGGTGGTTCTGGACCCGGACCTCATCCGGGACTTCCATCGGGCCAACCCTGACAGGCCGGGAGGGCGCCCGTAGAGGGGGGGTCCTGTCATAATCACGGCGAGAGCCTTCTTCACTCCTACTCATACTCCCCCCACATTCACCACGGAAGCCCCACACCTTCTTCACTCCTCCTCATCCTCTCCCACATTCACAACGGAAGCCTCACACCCATATATGGGCAGCACCCCTTCACACACTGTCAAGTTCCTCACTCCACATGGCTGTACCTCTTCCCCTGATTCACACGCTGCCAGGCACCTGACTCAACACAGCTGTACCTCATTCCCTGATCAGCAAGACACTACATCTACCGGCAGATTCTGACCAGACCTCGTTGTGGTGTTATTCTAGTTACCTAGGTACGACGACTCAGCCTGAAGCCCTGCTAACCTGCTCTTGTGATTATTCCTTGCTCTAATCTTGTTTCTCTTGTGCCCAGGACCTCCGCTCCAGTGCACCTCCCTGCCTGGACATCGTGCTGCACAAGGAGTGCTCCTGCTCTCTCTCGACACAGACCTGTGTCTTCTGCCCACACCTGCACTGGGAGTGCACCTGTCCTCACCCCCCAAGAACATTATAATCGCTGTCTGTTGCACATTCCTGATGTCAAACTGTCTGCTTGGGGAACAAACAACATTAAAACACCCTAAAACGCTCCATTCTCTCTTCTCCTGTGTTCAGCTATTGGGCTCTGCCTAAACCCATTCTCACAGGGATTGCCGATCCTACAGACATACATGGAATAAAATAATTATAATTATAATGAATACGACAATATTTGTATCATTAACAATTATGCTTTGCATTTATAGTTTGCTGACTCAATGAGGCATCGTCAGCATTACACACACTGCAAACTCAATAAATAAGAATTAAACCGATCGCCGCGGATATAGCTACTGTATAGTGGAATATACTGTATTAATATGCCATCATACTGTTTTCTTCTCTATATTATTTATTGTTGGTTTATAGTCCTATTGCTAGAATTAAATAAATGCATGGAGAAACGTCTTAGTGAGGTAGCATCAGCGCACGAGCACACACACATACATGCACAATTTATCGTTCCAGAAAAGTGGGCTTCTATTATTCTAATGACTTGTTTTATTAGGTATTATAGTAGTCCTACTGTCCTACTGTAGAACATGACATATTAGCATGACATCTCATTTACTAATGTCAATACTGAACAACTGCACGATTGGCTCTTGACAAGCTGTGCAGTGCAATGCCGAACCTCTGCTGTTTTGCATATGGCCCTCATCCTTTTGCACACACCTTATAAGTAGCTGGCAGGGCATGTCTGTATGTAAATTCAATGAATGAGAATGCACATTTCAGTTTAAGAATGAGTGACGTATTTCATTCATGGGAACCCAGCTGTGAACATTTTGCCCAGTTACGGAGACCTCGCTCAGGAAACCGGAGGATTTTTGTAAATCTGTTGGTACCAAGATATTTACAAAGTGCTCTCACCACTAGACTAAGACACCCACCCTGTTGATACAAACACAGCAATACTATGATGGTGATTTGTTTTGATGTTTAACAGTTATGGTTAAGATATAGGGTTAGGGTTATGGTTAGGTTAAGGTAAGAGTGTGGTTACGGTTATGGTTAGTTTAAGGTAACAGTGTGGTTGAGGTTGTAGTCATGTGGTCAATAAGTACTTTTTTAAGACATTGGGCTGTTTTTGCACCAGTGTTTGTTGTAGCTGAAAACAAATGGTGCATTTATTATTAATTTCAAAACTTGGTATGCAGTCATGTAAGTCACTTAATGCATTCCTGACCAACTACCTTGAACCTACTGAGTTGCTCAGATTGAACCTCTTCCACACCAACCATGTTTAGTCTGGTCTGATATGAACCTCTTCCACACCAACCATGTTTAGTCTGGTCTGATACAGTACACTGAATGGTCTCATACAGTACACTGAACAGTCTGATACAGTACACTGAATGGTCTCATACAGTACACTGAACAGTCTGATACAGTACACTGAATGGTCTCATACAGTACGCTGAATGGTCTGATACAGTACAATAAACAGTCTAATACAGTTCACTGAACAGTCTGATACAGTACACTGAACAGTCTGATACAGTACACTGAACAGTCTGATACAGTACACTGAACGGTCTGATACAGTACACTGAACGGTCTGATCCAGTACGCTGACCGGTCTGATACAGTACACTGAACGGTCTGATACAGTACACTGAACGGTCTGATACAGTACACTGAGCGGTCTCATACAGTAGCCCACACTGAACATATCAGTACATAAAATACAATACAATACAATACAATACAGTAAAATATAATATAATAGAAATCCTTTATTTATCCAGAGGGGAATTCTGCAGTACACTGAACATCTCTGATACAGTTTGCTGAACGGTCTGATATAGTACACTCACTGAAGGGTCTGATACAGTACACACTGATACAGTATGCTGCTGAACAGTTTGATACAGTATGCTGCTGAACGTCTCTGATACAGTATGCTGCTGAACAATCTGATACAGTATGCTGCTGAACGTCTCTGATACAGTATGCTGCTGAACGTCTCTGATACAGTATGCTGCTGAACAGTTTGATACAGTATGCTGCTGAACAGTTTGATACAGTATGCTGCTGAACGTCTCTGATACAGTTTGCTGCTGAATGTCTCTGATACAGTATGCTGCTGAACGTCTCTGATACAGTATGCTGCTGAACGTCTCTGATACAGTATGCTGCTGAACAGTTTGATACAGTATGCTGCTGAATGTATGTGATACAGTATGCTGCTGAACAGTTTGATACAGTATGCTGCTGAACGTCTCTGATACAGTATGCTGCTGAACAGTCTGATACAGTATGCTGCTGAACGTCTCTGATACAGTATGCTGCTGAACGTCTCTGATACAGTATGCTGCTGAACGTCTCTGATACAGTATGCTGCTGAACGTCTCTGATACAGTATGCTGCTGAACGTCTATGATACAGTATGCTGCTGAACGTCTCTCGTACAGTATGCTGCTGAACGTCTATGATACAGTATGCTGCTGAACGTCTCTGATACAGTATGCTGCTGAACGTCTCTGATACAGTATGCTGCTGAACGTCTCTGATACAGTATGCCGCTGAACGTCTCTGATACAGTATGCTGCTGAACGTCTCTGATACAGTATGCTGCTGAATGTCTCTGATACAGTATGCTGCTAAACAGTTTGATACAGTATGCTGCTGAACAGTTTGATACAGTATGCTGCTGAACAGTCTGATACAGTATGCTGCTGAACAGTCTGATACAGTATGCTGCTGAACAGTTTGATACAGTATGCTGCTGAACGTCTCTGATACAGTATTCTGCTGAACGTCTCTGATACAGTATGCTGCTGAACAGTCTGATACAGTATGCTGCTGAACAGTTTGATACAGTATGCTGCTGAACAGTCTGATACAGTATGCTGCTGAACGTCTCTGATACAGTATGCTGCTGAACAGTCTGATACAGTATGCTGCTGAACAGTTTGATACAGTATGCTGCTGAACAGTTTGATACAGTATGCTGCTGAACGTCTCTGATACAGTATGCTGCTGAACAGTCTGATACAGTATGCTGCTGAACGTCTCTGATACAGTATGCTGCTGAACAGTCTGATACAGTATTCTGCTGAACGTCTCTGATACAGTATGCTGCTGAACGTATCTGATACAGTATGCTGCTGAACGTCTCTGATACAGTATGCTGCTGAACGTCTCTTGTACAGTATGCTGCTGAACAGTCTCTGATACAGTATGCTGCTGAACGTCTCTGATACAGTATGCTGCTGAATGTCTCTGATACAGTATGCTGCTGAACGTCTCTGATACAGAATGCTGCTGAACGTCTCTGATACAGTATGCTGCTGAACATCTCTGATACAGTATGCTGCTGAACGTCTCTGATACAGTATGCTGCTGAATGTCTCTGATACAGTATGCTGCTGAACAGTTTGATACAGTATGCTGCTGAACAGTCTGATACAGTATGCTGCTGAACAGTTTGATACAGTATGCTGCTGAACGTCTCTGATACAGTATGCTGCTGAACAGTCTGATACAGTATGCTGCTGAACGTCTCTGATACAGTATGCTGCTGAACAGTCTGATACAGTATTCTGCTGAACGTCTCTGATACAGTATGCTGCTGAACGTATCTGATACAGTATGCTGCTGAACGTCTCTGATACAGTATGCTGCTGAACGTCTCTCGTACCGTATGATGCTGAATGTCTCTGATACAGTATGCTGCTGAATGTCTCTGATACAGTATGCTGCTGAACAGTATCTGATACAGTATGCTGCTGAACGTCTCTCGTACAGTATGCTGCTGAACAGTCTCTGATACAGTATGCTGCTGAACGTCTCTGATACAGTATGCTGCTGAACGTCTCTGATACAGTATGCTGCTGAACGTCTCTGATACAGTATGCTGCTGAATGTCTCTCATACAGTATGCTGCTGAACGTCTCTGATACAGTATGCTGCTGAACGTCTCTGATACAGTATGCTGCTGAACAGTCTCTGATTCAGTATGCTGCTGAACCTCTCTGATACAGTATGCTGCTGAACGTCTCTGATACAGTATGCTGCTGAACGTCTCTCGTACAGTATGCTGCTGAACAGTCTCTGATACAGTATGCTGCTGAACGTCTCTGATACAGTATGCTGCTGAACGTCTCTGATACAGTATGCTGCTGAACGTCTTTGATACAGTATGCTGCTGAACGTCTCTGATACAGTATGCTGCTGAATGTCTCTGATACAGTATGCTGCTGAACGTCTCTGATACAGTATGCTGCTGAACGTCTCTGATACAGTATGCTGCTGAACGTCTCTGATACAGTATGCTGCTGAACGTCTATGATACAGTATGCTGTTGAACGTCTCTCGTACAGTATGCTGCTGAACGTCTATGATACAGTATGCTGCTGAACGTCTCTGATACAGTATGCTGCTGAACGTCTCTGATACAGTATGCTGTTGAACGTCTCTCATACAGTATGCTGCTGAACGTCTCTGATACAGTATGCTGCTGAATGTCTCTGATACAGTATGCTTCTGAATGTCTCTGATACAGTATGTTGCTGAACGTCTCTGATACAGTATGCTGCTGAACGTCTCTAATACAGTATGCTGCTGAACAGTTTGATACAGTATGCTGCTGAACAGTCTGATACAGTATGCTGCTGAACGTCTCTGATACAGTATGCTGCTGAACAGTCTGATACAGTATGCTGCTGAACGTCTCTGATACAGTATGCTGCTGAATGTCTCTGATACAGTATGATGCTGAACGTCTCTGATACAGTATGCTGCTGAACAGTTTGATACAGTATGCTGCTGAACGGTCTGATTCAAAGGATCTCTTAATCTGACTGAAAATAATTTCACACCATTTTGGATTTGTAAATGGACTGCATTTATATAACAGGTTTCACCAAAAGCACTTTACAACTTATGCCTCACATTCACCAACTCACTCAATACATTCACACACCTGACAGTGGAGGCAACCATGAAATGTGCTCAACCTGCTAATCGGGAGCAGTTAGGGGTTAAGTTTCTTGCTCAAGGACACTTCGACACGCTGTCCGGGAGGAGTTGGAATCTAACCGGGAACTTTCCGATTACCAGACGGCCGCTCTACCTCCTCAGCCACTGTCACCCCTGGCTTTGTTACATAATTCTACTGAAATGCACTGTTCAGGGATTCGATCAAATAAAAAGATTATATCACACTAATAATATGGATAATCAACAAACATAACAGATGATTTGGGCCACTTGTAGTAACCCTTGCAAGTAGGGTGACCAAATCCATATGATCCATCCATCCATCCATTTGTTGAAATTGCGGGACAGTAATGAATATGTATACAATAATCATGTTTACATAATGTATTCATTTTGATCAAAATATAAGCATTTAATGTATTAAAAACACAATAGTGTTGTGTCTTAATTGCTTATTATACTCATTATCACTGTATAGAAGAATACCATGCAATCCAACATGCTGTTAAATTACCTACCGACTCCTAGAGGTTATATGGCTATAGAGTTAAGATACATGTACCCTGTGATATCTCTTGTAATGTGATACTGAAGTGCATACATGTACTGTATTACATTGTCTACAAATTACAATGGTAGTGGCTTCCTTGATTCTAAACCTGTGCAGAACACTACAAACATTTCATTTTTCATTCAATGATAATCTGACACAATTTTACAATTATTAAAATGATAATACTTTTAATACTTTTTTTTTATCATACAGTATATACATTACATTTTTTTAAACTTTAATTAACAGGTTAAATGTAAATAGTTATATACAGGATGACTATATAATAACATGAGCATTAGTAGGCCTGTGTTATGGCCTCTAGAGTGTTATCCTCTAAGTCAGGGGTCAGCAACCTTTTTGACATGGAGTGCCTGTTTGAAATATAGTTGTAACTAATGTGCCTCAACAATATGCCATGCATCGTAATTATTTTTTCTCATAATCAGGTATTTTTAATGATAATTTTTACATTATTACATCATTATTGTTATTCTTATTATTAAAAATATTATTATGATGGTTGTATCAACCCTAAATCTGAGTTGGGGGGGGGGGGGGAATGCAATGCAGACAAACAGCTGCATACAGTGCGACCATTTCACTCATATTTGCCCATTCATTTTTGGACACATCACACACCATTGGTGTGTGTACTGTACGTGTGCTGTCATAGCTCCACCTACAGGCCTAATGGAGAACACCAGGATGTGAATGGAGGGTGAATGTGAGGTATATCGTGTAAATAAGTTTTGATTGATCGCAAGACTACACTGTAAAAAAATATATAATAATAAGTTACCAGAACTTAAAAATATTGAGTTCAGTTACTGTGCAACACTTTGACTGCCAGGGGGCGTCTTTAGACGTCTTTGCTGGCGATGCTAAAGTTGCCGGGGGGCGCTTTACGTCGTCTTTATATCAATATTTCAAAAATCTGCGATCTGATCCATAATGTCCCTCCGCTGGCCTGAGACACAAGTGTGATCTCCTCTCAATCCTCTAGCGGTTCAAGACCGCCATCTGGTGGCCGATCGGCAGATCGAAACCGGATGTCAACCTTTAACCCGGTAGGACTCACTCCATATGGGGTCCGGGCACTCGCTAATGTTAGAGAGACTCCGTCTTCACACAGTGAACATCGATCGCTGCAAATAACTCGAAAAAACAACATGATTTGGACGTATATATTATTATACAACCTGGAAATGGACCGACTATTTCAACATCCCATAATGGAAAACTGTCTACCCCACGCTGATCGCCCAACGGCCCGCGGAGACTGGGGTGAGTTTTAGCGTGTAATATTACCGTGTTCGACACTAACTGCTATGATGAACATTTGACCCACATTAGATGATTGGTATAACGCTGCCCACGGAATTATAAACGCCCCCTCGCCCATCCGGTCAACATCAGATGACGTGTAGTAACTTCTAGAAGTACGTCTAGTTGGAATTTTTTATATCGCCCCGATTGCCATCAAACTGTATTTCATCATCAATATAATGCATTTGGGGCTATATATCACGTTCTGGAGAAAGCTGCAGAAAGAGATGAAAACATACTTATACATTAGACCATACTTTACTATGAATATGTGAATGAAAAAGTTTAACGTTGCTACACAATGAACAATACATATAGGACTTTGAATGGGCCCTAATAATGGCAATGTAGCAATAGAATTTAAAAAGTTATAGCCCTGCAAAGAAGGGGACTTTCTCCATAGACAAATAGCGCTGGCAATCTATGGTATATCATTAATTTAACCTTAGGCAACCAAAGTGTTAAGGTTTTCAGTTTTCAATCCATAATAAGTTAACAGAAAAATAAGTACACAACCACATTATTTCAACCTAATAAAACTATGTTTATTGTCATTGTTTTAAGAACACAAGTTGACTTGGTAATACTCACATTTTGAGTAAAAAAAATTGCTTTTAACATGTGCAATGTTCAATGAAATAGAAAAATAAATAATACAATTTGTTGATTAATCCCACTGGTCACAATGGTGACCATAATAATGTTTTTGTTATAAGGCTCTGCAAATGTTACTGAACAGGGCTGTACGCTAAGCTTTTTCACTAGGGGCACACTTGCCCCTAAATGAGAAATTTAGGGGCAAAAAATATTTTTTAGGGGCACATTTTTTAATAACAATTTTACCATTATCTATATCGATTGTTTTTGATTTAAAAAAAAAAAAGAAAAAAGATTATTTTATATATATTTTTTTTAATAAAATATATATATTATATAATCATACTTGTAGTTGTATTATCTGCGAGACATCGCCACCACGCAACAAGTCTAAATGCTCGCTATATGCAACCAGCTCTACTGTCTGTGTGTACTGAGTAGCCTCCAGCTACGGCCAGGATTCTCCGGAGCTGCAGCTGGGCCCTATACAGTGGCCTCCAGCTACAGCCAGGATTCTCCGGCGCTGCAGCTGGTCCCTATTGACTATATTCAGCGTGCCCTCAGCTCGAATACGCATCGACTCAGTGTTATAAGACATTGATATCAGGACGGAGCTATCTGAACTATTTAGTTTAATGGGACGTTTCGTTTTGAACAGTAAGCTAACGCAAGCTATCATGCACTACTAGACTTACTGGAGCATTTGTTGATAGCTATCAGTAGCTAGCCGGCTGGCAGGCTCACCGAGGTCCCAGTGTTTACAACAGCCACGGGTGCGAGAGCGCTGAGGAGGAGCAGACGCCGCAGCTCGCTGATCATACCTGCTGAGTGCTCACTGCTCAGCTCGCGTGAGTGACGTCATCGCGTCATCACACGCCTTGGATAATTTAGGAGTGAAATGCGAATCCAAGGCTTGAAAGCACTACTCGCAAGCCCGCCCCCAGATAATATTTACCAATCGCAACGGCCAATTAAAGGGGCAATTCGCGACGATATCATCGCACTGTACAGCCCTGCTGAATGATGTAGCAATGTATTTCCAGCTAAATTGAAATAATAAACAAATAAAGGGTCTCAATTAAATATGTGGTAGTAAAAATAACCTGTGGGAGGATTTCAACAAGATAAATGCGACAACAGTGCAAAATATTTCACTATAATATTTCAAAGCAAAAAAAAAGGGAAAAAAATATATATAATAATTATATAATATATAATTTTTTGTATGCTGCCCCCTGTGCCTATGCAAATGCCCCCACGTGCCTATGCAGGCACGCGTGCCTAGGGTTGCCTACCCCTGCTCTAAGTGAAATACATATATACAAATGAAAACAGCAGTGAACAACATGAAACAACTATATACAATATATATCCTATGGGGAACAATAGGCTATAGGCTAAGCAAATGACTGTAACACACCCTTCGCATTGCGCGATTTGCGCCTCAATATAGAAATGTGCCTCGGAAAGTTGCAGCACCATGGATAGCACCATAGTGTAGTGCTTGAGGAATTTATATTTATTACTGGACCGTGCAGCTTCCAGTAGAGCCTTCTGACCAAGAGCATATTTATAAAAAGAAATTCGTTTTGACTTGTATTTCTCTCTTCACAAGCTCCACGCTGCATCTATTTCTCTGGTCCGTCCACTTGCCGGTCATGAGGGAGAACAACCTCTCTACGAACGCATTCGTGACCGGGATGCTCAGGAAGAATGAAGCCAGCATGGGTCAGGTTGGGGGTCTGGATGTCCTTCAACAGCAGCCCCCACTTCACTCCAACAGTCGCCTCCATCTCCACCACTTCCTTCTGACGTGGAATGATTAAACAAAACTCCTCATAGAGCGCATCCATGTCTAACATGCTGTTGATCTTGAGGGCTTCAGCTGTAGCGCGCAGGTCAGTGAAGCTGACGTTTCTCTTTAGAGACATGACAGAAAGAGCCTTCAGATAATTCTCATCTGAGAAATCGAACCACTTCTCGAGGTAGACGATGGCAGACCAGGGCCCCGTTCCCCGTACCTGGCTAACTGAGTTAGCCGGATAATTTTCAGCATAGCTTGACTTAAGCCAGACCTTTCGGTTCCCCAAAGTCGGATTTTCTAAATCACCATGGTAACAGATCAGAAAGTTTGAACCTGGTCCGGAGCAGGGTTAAGTTCAGTTAGCTGGATGAACCATGGCCACGCCCTCGCAAAGAAATGCCAGCTCGCTTCCTGAAATATTTCTCACAGTCTAGATCCCATTATACCATTCTGAATTATGTTTTTGTGCTTCGTTTTCCTAGAGGGGGCTTTTGAAATGTATAATAATAGAACTAAATGCTGATAATAAATCATATTCAGCCTATAGATTTACTTTGTCCTAAATAAAATAATGCACGTCATATACGGCGCTCGGAGTCGCGATACACGCTGCATGTGGTTATTTGAATAACGGCGCATTGCAAATGTGAATCCCGCTGGGATATTTTTAATGAATGAAACCTATCGGCCATTTGGCTCTGATTAGTTTCATATATTCTCCGCTGTAGATTTGCTTAACGGAGCACCCAGATTGTGTTTCATTCAAGCATAAAATTGAAGTGTCTATGCGTGGATTGTGGTCTTTGTGGATTATGAATTACGAGGAATCTGAGGATTGTTGAATTGTATCATCACTCACACGTTATTGTGATATTGTAACTGGGATTAAAATGTCTGATGAGATGCGCTGTTTGACGGATTTGAGCAATTGAATGAGCCGTTGACGTCACATTAATGCATTTGAGAATAAAGAGATAAAACTTCATTCAAAAGAAAAATATTCGAAACACGGGTCTCTTGTCCATTGATGGATATATAATGGATATAATTTGTCTGGCACAGTGGTCTAATGGTTAGTGCTCATTCCTGTCAAGTGGACGACCAGAGTTCGAAACCCCGTGTTTCTAATATAATTTTTTTTGGAATATAATATTAATGACTATACGCAAAAGTAGCCTAGTTTTAAGTTAAAATATTATAAATCTACATGCATTGAGGATGTCATTCTTTATATAGCTCTCAAAGTGCACCAAATTGAAGCATTTACATAGCAAAAAGAAGAACAAAAATTTAGAAAAAGGGGGGATTTGAACGCGGGTCGTCTGCGTGAGAGGTATAAGGACTAACTATTAGACCACAGTGCCAGATAAATAAAATATCCATTATATATCCATTAATGGTCAAGAGAGCCGTATCCTTATTCTGAAAGAGTTGAACTAATTATTTTCGCTAGCAAGATCTCATTTGATTATTCATTCCATAAGCCTACTGCCAGCAGGCACGTTTAAGGAAATATAATCTGATTGATTGGGGTAATGAGGGACTTAAAATGTGCCTATAGATTATGCATTTAACTTGTCGGCGAGGCTATTGAGCCGTACTGCATTGTACCCATTCTGCAATCTGTTAATAAAGTTTTAAATCAATCAATCAATGTCGTTAGAAAATCAGGATTTCTGCGATCGACACCTGCTGTCTTTTCAGCTGAGGCGGCCGCGCGCAATTATCCAGAGTCTCAAGCCTGGTTCAAATGAACGAGACTGAATCAGCGTTCGAGGAACAGGAAAATCCCGGATTCAAACATCGGGTTAATTGAATCTGGATAATGGGACTCTTGATCGACTTAGTTGAACCAGGTACGGGGAATAGGGCCCTGTAGAATGATGTGAAGTCTGCTCTTGTCTTTGCCGCTCTCGCATCTGGGAAGTGGCGGAGAAGGACACTGGCCTCTGTTCCAAAGAAGGAATCCGTGAGCCTTTGCTGGAGACAGTTTCCCCATGCAGGGTAGAGAGACAGCTAGCTAGTATGATCGCAGGCAGCCGCAGAATGAGTGGAGTTGTTGTTGTTGTTCAAGTTTCAAGTTTCTTTAATAGTTGTCATACACAAGTACAGAATACTTTTATACAAAATACTTCTTACTGTTTCGCTCCAGAGACTGTGTTAGACAAGATAGTATGAAATAAAATAGTATAGCATGTAAAATAGAAGTAAAAATAGAGGTCACAGTCTTCAGTATAGACATATGTACAATGTTCGATGCAGAATAGAAGTAACTGAGTTACCATACAATATACAATATACTATGCAATGTACTAATATACAATACTATATAGTGCAGAGCAGAAATGGGATGAGGTACAATTTAGGTACAATTTACATTAAGGTGTGCAAGTTGTAGTGCAAATCCTTTACCAATAAATATAAAGTGTAAAGTGTGTTTAGGTGTTCTAAAGTGTGTAAAGTGGGTGCTGCAGTGAGTTGCCCGTTTAAAGTGAGTGTGTGCGTGTGGATGTGTGTGCTGTGTGCATTTGATGGTTGCTGCATAGTGTTTATTGTTCGTTGAGCAGCCTGATGGCCTGGGGATAGAAGCTCCTTCTGAGTCTTTCTGTGCTCGCCTTAAGACTCCGGTATCGCTTGCCTGACCGCAGCAGTTCAAAGAGGCAGTTGTTCGGGTGGCTGGAGTCCTTGATGATTATCTTAGCCTTCCCCCTGCACCGCTTGTTGTAAATGTTCTGGAGGGTGGGAAGCCCCCCTCCAATTGTGCGTTCGGCTGAACGTGTGACTCTTTGTAGTCTGCTACGGTCTTGTGCAGTGCTATTCCCAATATTGTTGTTGTTGTTGTTGTTGTTGTTGTTGTTGTTGTTGTTGTTGTTGTTGTTGTACAAGGCGCCAATAACAGCTTGCATTATATATAGTACCTGGCGCAAGCTGTTCATTGGCGAGCAACTTCGCGCCAGGTACTATTAATGCGCTCGTGCTGGTTAGACTATAGGCTATGTTACATAACGTTACAATGTAGTACTTGCGGTGCGTGCATTAGTGCATGTTTGTTAATGAGAGGACAAAAACAATAATGATTAATAATAATAATAATAATAATAATAATAATAATAATAATAATAATAATAATAATAATAATAATAATAATAATAATAATAATAATAATAATAATAATAATAATAATAATAATAATAATAATAATAATAATAATAATAATAATAATAATAATAATAATAATAATAATAATAATAATAATAATAATAATAATAATAATAATAATAATAATAATAATAATAATAATAATAATTGTTTATTGAAATGCCGGACACTCATTGAAATGCGGGACATTTTTCTTCTGTTGCGGCATGCGGGACAGAGGGCTGAAATGCGGCACTGTCCCGCACAAATCGGGACGTTTTGGCCACCCTACTTGCAAGCTACTCCACGATACAATATCCTGTGCGTGAATGAGGACACCGGTCTGGTTCATGAACCTGCTCGGTTTGCTTTGGGTAAATGAAGAGCTGCCCGATCCGCCGTGCTCTCCACCAGAACTGTACACGGGATGACCTCACAATCGCTTTCAGTACGGCTCTCTAATGACACCGCTCTCCGTACAGCCATAAAATAGTAATCACTGGTAATGTATTCTTCAAAGGCAAATTATTTGGTATAGGTGATCATTTGGATTCCCTAATGATGGCGAATGTGCCCATCCTGCAAACCTGCATCCTTATTTACCTGATTCAAACCATTTAATGGAGTTTCTAATGTAGCCCATCCTGGCCTGTTGTGATTAAATTGGATTTGCTTTGAGCCTTTATCTAGCTGTCTATGATATTTTCTCTTCTCCACACACACACACACACACACACACACACACACACACACACACACACACACACACACACACACACACACACACACACACACACACACACACACACACACACACACACACACACACACACACACACACACACACACGCACGCGCACGCACGCACACACACACACACACACACACACACACACAAAGCGTGATATGAAGCTACAACAAAGGCACTAAAATAGGGCAACACAGTTTAACATTGACTTATTAAATCCTAACATTAAATCCTAACAAACACAGAATGACAGATGAATTTATCAATACAATATATGGTCTGAGTTTATATCCGTTGATCACAAAACCAATTAGGATAGTGGCACATTGTGCCACTTTAATTGATAATATATTCACAAATGACATGGAAAACTGTTCGGTGAGCGGACTGCTCTTGAATGACATCAGTGATCAGGTCAGTTTTTGTGATCTATGAGAAAGAGGACCATATAATCACTTGCAGGAGAATAAGAACAGATTCATCCATAAATGCATTCAGATTTGCATTTGACAGCACAAAACTGGAACAACCTTTATGAAGGTTATTGATATTGATAAAGCGTATGAAATATTTCGTAACACATTTCAATCATTATATGACAAAAACTGCCCAATAAATGGGCAGTTATAATGGGAGGCAAAACCAAAACCATACAAGTAGGCCATCTACAAAAGGACTGCACAATGCTTGTAAAAACAAAATAAAAAAAGAATAGCCTATATAAAAAAATTTAAACATAGAACCATATAGACTGAACATAAATATAAGAAATACACAAATAAACTCACTAATATTATGAGGATAAGCAAGAAGGAATACTATACCAAATGATTAGAGAATAGCAAAAACAATATTAAAGGATATGAAACAGTATTATTAGAAATAGTTCAACTACAAGTTACCCTGGATATTTTACTGACAATGATAGGACATTAAATAATAGGAATGGTGTGGTAAATGGGTTTAACAACTTCTTTGTTAATATACTGTAGGGTCCAACTTGGCAGAGAAAATCAATGTCACACACAAAAGATGGTGGGGATGCTGAGGAGAATTTTTGCAAGAAATCTCAACTCAATTAATAATAATAATAATAATAATAATAATAATAATAATAATAATAATAATAATAATAATAATAATAATAATAATAATAATAATAATAATAATAATAATAATAATAATAATAATAATAATAATAATAATAATAATAATAATAATAATAATAATAATAATAATAATAATAATAATAATAATAATAATAATAATAATAATAATAATAATAATAATAATAATAATAATAATAATAATAATAATAATAATAATAATAATAATAATAATAATAATAATAATAATAATAATAATAATAATAATAATAATAATAATAATAATAATAATAATAATAATAATAATTATTATTATTATTATTATTATTATAATAATAATAATAATAATAATAATAATAATAATAATAATAATAATAATAATAATAATAATAATAATAATAATAATAATAATAATAATAATAATAATAATAATAATAATAATAATAATAATATTAATAATAGCTTCATTTTATATAGCGCCTTTCAAGAGACCCAAGGTCGCTTTACATAGGGGGGGGGGGGGGGGGAAATAACAAAATAACAAACATAGTGGACAGACACAACATATATATAAAGTGAGAAATTCATCTAAAAACTGTAGAAGGAAAATAAATCATAGATATTGTTAGCAAGTGTAAGAATAAAACATCTACCAAATGAAATGGAATTGATATGACACTAATCAAGAAGGTAATTGACAGCATTATAAACCCACTGACCTACATATGTAATATATCCTTCACAACCGATTAATTTCCTCAGAAAATGAAAATTGCAAAAGTTATTCCGTTATATAAAGCTGGAGAGAAACACCACTTCATCAATTATAGGCCAGTATCCTTACTTTGCCAGTTCTCCAAAATATTGGAAAAACTATATATTGCAAGGTTAGATGACTTCATTAATAAATGTATAACATTTTAACAGATAGTCATACGGTTTCAGAGCTAACAGATCAACAACAATGGCATTAATGGTGTTAACAGAAGAAATCACCAACAGTTTAGATAATAAGAAATATTTAGTCTGTGTATTCATAGACCTCGATACCATAAATTATGACATATTACAAAAGAAAATGGAAAGGTATGTGTAATATTGTAAAGGTCCTATCCGAATGCTCTTTTGTGATCTTTATTTCAAGATGTCAAGTGCAATACAGGTTCAATGCAACACACAGCTGTTACTCATTATCCTACCTAAGTAGGAGCCTAGGACCCTGCAGGTGAAGGTCGGACTGCCTGAATGAAAAGTAACCCACATTATAACAGTATGGTATAAGGGGGGTGGCGGTAAAGTGGTTGAATAGTTACATACGGAATAGGCAACAGTTTGTGCAGATGGGTGACCATAAATCCTCACATGCCGATATCACCTGTGGAGTCCCACAGGGGTCAGTGTTAGGACCTTTATTGTTTATTTTATACATCAATGACATGTAGTGTCATACATCAAATATTTTGAAATTTGTTTTATGTGCAGATGATATCAATGTGTTTTGTTCTGGGGGAAATTTTTGGTCACCACCACATAAATGAGTAAATAAAAATTATGGTTTGATTTAAATAAAAATAAAACTGTGTACCTAACTCAACCCACACAGACAATCCAAAAATGTATGAATTTACTAGAAGAATATGGGTCACTTTCAGGTTATAAATTAAATATTCAGAAGACTCAAATACTTACGTTTAACTACAATCCCCCCAACCATATTAGAGGGAAATTTTTAATGAAATGGGAAGTAGACTCATAAAATTACCTGGGAGTTAATCTGTTAATCGAGAGTATGGACTACGGCCCTTTGAATGTAAAACTAAATTCAGATATATTAACACTAGCACAGCCGACAAGGGGTCAAATGACCCCTAGGCATTTTCAATAAATGTATCCTCGTCACTCGGTCGAGCTCCAGCTCTGTCACTCAATGACTTTTCCTAAAAGTACCCGTTTTATCTGGCACGGTTTCTGAAATTTCAAAATGACTTCAGGAAAATGTAACTAGAACGTTATTCCACATAATGGCCCGTTGGAACAGACAAAAGTCACAGCACTAGCGCAGGGGTGGCCAACCCATGGCTCGCAAGCTGCATGTGGCTTTTTTCCCATCAATGTGTGGCTCTTCCATCCAAAAAAAATTCATAAAGAAATTATAATATTACTTTTTTTATATTATTATTATTTTTTATTTTTTTATGTCACTCAAACCTACATTTCATTGTGGTAAACCTCATATTTTTATATTCAGAGGTAATTATATAGTTTACACTGTTTATTTTTCTCATATTTCTCATATAAGCTGTCGGGTCATCTGTGTAACGTTCGGGGTTCTGGTCTTAGGAACCCCACTGTCATTCTGGAGTTATTTCCCCTGGTGGTTGGTATCTGCACTCACTGTTGGTCACGCCCTATTCCTGATGTGTCACTCCTTGTTCTGTCACCACTGGTTGCTGTCACTGTGCTGTCATTTACCTGTCACTAATTGACGCATTGGAATGTTTGGGGTTTGACTATATTCATTGTTGTTTCTCTCTGCCCCTGTCGAGGCTTCAGACCGTGTATCATGTGGAAGGAGCTAGAGATATTGCTGACCTTCTCGCTCTTGATTATTATCTACCTTGCTCTCAAGTTGACGCCTGTCGTCTTTCCCTGGATTCTCTGTGCTCTGTGTTCTTACATTAAAAGGCACCACTAAGAAAGAGCAATCGTTCTCCGACTCGTATTACTTCCTCCTCTACTGGACTCACAATACACCTTTCCGCGCTGACGGGAAGTCCCGCCCCCCCGTGTTACTGTTGCTATGGTCTCCCAAGCTCTCCCAAATGTTCTCACAGGCACACTGAAACAACCACATGTCAATCGAACAACATGGATTCTCTCTTAAGGATTCCTGAAACTATTGCTATCAGTTATTTGCCCAATGCCGCTACTCTATCGAAGAGAGTTCTCCAGAAAGGCCTGAATTATTTTACTCAAGGATATATCCATGAAATTAGGATTTCGGACGGAGAAGGAGATGACAACGTCAAAGTTGATGCCAAGTGTTGGCGGTCTATGCGGAAGACACAAACGCCTCACAAACTCCACATTGTAATTCGTCAGGATACAATTGTGGAGTCCTACTGCACATGTAAAGCAGGGTGAGTATGTTAGTGGTCCCTTATTATAAAATTGTTAGAGTGAATGAAGATTTAAGCCTAGTATCTGCTAACTGCTAGCTACAATGGGCTAATCATCTAACGTTATGCTAATCACACATGTCGCGGTATGTAGGTGACAAATAAACCTTTGAATTTGAACTACTGTAATTAGCTAGCTTACCTTTTAGTGTTGGCGCAGCTGTATATTGATGTGTGGAGTAGCTATCAACCATTTGATTGTTGCATGTGTATTTTCAGGATAAATGGACACTGTTCCCATGTCGTTGGCATTGTCAAGTCTCTTCAAGGATTCAAATGGTACAACTTTACCCACATACCAGAACAACAAAGTTGCACCAGCATACCACAGCAATGGCATGTCCCCAGAGGTGATAAAATACAGCCAGTACCTATTAACCATGTCGTGGTTGCAAAACCCTCTGAGAAGAGAAAGAGACGGCCAGTGGTGTGCCATGTTGACACTTCTTACAGGTAAAGTGGTAGTAATACACCCAACAGATATAATAAAGTGAACAAAGTCCATGAGTTACAATATCAAAAATGAATTTTATTAGTAATACTCTTTATAAGTTGATGTACATATAAAATTAGCTCATGAGACATCAATGTCAATGAAGAGAACACAATCTCAGAAGAATTCAGGATTCATAAAATAGCATAGCACTGAAACTGCCCTCACCAAAATAATCAGTGACCTCAGACTAAACTCTGATGAGAATAAGGTCTCCATCCTTATAGTGGTATTCATAAAAAAAAGAATTGGAACGAAATATTACAAGTTAAGTTTTTTATGACCTTGAACGTGATGCAATCTTTTCATGCACTGATGTGCCAACTCTGTCAGTTACCTAATAAGGCAGAAGGGTTAAAACATACATCAGAGGGAGGAAATTCTATGTTAAACTAGAAGGCCACATGTCTGAGATATATGACAACAACTATGGAGTTGCACAAGGGAGTTGCTTAGGTCCTTTACATGTTACTGCTGGGTGATATCATCAGAGGACATAATGTAGGTTTTCTATCTATAATTCTAATTATCGGCCCCAAAACAAAAAAATAAACGTTAATAAAGAACCTGGGAGGACTAACCCCTTGGATCAAATCTGAGGTCACAAGTCTCTGGGTTATCATAGATTCAGAACTGAACTTCAATTTTCATATTAACAAAGTGACCAAAACATCGTTCTTCCATCTCAGAAATATAGCAAAAGTACGACCAAGTTATTATTAATATATGCAATACATTTAATACAATATTTTAAATATTTACAGACTTCCAGCTGTAACAGAGGAAGATATTGCCCATCTACAACGGATGACTGGAACACCTTTGGCAACTATCCTGTCTACCAGTGTGCCAAAGATCACAACCCCTTTTGGAGAAGTCCAGATTGGTTCTGTACTTTCTTATCAGGTAATGCAGGTCTACAATTTCATTTATCAGTTACAAACACATCCTGTTGTAGGGTCATAAAACAACAAACTGACCATATCTGGTTTATCGTTTTGAAAAGGGTTGTTGGTATGCGATCTGAAAGGATTTTGTACATCTTAACTTTACATATAAGACGCTCAATATGAACCCTGTGACGAGCAATTTTGTTAGTCAATGCCACATTTGACTGAGACATCTGAGAATGACCAGCAGCAAAAGGAGGGATATTCAAATGTAATCCAAGCTCTTTCAACTCGTCGTGTATTGTAAAACCCTTGTCAGCCATAACAGCATCACCATCCTTGATGTAACCATGAACTTTCAGTGTTTTAAGTAAATCATAAAAACCACTGCTTTCAGTAATCGCCTTATCGGATACAGCACCTGTAAATAACTCTGACACAAAAATGACAGACCCACTTGGATCACATCCAATCAATGCTTTGAGGGTTGTGCTTGACTTATAGTCACTATAAAGCTGACTTTGTAAAGCCAGTGCAGATGGCACCTGGGTCTTAAATTCAGTACCATCAATAATGACTAAAGTAGAAGGAAATTCTTTTCTAATGTTTTCAGGCATGTTTTCAATAATAATGTCTCTATGAGGCCATATGCTAATTTGTCCAAATTTAAAATACATAAGTTCTATGCATGTATTAAAAACAAGTCCTGCAGACTGCATGGATACTCCAAATCTTTGAGACAAATCTTGAAGTCCAAAGTTGTGTCTTAACCTACACAATGTCCAAAATAGACCATTGGATTTTCCTAGTGACGTCATGTCTTTACGGCCCTTTGCATAAGGTGCATTACAGCCAGCAGGCACAAAAAAATCTAACAATAACATGAATCTAACATATGTGATCCCAGTGTAGTACTTAAAAAGCCCTTTGATCTTTGTTTCTTTTTGGACAACACTTTGTACAGTACAGAATGTCTTTTTCTGAGCATCCTGTTCGAGAGACTGTATTATCTGTTCCTTTTCAAGAAGCTGCCCTCTCAACCAGGTTATCGTCCTCTCCTTCTTCTCCAGCTCTGACTTCAATCTTGCACCTTCCACAGCAGTGCCCAATACTTCTAAAGGGCAAACCCCTGGAAACAGAAATATTACAATTATTGTTAGGGAGTTTCCACATATACATGACATCACAATAATAACATTTAGCTTTTATTCTACAGACAAGAAATCTCAAGAAGAAAACAGACCCGGTTCCACACCAGAGGTGTGGAAATGTATCTGTGCACCAGCCATCTCCAGTGAAGCTTCCAGCGATCTACAAAGATCTGAATACTGCAGACACAAACCTGGTAGCACTGGAAGAACGCACTCGGGCCCAGGCTCTCTCAAATGACTGGTTTGAAGAGCGGAGGTCACGACTGACTGCTTCAAACTTTGCAAAAGTGGTAAACAGAAAATCTGCCCCAACAACAAAATTTCTGGAGAGTGTTTTCCGGTTGACATCCATTTGTGCCCCGGCTTTGGAGTATGGGAAAAGGAATGAGGCAAAAGCGAAGGCCAAATATCTGGAGGTTTATCCCGCCAGACATTTTCACGAGTGTGGTCTTGTTGTCAATTCAGAGTTTGATTTTTTAGGAGCCACACCTGACGGGAAGTTGTGCGACAATGGCGAGAGTGGGATAGTCGAAGTGAAATGTCCTTATAAGGCAAGAAACTGTTTGATATTGGAGGCTTGCAACAACTTCCCAGATTTCTGTTTACACAAAGATGAGGGGGGCAGTATTTCATTGAAGAAGACGCACGACTATTATGTGCAAATACAAGGACAACTTATGGTGACAGGCTGCCAATTCTGTAAATTCATAGTTTTTACGCAGAAAGATATCTTTGTGGAAAGAATATTCCCAGACATACAATTTATGGAAAGATTACTGCACAGACTTGCTGCATTTTTTAAAGATCATGCTTCTCAGTTCCTAAAAGAAAGGTAGACCCTTACATTCTCCTTCAGTCTGAGTAGCTGTGCACGTCTGTGTAGCTGTATAACTGAGCTCCGTTTGGTGGTTGATGACATCCAGAGAGGGATTGATGTTCCTGTGAAGTATCAAAATCATAATCAAATAAATGCACTTTAATTAATAAATCCATGTTGTTCATTAATCATAACATTTGGTCTCAGTATTATTTATGTATTGTTTGATTGTAACAAGAACTTGCAGTATCTTTGGTTCACAAATTAATACTAGATATGAGCATTTATAACAAATTATTAAATGACATCTGATTCACACATGCAAATGGTGTTTTTAGTTAGTGATTCACATCTTCACTAACGCATCACAATATTCAGACAATACCGCCTATAAGGACTTTGACAATACCCAGTCTTCAGGACTTACAAGTTAGTATTTTCCTGCAGTAGTTCTTTTTTAGATGGTGGGTTGTCAGGATCAAGCAGGCGTCTTTTCTTTGGCAATGGACGCACCGACTTACATGTGGTCCCATCAGCTTTTATAGGGTCTGGATATTGCACAGTAGGTCCATCCCCGCCAACAAAATGCTATAAGGTGAGATAGGCATGACAGAGAAGAGAAAGTGGATCACAGATATTGTAAGGCATTCAGGTTACTCATGCTAGCTGATTGAAAACTGTATTAACAGATTGCAGAATGGGTACAATACAGTACAGCTCAATACACAATAGTTAAGGGGATGCAGACCAGAGAAAGACTTTAGTCTTGTTTACATCAGGGTCCCCCATTTTCAATTCATAATGACATTTATGTGTTATGACATACACAACAGATATATAGCATGACATGTATGACATACAGATACAGTACTGTTACATTTGTGACATACAAGATATGCAAATATACAGTACTGTTAAAAAGATATCCTAACAGGAAATATATACATACGAGGGGGAGGAAACTGTACATTAGGAGGGGGGGTTTGGACATTTACAGTACACTAACATTTAGCTAATGTTAGTTCGGTTGTTAGAATCAACTGGACAACTTCCAATTCATAATTTCCAAGGGTGTTGACTAAGTAGCTGTAGCTATATGTAGTTTTCCTTCAGCTCATGAACTGATCGGAATGTTTTCGGAGACTCTTTTTGGCGACGTTAGGTTAAACCATGCGTTAGCATTAGCTAGCTTAGCATTAGCAACATTGATTGAGGTCTGGAGAGGAGACATGATTAGCTGGCTACCTAACGATCGGCTAGCCATCTATCTATCTATATACAGTATATATAAGATAACAAGTGATGACTTCTGTTTAACTCAAATGTTGAAGCATATATTACTGAAGCATATTTTTCGGGCTTACCGTCGAGCATACAGCCTTGTTCTTGTTGATCTTGTCCACATTCAGCTGTGTATGGGGCCGTCCACAAGCCTTAATCCACTTTAAACATTTTTCCAACTGTGTTTTAGGCTTTGGAAAATTTATAAAACGCGCTCCCTTTAGTCTTTCTGGATATCTCTGGTCATTATTGCACGTTCCCCAAGCACATCTAAGAACCATTTTCTCGACAACAATGCAGGACTGGCTCGTCTGGCTGGCTATCTGTGAGACATCATGGCGGCTCTATTTCAAGGGGCGCGGCCTTAAGAAATCGGGCAATCTTATTGGTTATTATTCTCTGCGTGATTGACAGCGGGGAAAGGTCTATTGCTTACCTGCAGCGCAACCGTAACACATCTGACCCGTTCCCGGCGGGAATCAGTGACATTTTCTCCATGGCTGTGCTAGTGTTAAGATGGAGCCTCATCCCCTTCTTAAGTTTAAACTCCAGGGTGGACTCAATTAAGATGATTGTTATTATTTGTTTCAGACCCTCCCAGTGGAGATATCCACTAAGCAATTCATTGATTGGGATAGATTAATATTGAGATATCTATGGCAGGGGAAAAAAAACAGAATCAGATATAAAACGCTACAGATAAGAAAAGAAAAGGGGATAAGCCTTCCATGCCTAGTGGACTATTATTATGCAGCTGGAAGGAAATTGAGTGTGCAATGACAGATGGGGTTCAATTAGCAGCAATAGTGGCAGATAGTACTTGATAAACAACATGACAAAAATAAATCCCTGGATTACTGTAGCGCTGAGAATTTGGCAGGACACGGTAAAGTGAGGGGACCTCTTACAATGTTGAGATGGTGTGCATATGATTCCGATTTCCCTTCCAACAAAACAGATGGTAGATTTAAAGGGTGGGTAGAAAAAGGCCTTACAAATTATTAAACTTTTGTCCACAAGGGTACATTTATGGTTGAGGAGGCGTTGTGTTGACCGCTTGAGCCCTGTCCAGTGGTTAGTGCTTGGCAGGATTATCATTAGTATTATTACTGATATTTTCTTTTCATAATATTTTCTTTTCATAGTGTGGAAATTTGGGTTGTATGAAAATTTGTTAATATGAGTTGCATAAGATAATAGAGTGTGAAGGAGGTAGGAATAGAATGCATCCTACTCCTTTTCGAACATTACTGTTTTGCTTGTTTGTTTTTTAATCTGTTTATTTTATTGTTTTATTTAATTTGTTTTTAATTTATGTTCGAAATAAATGCATTCATTCTCATAAAAAAAAGCACTAATCGACCACAGGAAAAGAGATAAATAATGTATGTTCTGTTATAGCCATAAGTAATATATGTACTTCCTAAACAACTTCCTAAAATTAAATGAGGGCAAAACTGAAATCCTACTAGTTGGTCCTATAACAAAAAGATAAATGTTACAGAGCAATATGGGGCAACTTACTCCTTGGATCAAACCCGAAGTTACAAGTCTTGGTGTTACTTGATCATTTCCGCCCCATTTCCAACCTCCCCTTCCTCTCAAAAATAATTGAGCGAGCCATTACCTCCCAATTAAAATCCTACCTCGACAACAATAACCTTTATGATACATTTCAATCCGGATTCCGCACCAAACACATCACCGAAACTGTTCTTCTAAAGGTCACCAATGACATACTCCTCTCTGCCGACTCTGGTTCCCTCTCCATCCTCATTCTCCTAGACCTCAGCGCTGCTTTTGACACCATCAGTCACCCCATCCTCATCACTCGTATCCAGTCCTCCGTTGGCATCTCTGGAATCCCCCTCACCTTGCTCCAATCATACCTCTCACACAGGCACCAATTCATCTCTATCAACAACTGCAAATCCCCCACTGCCCCCATCACTCATGGTGTCCCCCAAGGCTCAGTACTTGGTCCCCTGCTCTTCATCCTCTACATCCTTCCACTTGGTCTGATTCTCCGCCAACATGGCCTCCATTTTCACTGTTATGCAGACGACACTCAGCTCTACCTCTCCACCAAGACTATCACTCCAGCCACTCTCTCCACCCTCACCACCTGCCTCACAGACATCAAAACATGGATGCAAAATAACTTACTCAAATTAAACTGCAATAAATCAGAAATCATCATTATCGGTCCAAAATCCCTCACCAGCCACAGCCAGGATTTCACCCTAAATATTGATGCTTCCATTGTCACCCCCTCCACTCACGTCCGTAACTTTGGCATATGGACTCATCAATATGGACTCCACCCTTTCTTTCCTCCCCCATGTGAGACACATAACCAAATCGGCCTTCTATCACCTCCGGAACATTGCTCGTCTCCGCCCCTCCCTATCACTCTCCGCTGCTGAAACACTGGTTCATGCATTCATATCATCAAGACTAGATTACTGCAACAGCATCATCTACGGCTCACCAAACACTATTGTCAATAAACTCCAATATGTCCACAACTCTGCTGCCCGCATGCTCACCTCCACCCGTCGCTCTGATCACATCACCCCTGTCCTCCACGACCTCCACTGGCTTCCAATCAAATACAGGATACATTTTAAAATACTACTCATCACATTTAAAGCCCTCAACAACCTTGCCCCTCACTACCTGTCCGACCTCCTCCACCGTCACACGCCCACCTGTCGCCTTAGGTCTGCAGATGCCAACCTCCTAACACCTCCCACGACCAAGCTCCGGACCTGGGGCGACAGGGCCTTTGCTGCTGCTGCTCCCTCCCTCTGGAATGCCATCCCCAGCCATATCCGTGATGCACCCTGACATCTTTTAAATCAGCCCTCAAAACTCACCTTTTCAATCTTGCTTTTGACCTCTAATTCTGTCGGTTTAATTTTATTTTGTCATGTATTATTTTTGTTCTGTTTTTGTTCTGTTTTTTTTGTTTTGCCATAGTTTGTCTCTCCTGCGTAAAGCGTCTTTGACTACCTGGAAAAGCGCTATATAAGATAAATGTATTATTATTATTATTATTATTATTATTATTATTATTATTATTATTATTATTATTATTATTATTATTATTATTATTATTATTATTATTATTATTATTATTATTATTATTATTATTATTATTATTATTATTATTATTATTATTATTATTATTATTATTATTATTATTATTATTATTATTATTATTATTATTATTATTATTATTATTATTATTATAATAGACTCAGACCTAAGCTTTAAATCACACATCAACAAGGTGACAAAAACATAATTTTTCCACCTTAGAAACATAGCTAAGGTACGGTCATTTATAAATCAAAAAGACGCAGAAAAACTGATCCATGTCTTTATCTCAAGCCGACTTGACTACTGTAATGCACTCATCGCTGGCCTCCCAAAAAAAAACTACTCCAATTCATTCAAAACTCGGCAGCTAGGCTACTAACTATAGAACCAAGAGGAGAGACCACATCAGTCCTGTATTAGCTAACCTACTCTGGCTTCCTGTAACATTTAGAATTGATTTCAAGGTCCTCCTCCTTATATACAAAGCACTAAATGGAACAGGACCAAGCTACATTGCAAATTCTCTAGTCAACTATGTGCCTCCTATAGAACATTGCGATCATCTACTACTGGTCAATTGAAGGTTCCAAGCCACAGTCTAAGGAAAATCGGGGATGCAGCCTTTGCAAACTATGCACCAAAGTTATGGAACACACTATGGACATTAGGGAAGCTAGATCTCTTAATATTTTCAAAAATAAGCTAAAAACGTACCTCTTCACCATAGCCTTCTAATACACCCCGCTGTTGATTGTAGTGTAGCACTATTTTACTCTGTCCATTCTATTGCATAATTTTACTATCTATTCTATTCTACTATTCTATTATTGCACTGTATTATTTTCCTCTGTCTATTGCTTTTTATTACAGGTTCAAAACTGTCAGGTATTAAACTGTGTGGGTATCAAACAAGAGACTGTCAGGCTTTAAAACTGTGTAGGACCCAGGCCTAGAACTGCACCCTGAAAGAGGGAACTGCATCCTGAGAGGGAGGTTTGCCCTGGGTGGGAGGTATAAAGGGTCAAAGTGGGTATAAAACAGGAGGGAAGACTGTCAAGTTTTAAACTGTGGATACCAAACAGAGAAGGTAAAGACGACTTTGAACTGTTGAACAGTAATCCAGAACTATTTTATTGCACTGTAAAAATATAGTTTTTAATCTATTCTATTCTACAATTTTATTGCACTGCACTATTGTCTATTTTATCTTACTCTTTTTATTATTGTCTATTTAAAACTGAATCAAACCATACACAAGGTGGCCTGTTGGGATGTTAGATCCTAATGTAAAAAAACTGTGATTTTATATGTCTGCACTTTATGTGCTCATTTTATGCCTGTCTTTTTTCTGTTGTGAAGCACTTTGAGCAAGTTTCTTCAAGTCTTTTTAATAGTTGTCATACAGAAGTACAGAATACTTTTTTACAAAATGCTTCTTACTGTTACGCTCCAGAGACTGTGCTAGACAAGATAAGTATGAAATAAAATAGTATAGCATGTAAAATAGAAGTAAAAATATAGGTCACAGTGTTCAGTATAGACATATGTACAATGTTCGATGCAGAATAGAAGTAACTGAGTTACCATACAATATACAATATACTATGCAATGTACTAATATACAATACTATATAGTGCAAAGCAGAAATGGGATGAGGTACAATTTAGGTACAATTTACAGTAAGGTGTACGAGTTGTAGTGCAAATCCTTTACCAATAAATATAAAGTGTGTTTAGGTGATCTAAAGTGTGGAGAGTGGGTGCTGCAGTGTGTTGTTTGTTTAAAGTGAGTGTGTGCGTGTGGATGTGTGTGCTGTGTGCATTTGATGGTTGTTGCATAGTGTTTATTGTTCGTTGAGCAGCCTGATGGCCTGGGGATATAAGCTTCTTCTGAGTCTTTCTGTGCTCGCCTTGAGACTCCGGTATCGCTTTCCTGACCGCAGCAGTTCAAAGAGGCAGTTGTTCGGGTGGCTGGAGTCCTTGATGATTCTCTTAGCCTTACCCCTGCACCGCTTGTTGTAAATGTTCTGGAGGGTGGGAAGCCCCCCTCCAATTGTGCGTTCGGCTGAACGTGTCACTCTTTGTAGTCTGCTTCGGTCTTGTGCAGTGCTATTCCCAAACCAGGAGGTGATGTTGCCAGTCAGGATGCTCTCTATTGTACATGAGTATCAGTTCTTAAGGATCTTCTGACTGACTTGGAACTTCCTTAGGCGCCTGAGGAAGTAGAGGCGTTGTCGTGCCTTCTTCACAACACTGTCAATGTGTGTGGTCCATGTCAAGTCCTCGGATATGTGGGCTCCGAGGTACTTAAAACTGTTCACTCTCTCAACCGGTGCCCCGTCGATGCTGAGGAGGCAGTAATCCTTGACCCCCGACCTCCTAAAGTCCACAATCATCTCCTTTGTTTTGCTGACGTTCAGGGAGAGGCTGTTCTCCTGGCACCATCCCGCCAGGACCTTGACCTCTTCCAGGTAGGCCCTCTCATCGTTTGCAGAGATCAGGCCCACCACTACTGTGTCGTCAGCAAATTTGATGGTTGTGTTGTTACTCCGCTGAGCCACACAGTCGTGTGTGTACAGGGAGTAGAGGAGGGGACTTAGAACACAGCCCTGGGGGGCCCCTATGTTGAGGGTGATGGATGAGGAGGTGCAGTTGCCTGCTCTCACCACCTGGGGTCTGCCCGTCAGGAAGTCCAAGACCCACTGGCAGATGTCATAGTTCAAGCCCAGGTCCCTGAGCTTGGCTATGAGTTTGGAGGGGACTATGGTATTGAATGCTGAGCTGTAGTCGATGAATAGCATTCTCACATAGTTCCCCTGCCTCTTGTCCAGGTGTGATGCTGCTGTGTGCAGCACATGGGCTATGGCGTCCTCCGTGGACCTGTTGGGGCGGCATGCAAATTGCAGGGGGTCCAGGTTGATGGGGAGGGAGGAACAGATGTAGCCCTTCACTAGCTTCTCAAAGCACTTCATGGCTATGGAGGTGAGAGCTAGTGGTCTGCAAGGGCCTTGAAATAAAGCCAGAGCCCTGCCCGAGCCCTTGAACTTCAGGCCCTGCCCGAAAATAAGCCCGACTGTAAATAATATTTTAAGCCCTAGCCTGCATGAAAACCCGAAAAAAATTATTATTATTATTATTAAAATATAATTTTTTTTGTATTTGTTTTAAAAATTCGAAACACGGTTTTATATGAACGTAATAAATAAACAAAACGAAGAAGCATTTCGCAATGCCGTCTCTCCCAGTGCTCGCTTATATAGACTGACTCACACATCAGCCTCAAAACGTATTGAAGGCTATAGAATCTTCTTTGACACACACACACACACACGACACACAATAGCCTACTCAGTCAAACAAACAAACAGAAAACAGAAATCAGATTTCGAGCAGAGCAACAAAACAGGTAGCGAGTCGCGACCCAGCAAATAATAAACATATCACTCACCACGACGTCAGCAACGCGTTGAACACCGTTAACAAAACCGGCTACATACATCCCAAGAACAAATTAAAACGTTCGCCAACTGGCTATATTCCAACACAACCAATCGAGTTGAACTTGTCCCCTGAGTTCTTCTCCCTGCGCGCTGCAGTAATTACATCCAAATGTTTCTCTGGCGCAAAAGAGAAAGCGAATCTTAAAACGAAGGTTATCATATAACCCTAGTTATATGAGAAAAAAAAAAAAACGCAATAAAAAAAATAAAATAAAAAAAAAAAAACGGCGGTGCCCGGGCCCGGCCGAGCCCGAATTATTTATTAAAAAAAAAAAACTACCCAGCCCAAACCCGCCGGGCCGGGCCCCGTCGGGCCTGGGCAAGGTTGCAGTGCACTAGTGAGAGCTACAGGGCTGCAGTTTCTGTATGAAATGTGCTATACAAATAAAGTTTATTATTATCATTATTACTTATTGTATAAGTAATATGTTTACTTTTGTATTGGCGAAAGTCCAAAACAAACAATGTTTGTAGTCACAGGCAAGTGCTCTCGCCCCGAGACTCAGCCACCCAGGGACGTGCACAGGACTTTAGAGGGGCAGGTGCTCAAAGGCTGAAAGGGGCACTATACCTGTGTGTGTTTTAACCGAGCGCGCATAGTGTGCAAGCCAGATTTTTAAGGGCCCTTTTCGGGCGGGGGGGGGGGCCCCATTTTTGAATATTGAATATTGAACTATAATAATCAGTGCAGGAGCTCACTTATCCTTGAAAGACACTTTTATCACTGACTTAAAAGGCCCATACATCTCCATAAATGTTCAGGGGGGAGGGAATAAGTGCTTACCCTACAGACCCCATAAAATATATAGGTCCGCGGAGAGGCACGCTGAGGAGGCCGTGCAAACTGCAATGGAATATGGGGCATCTCTCTCTCTTTACCTAATATTTTGATTCTATCCTGACATTTTTGGAAGGGCACTCTATATGCGTAACGGTAAAAAGTAAAATAAAAAAAAATCTTTTTCAAAAAGGCAAGTGCTCAAGCACCCCTTGGGCTCTATGTGTGCACGTGCCTGCAGCCACCCACCCACCCCGATACAAACAGCAATAATATGATGATTAATTTGAATGTTTAACAGTTATGTTTAAGATAGAAAGTTAGGATTAAGGTTAGTTTAAGGTATGAGTGCGGTTGAGGTTAGGGTTAAGGTTATGGTTAGTTTAAGGTAACAGTGTGGTTATGGTTAGGGTTAAGGTTAGTTTAAGGTAACAGTGTGATTAAGGTTAGGGTTAGGGTTAAGGTGAGGCTATCAGAAAAGTGTGTCTTTGTAGTCTTGAGGTGGTCAATAAGTACTTTATTTACATATTTTAAGCAAGAATGGGCTGAAGAGGGTGATATTTTTTCTGACTTTCTCTCTTCGTCAAGAGGATAGAGCCAGCGACAGCGTCAAACCACAAATGAGGGTGTTCTTTCCGATAGCCGCCTCCAGGATCAATACGGCCTGTGTCACCTCGTAGGTAGTGTCCACACGTCCTTCCCGAGACTGCGCACATCTCCTCAAGTTGACAGCAACTAATCTTCCGGCTTTAGTTTTCGGAGTGATCCACTGCTTATTTGAGCCCAGTGTGTCTAGAATCTATCAACCTTTAAGAGTTAACAAGTTGTCTGGGGAAATGGCCATTTGTTACCAGTTCAATAGGAAATGTCAGAGGCTGATGAAATGGTGAAGGCTTATAACACATGCCTCAAGTACACCAGTGCAAAAAAACAAGAGACAGTGCTTCGTACATGTCTCAGACTTATGTACTTACTTTAAATCTTTATTTTCTAAAGGACAATTGAAGTCACCCTCATTTCCAAAGTCGTTGAGACATACAGATTATTAAACAAGTTAATAATAAACATTGATCAAATGAAATAATCAGTTTACATGCATGGTAAATATACAGATGTAGCAGTTAGGACCATCTACCCTTGACGAGTGGTTTCCGGGTAGTTGCCGTATTAATGGTATCAACCAGTAGAAACAGCCGCTGCCGAGGGTTGTTAACCTCTTAAGCCTGATCGGCCCAGTACCGGTACAAGATTTATTTCACGTCATAAATAGATCAATACAGTCCGTATTAAGTAATGTTGTGTTTCCTTTTCAAATGTAGTCAAGAGTAAAGACCCTAACCCTATCAAAACAGCAGTCAAAGTGTATATTTTCAGCACTACGTTTATTTACCAATGATTTCCATATATGTATGACTTGGCCATAATAAGGTAGATAGAGGGGGGTATCATGCACCCCCCGGAAATATACTTCTAACCAGACTTTCTAGAATGGAAAAAGGTGAAAAAAATGATAGGCTATGTTAACAAGTTGTCAGAGTGTCCCATGTATAATTTATATGCAAATTAAGGTCGCAATTATCAAAAAATCGCAAAAAAAAGTTTCATATATCTCAGCCAATATTGCAGATAACTGAACAAATGAGGTGTCTAGACCGATGTTTTGAGGGTCAAAGATCACAATAACACTATCCCTAGAGTGATCACATGTTTCTATGTAATTTGCCTATGCAAATATGTGCCGTCAATACAAAATAATCACATTTTTACTAATTAGTTGAGTAGGAAAGCGGATACTATCATGCACCCCCTGGAAATATATTGTTAACCAGTGTTTCTAGATTGGAAACAATGTGTAGACAATGATAGGCTATGTTAAAAATCTGACGAGTGTCCCATGTATCATTTATATGCAAATTAAGGACGCGATTATCAAAAAATCGCAAAAAGATCAGTTTAATATATCTCAGCCAATATTGCAGATAACTGAACAAATGAGGTGTCTAGACCAGCGTTTCCCAAACTTGCGTTTAAATAAAAAAGCTGTAGATGTGTTGATTCAGTTTGGCACCACATACTGCACGGTGGTGTAGTGGTTAACACTGTCGCCTAGAACACGCCCTCTTTTTGACGGGTCGGTTTGAATTTGACAGCGCGCGGAAGCTTTGAGTTTGATAGTGAGATAGTTGGTTAAAGTGAGTATAGAGTAAGTAGTAGAGTGTTATTTTGTTTTTTGTATAGTGTAGTTTCCCCCAACGGCTTTTAGCTGTTTGGGGGAAATTGACGTTTGTCTCGAGGCTCGGACGGGAAATCATGGCAACAAACATTTCGAACGGTGGGCGGATTCCGAGACAGACGGATGAAATGAATGAACGAAAATATGAGTTAAGATTAACAGTTGAGGTGGACATTGAGGGGCCTGATAGAGTCACAATGATGGAGCTTTTGAGGGCGATAAAGTCGGAGTGTGGGACTGTCGTTGGATGTCGATACAAGACGCCCAAGAAGTATGAAATCATGTTGATGGATGAGAAGGTGAAGGAGAAACTGATGGACGGATTTAAAATCAAGGACAGTAGAATAATGGCAACAGAACTGTCGAACGATGAGGTTGTCGTCTCTTTTTTGGGTCTGCCTTTATACGTAACGGATGAGGACATTCTCGAGAAACTGAAGCTATGGGGTGTGGCGGCGGTAACGCAGATCAAGAGAAGGACGTGGCCTGGAACAGACATTATAGACGGCACAAGGTTCGTGAAAGTGAAGTTCACTGAGTATGTCAAATCCCTGCCGTATTCGACCCGGTTTGAGACTCAACAGGGGATGGAACATTTTCGAGTGATCCATAATAGGCAGGTGCGAGTTTGTAGGCTGTGTCTTCAGCCTGGTCACGTCCTGAGAGATTGCCCGGACTTCAAATGTCACAAATGTGCCCAGCAGGGTCACTACGCTCGAGAGTGTGACACTGAACGAAAGTGCAGGGGATGTGATGAAAAGTACGAGCAGTGTACATGCACGCCCTGGAAGCGCTACGAGGAGCAGGGTACGAGAGGTGAGACCGGTGGGGCTGCCAAGAAGAGTGGAAACGACGGAGGAGAAGCCACTGAGACGGAGAAAACAGGTGGAGAGGACGAGGGTGAGGCAGAAGCAGATGATGAAGACGAAGGAGAGGAAGAAGACGAAGAAGACGAAGGAGATGATGAAGCGGAGGAGGATGAGGAAGAGGAGGAGATCACGCAGACCCCAGATGGAGATCAAGTGGAGACGGCGACAGGGGAGAGCGCAGAGCTGAGTGCGCGTCAGAGTGAACAGGAGAGTGACGGCCCGAGCACACAGCACGCAGATGACGAGGAGAAGGAGCTGACAGCGCGGCAGAGAGAGGGAGAGGACACCGCAGGCCTGAATGAAAACATAGATGGTTTTGATTCGGGACTGCTGAGGTCACTGAAGTCCGTGGAGAGACAGCTGGGATCCGGAGCATCTACAGGCGAAACAAGAGCGACTGGGTCTGGGCCGCGGACCCGGGGAGGCAGCACTGGCGGGAGAGGAGGGGGCAGAGCGCATCTAGAGGCGCGCGACGAAAGGGACGCGGCAGAGGGAACGTCTACATGCGCGGAGGAGAGGAAGAAGAGGGAAGGGTCTATAGGAGACTCAGAGGGGTTGCCAGGGACCAGGGAAGAGGTGGGGGCTACATCAGAGGACTCTGAGGAGATGGACACCAGCCCATCTGCTATTAACCTACTGAAAAGAAAATCAAGAGAGGAGAGAGGTGCTAAAGGGTGGTGTAAGAAGGTATGATAAGGTATGATATATAGGATAATCAATATATTTTTCGTCATGTGTGCTGCCATCACTGTAACATCGCTTAATGTGAATGGACTGAGGAACAAGACTAAAATTGAGCAGGTGATATCGACTTTTAATACAGATGATGCTGCAAGAAACGTGGTGGACGGAAAATATGATGAATGATGTGAAAAGAAAATTGACTGATGTATTATATGTAAATCATGGTACAGAGCGATCATGTGGTGTAGCAGTATTATTTAAAAAAGACGTAGTGGAAAATATAAAGGTAATATATGAGGATGCAGAATGGAGGGTGATTATATTAGAATTTGAACATCAGGGAGTTTTGTTTAGATTAGGGAATATATATGCGCCCAATATAGAGACAATTAGGACGTTTTTTTTTGAAGGGCTAAAGGTGCACATGAAGGGGAATTGTTTGTTTGTCGGTGACTTTAACACTTTGCGAAGTAGGTTAGGTACTACGAGCAAGATTTTCAAGTGTGACAGCTAGAAATACACTAACAGAAATAATGTCTGGTGTGGATCTAGTGGATATGTGGAGATAGGAGAATTCTGAGCAGAGAAAGGTGGAAGTATGGCCAATCTTTTTGAATTTAATGAAAAGGGATGTTATGTTGACAGAGAAATTGCTGAGTAAGGAGATATTTAAGAGATGGTTCATTGACAGTGGTAAATGTGTTAAGTTTGGAAAAGGTAAAGTAGAGTTTGGTTTTGGATAGGTTTTTTGTGGGTTTGTTTGGGTGGGATAGGGGAGTTTTTTTTTTGGTTATGCTTGATTTGTTGTATAGGAAATAAGTATATATAACACTGTTTTCTTTGTGGCTTGTTCTGTTTTTGTTGGTTGATTTAGGGAAGCGCAAAAGAAGGGGGTGGGCTATGCCTGGGTAATGTGAGTAATACATTTAAATGATATAGTGTGTATATATATATATAGAAAATGCATAAAATGTAAACTGATTATTTTTATAATAAAAAGATAAAAAAAAAAAAAAACACTGTCGCCTCACAGCAAGAAGGTCCAGGGTTCGATTCCCGCCTTGGGGACAAGGTTTCCATGATGCCAGGTACCGAGGTGGGGTATCTCCCAGGCCTTTCTGTGTGGAGTTTGCATGTTCTCCCCGTGCTCGCAAGTGTTTCCCCCCCGATAAGATAAACCCAATGGAAAAACATGCACAACAACAGATCGCTAACGCTGTGGCGTCCTTGACGAAGACGGACAGGAGCACTTGGATTGGTCGCCTGGCGCGGCTCACGTTGACGCCTGTCTGCTCCCGGCTGCCCTTGGGGGGGAAGGACGACGGGATGGGTAATCGCAGAGACGAATCGCATCTGCGATTCTAAAGAGACAATGCATGCGTGTGTGTTCCGGTGTGGGTGCTAAAAACTAACCGCTGTGTGTGTACCGCTAAAAACATTGAGTGTCGTTGCATGCCGAATAAAGACCTCTGCAATAGGTCCTGCATTATTATTATATACTTATGTGAATCTGGGTTTTCTACTCTAGCATACCTGAAAAACAAATACAGAAACAGACTAAATGCTCAGCATGACCTCAGAATAGCACTTTCAAAAACCATGCCCAGAATAGATCAGCTGGTTGAAAACTTGAACCAGCCACATACCTGGAGCGTAACAGTAAGAAGAATTTTTGTTCATTTAAAAGTGTTACAACATTTTATGTTATGAGGTGGTGAGCAACTTAACATTACACTCTGATTATTGCTGTGATGTACTTTTATAATTAAATAAATACATTTCATATACATTTGAAATTCATGGTTTGTTGTGTTCTTTATCAGTAGTTTATAAATGTATGTTATGGCAATTCATGATGTATTTTTGTAAGTTTGGGTCCCGGGGCAACACCAAATGTCTCTTTTGGGTCTTGAGCTGAAAAAGTTTGGGAACCCCTGGTCTAGACCCATGTTTTGAGGGTCAAAGATCACAATAACACTATCCCTAGAGTGATCACATGTTTCTATGTAAGTAGCCTATGCAAATCTGTGCCGTCAATACAAAATAATCACATTTTTACCAATTAGTTGAGTAGGAAAGCGGATACTATCATGCACCCCCTGGAAAAATATTGTTAACCAGTTTTTTTAGATTGGAAAAATGTTTTAGAAAATGATAGGCTATGTTAAAAATCTGTCAGAGTGTCCCATGTATCATTTATATGCAAATTAATGACGCCATCGTCAAAAAAACGAATGTCGCTATTTCAGCCAATATTGCAAATAACTGAACAAGTAGGTTCTCTGAACGCGTCATTTCTCGCAATCTATGAAAAAATACTGGATTATTTTGGAAAGGGGCGATGTTTAGCGTGTAATAGCGCACAAACTACAGTATGTAGAAATGAACTGATTAGTCAGTGATGGACTATGAACAATGCCTGTCAAATAAGCCATACTATGTCTCCATAGCTATATTACAGAACACACGATGGGTCTGCAAACATCGCTAAAATGGTCAATAACGCTGGCCCAATGAGTTGATGAGGATTTGGTGTCATTTTATTTCATATGTTTTAGATTATGCTAAATAACTACTTTTAACACATTTAACACAACACAGTTGTGTTGATTTGTTGATCATAGATAGATTAACACTAGCACAGCCGACAAGGGGTCACATGACCCCTAGGCATTTTCAATAAATGTATCCTCGTCACTCGGTCAAGCTCCATCTCTGTCACTCAATGACTTTTCCTAAAAGTAACCCTTTTACCTGGCACGGTTTCTGAAATTTCAAAATGACTTCAGGAAAATGTAATTAGAACGTTATTCCACATATGGGCCGTTGGAACAGACGAAAGTCACAGCACTTTGCAAGCGTCTAGCGCAGGGGTGGCCAACCCGTGGCTCGCAAGCTGCATGTGGCTCTTTGCCCGTCTCTGTGGCTCTTCCATCCAATATATTTTTTTTATGTCACTCAAACCTACATTTCATTGTGGTAAACCTCATATTTTTATATTCAGAGGTCATTATATAGTTTACACTGTTTATTTTTCTCATATTTCTCATATAAGCTGTCGGGTCATCTGACCCGTTCCTGGCGGGAATTAGTGGCATTTTCTCCATGGCTGTGCTAGTGTTAACAAGAGTGAATATCTGCACTACCAAGGCACAGGTGATATAACCACTGCTGTTGAACTCAGAATGGGGTATAATGTCAGCTAATTGCAAGTTAGGATCCCAAATGCTCTCTAATTTACCCCAAAACAGTTAGATAGCCACACCTGAATTGACAGGTTGTGCCAGCGCGGGAGAGCCAAGGTCAACAGGTTTTTAGTTAACCGGATGGTGTACAGATCACACAGGATATAAATGGCATTGGATGAACAATCGGACTAAGTTTTTTTTTTTTTTTTTTTTTTAATCTTTCTTCCCCTCCTTTTTCCCGATTTCTCTCCCATCCCACCCTTCCTGGTTGTTGCGTACTTTTCCCTACTGTTGGTCCGGGAGACCGGAGACTGTCACATGCTTTCCTCCGACGCATGTGCAGCCTGGGGCAGGCCAACCTGGCCGCGCAGGCTCTCACCGGGGAGAGTGTAGCGTGTGGGAGGCCACACTATCTCTCCTCAGTTCCAGCCCTCTCTGAGCAGGCGCCCCGACCGAACTGTAGGGGTCGCTGTCCACAACGCCCAGGACCCACCCTTCAGCTTTCCCACCCTCTGATACGGCCAATTGTATCAGTGTGAGGGGCCAGCCGAGCTGATAGCAACGCCGGGAGCTGGATTCGAACAGGCGAATCCTAGTGTCTCCCGGTGTTGGTGACGAACGTAATCTCCGTGCGCCACCTGCCCCCCCCCCCCGACTAAGTGAAGGGTTAAGGCATGAACTTAGTTGTATCCCATACATCAAAGTGCTTGGTAAAATGTGTAAAAGGATAAACCCTCGGCCTCTGCTCAGGCCAGGACTGGCCATCGGGAGCACCGGGAGCACCGGGAGTTTTCCCCGGTGGCCTGGCCTGCACAGATAAAAAAGAAAAAGAAAACGTACATTTTCTATTTTTTTTTGCCGGCAGTCAGGCCACTGAGCTTAGAAGCAGGCCAGGCCAGTGTTTCTAGTTGCGGCGGCACGGTAGTTAGATAACCTAGGTGGGTTTGGAACAACCAGGAGATCACTGTCTGTGACAGAGTTGGAGAACTATCTCTCTCCGTCTCGCTCACACACACAAATGGAGCCGCCGCATGTGATTGGTGGAGGCGGGACCAGGCCATACAAATGATAAACAGCGGAGACGGCAAATGGAATGGCAGATGGCACTATGCAGGACAGGTATTGAGGGAGAGATAGAGCGAACCTGCGCTTGAACTTCAGCCTTGATGTCAAGATGTACAGTGGGAAAAAAAGGAAGGGTGGAGCAAAATAAAGTTGGAAATTAGCAGCAGGAGATGCTGCTAATTTCCCACTTTCTTTTCCATAAATCTTTTATTCAAATTCAGCCCTGATCATAACAATTTTTTAGTTTTTTTGTAATGTCAGATAAAAAATGAAATACTCCCACTTTTCTGAAAAGACTTGTTGTTAAATCTGACATTACAAAAAACAATATGGTGGTTATGATCAGGGCTGAAGTTGAATAAACAATTTATGAAAGAGAAAGTCAAAAAAGTCCAAGTTAATTCAAAGATTACACACCTTTGCCATATATATTGGCTACAAACATAATCACTGCAAAGTTATAAAAATATATAAGAATCTGATCAGACACAAGGGTTAAGTTGTTGTTCCCTTTCTAATTTCCTCAAAAACATCTAGTCTAGTTAATGTGATCAATATTATTTGACAATTGATGCTTTTTGTTGAACATTTCAGTCAGTGAGCTCATACTTTGAGCTCATAATTTTATAGTTAAAATTATTGAGACAACGCAGTCTTGTCTTTGTTGTGCATGCATGCGTGTGCTCACCACACGCGATACATGTGTCACACTATTCTGGTAGTGGCTACTGTAATTATAGTATTGTTAATGAAAGGTCTATGTTATTTAATGTTTGTGTAAAGGGCTATTTTAACTATGTTATTTAATGTTTGTGTAAAGGGCTATTTTAACTTTTGGTGGGTAGTGCATCAGTAAACTGAATAGGGTATTGTGCTGCTGTCCATCCCTCCCTCCTGAAATTACAAACATCTCAAAACAAACTGGTCAGACTACTGCTTGACCTTACTCCTAGAACCCACCTCACCGCTGCCCACTTTGACAAACTAGGATGGCTTAGAGTAGACGACAGAGTACATCAACTTGCATGGGCCTGGTCTACAAGATACACTACACGACCAAGGTACCCATGTACATGTCAAAATACTTCCCAAAGGTCAGTGAATACCACGATCACAACACCAGAGGGAGCTCCACAAATCATGTTAAACCCAGATTCGGCTCAAACAAGGGACTAAACACATTTCGCAATTATACCACATCAATGTGGAACGCCCTACCCAAAGCTGTAAAGGAATGTGAATCACTACCCACTTTCAAAAACACTCTCAAAGAACACCTACGGGTGACTGCAATCCGAAACTGGCCCCTGTAAATGTCCTAACCCAACCCAGTTTTGCTTGTACAGTTGTACAGTGCCCCCCCCCCCCCACCCACCAGTGGAGGTTTCTCTATGACAACACGTGAAACACAAATTCACTCATAATTCATAATTATTATTAATTTACATATACCTATATATAAAAAAAAAAAAAAAAAACTATATATATATAATTTTTTTTTTTTTTTTATTATTATTATTTTTTTATTATAAATGTTTTCCTCTGTAAAATAAATGCCAGTGAATAATTTTTTCTTCAAAAATGGCCAAAATTGACAGCTCTGAGCAGGCCTGCACTGCAGTATTGCCTGCAGTAATTATTCGTGAAGAAAACTTCACAGGTGTGACCCATTGTTGAATAAATAATAAATAACAGCGAATCAAAATAGGCTATTAACTTCATCTAAGCACGGTCTGTGCAGTTAAACTCTTGCCATTGAATGGAGGATTGATTGATTGACAGCCCTTGACATCCAATACACGGAGGTTGAATATGATTGGCAGCCTTGCAAATCCAATCAGAGATTGCTGCATTGCAAAGTCAAAATGAGTCCAGCTGCATGTGTGGAGGATAGGTTTAGCTCAGGCCAATCTCAAGTTTCTCAAGTTTCTTTATTAGTTGTCATACAGAAGTACAGAATACTTTTATACAAAATGTAACATAAATAAGCATTTTGTATAAAATTATTCTGTACTTCTGTATGACAACTAATAAAGAAACTTGAGAAACTTGAGATTGGCCCGAGCTAAACCTATCCTCCACACATGCAGCTGGACCACACATGCAGCTGGACCCATTTTGACTATGTGAAAATTGAGACTATGAGAAAGTTGTTGTTTAGTAGTTAGTAAGCTGTACAGCTATAACAAGTCAAGTCAGGCTAAATTAAACTTTGCGCCAACATTAGGACCGAAGTATAAACCAGCAACTGAGCAACATGAAGAAGTGGATTTATGCATCTGGATCAGAAAAAACGTTGTGGATGAAAAAGTAAGTAGGCTACAGTGCTTGTATGCTAACAGTAGCTAGCCAGCTTAGCCTACATCACAATGATAATCACCAAGCTAACTTACTGTACACACTGTAGGGCTGGGCAATTAATCGAAACAGAATCACGATATCGATTCATAGACCTATGCAATCTCATTTCTAAGTTATGACTATTTTCTTTTATTAATTTTTTTTTTATTTTTTTTTTTTTACTTTTTAAATTATTTTATCTGGGTTGAACATGATTTGTGGAACTCCCTCTGGTGTTGTGGTCGTGGTATTCACTGACCTTTGGGAAGTATTTCGACATGCACATGGGTATCTTGGTGGTGTAGTGTATCTTGTAGACCAGGCCCATTGCAAGTTGCTGTGTCTACTCTAAGCCATCCTAGGTTGTCAAAGTGGACAGGGGTGAGGTGGGTTTTAGGAGTAAGGTCAAGCAGTAGTCTGACCAGTTTGTTTTGTGATGTTTGTTATCTTGTTTTTAGTGCCTTTGAGGTGCTTTGGTACCATGAGGTGCAAGCATAGTCGTAGTACCCTTGAATGAGTGCTCCTGTTAGAGTCTTCAAGGTATTCTTGTTTACCAGAGAGGAGATCCGGTACAGGAATCTAGTTCGTTGGTTGACTTAGTTTTATTACATTGGATCCCATTTTGTCACAGGAAAGATTTGCCTCTATAGGATGGAACCCAGGTAGGTAATTTCATCTTTCCTTTTAAGATAAGATAAGATAAGATATTCCTTTATTGATCCCCTTGGGGAAATTCAGGCATCATAGCAGCATGGGGGAAGGGGGGGGGGGGGTACAGGTAGTGAAAACAACACAAGCAGTGTAAACAAAATAGGTCAATATAATTTACTATCTAACTAACTGAAATATACATTATTCATTATTCACAGTATCACAGTATCCACATAAGGTGCAGTATGCATAAGGTAGTGTTATTGTCCTACTTGGGTTCCTATTAGTTCTAGGTCGATGTCTGGCAGCAGTCGCTGCCCACTGTTGTGGAGCCTGATGGCCACTGGTATGAAGAACTGTCCGAGGCGGTTAGTTGAGTGTCGGGGGGGTATGAGTCTGTGGCTTCCTTGTCACCTTCACCTAATATGTTTTGATCTGGTCAGGTGCGCTGTCACCTAAAATGTTTTGATCTGATCAGGTGCGCTGTCACCTAATATGTTTTGATCTGGTCAGGTGCGCTGTCACCTAATATGATTTCATCTGGTCAGGTGCGCTGTCACCTAATATGATTTCATCTGGTCAGGTGCGCTGTCACCTAATATGTTTTCATCTGGTCAGGTCCGCTGTCACCTAATGTTAATATGTTTTCATCTGTGTCCACTGACCACTGACACACAGTGGGGGATGTTTTAAAAATATTATTTAATATATAATATAATATAATAATTTGTGCTTCACCTAAAAATTTGGTCAGCAGCCTACACTGCCACCCACCCAACCACACCTCCAATGTACAGTCCCCCCCCCCCCCCCCCCACCTACCCTCCAATGTACAGTTTCTACATCAAATGTATATACTCTCTTTTCTGGACTCTTTTTGTATCACAAACAGTTGAGCTTATAGGACTAGATATTACAATCCCTTAGATAATCAGCACCTTTTGAATGGGGTAGTGGTAAAAGCTTCACTGGGGTCTTCAGGTGGGCACCCTCCTTCATTGGTGTTTCGTTGACAGGCCCACGACACCTCCGAAGGGCTCAACGGCAACACCTTGCGTCCCAGGTGTGCCCCCCTCTGCTTTTACCCCTCGATGGTCATTTTGCAGCTCCAAAGAAGGTTGCAAGTGACTTGGTTCCAAGTTCTCTGATGTGCTTGAATTACTTTCAGCCAGGGTACTGATGCTCGATGGACTGTGGGTTAAATCCTGCCGCTGAGCTTCACTCGCCTGACTTGACCTTTCTCTCAGAAGATAATGGTCAATGCGAGATCCCGGCCTCACTTTCTTCAAGCACTTCATCCGGCCTTGATGTATCCGTAGGCCTCTGATGGATGTTACCTTGGACCAGCCACAGCTACATACTCTGTGCTCCTGTCCTTCAGTTGATGTGCCGATTATCTGGTTCGTCGTCGTTCCAGGGTCAGTTACCGGGTGGTCAGCCGATGAGTCATCTTCCGCCCCCGCTCTCGCAGACTCTAGGGGTGTTTTTCTCTTTAGACTTTTTGTAGCAATGAGGGGTGGCTTTTGTGCACTTAATTAAGCGACGGAGCCTGCCATCATGGATAGCTAGTCCATGACAGCCCCGTTGGGGTCTTTCCTTCCTGTCAGCTGTCTTTCCAAGCCGTCACATGGTCTTTCCCTTGTTGTCAGCTGCACTTTCACAGCAGTCACTGGATTTCTCCAGTTTATCAGTTGAGCTTATAGGACTAGATATTACAATCCCTTAGATAAACAGTACTGTATTTGCAAATCTGATATGTCATAAGTAGCAGTACTGTCTTTCTGTATGTCATGTATGTCATATATGTTATGATGAATTGAAAATGGGGGACCCTGATGTAAACAAGACGAAAGTCTTTCTCTGGTCTGCATCCCCTTAACAATTGTATGTATTGAGCTGTACTGTACTGTACCCATTCTGCAATCTGTTAATAAAGTTTTCAATCAATCAATCAATCAATCCTGCAGCAGTACCTCCAGCTAAGCTGACACTTACTCTAGTTTGCCTGACAGGGGCTATATTTTGCGCTATATCTCCTGGTATGAATTATTTCCCCAGTCCGGCCCTGCCTCTGCCTATGCATTTGCTGCAGACATGGCAGAAGCCATCATAACAGTTGAGAAAACTAACTGGGACAGATGTTTCATTTGTCAGCAGGACACCAAGGAAAAACTCATTCAGCCGAGTTTATTCAACAGATAGCATGAGCATGATTGTACTGGTTATGATACCATTGCAAGAAATGTTCAATTATTCCATAAGATCAATGCTCTGCCTATCTTACTTGGTCCAACCCGACTAGATGAAGGTGATGGCATAGAAAGCACATTGAAAAGAAACAGAGAAAAATATCATTCATAATTGACTGGAAGTCTGAAGTCTGAGGCAAGGTCAAAATGGGGAAACGTAATCAGAAGGAGAGTAACAGGCACAGGCAAAACTCTGTCAAACTGGCAAAGCTTCCAACAGGATGAAAAAAACAAGCAGGAAATGTTCCATTTCATTACTGATAAAGTTACCGAAATTAAAACAGCCAATATAGGGCTAGATCCACAAAGAATGGATTGCACGGAGCAAGTTGCACCCTTACTTACAAGTCATTATGAATTGAAAATGGGGGACCCTGATGTAAACAAGTTGAAAGTCTTTCTCTGGTCTGCATCTGTGAGGATTCGCCTGTTCCCTGGACCTTTATTCCCTGTCTCCTCACCTCACCAGCCCCCACCTTTGGACTTTCCCTGTCTACTCTCCTCAACAGCCCCCACCCTTGCGATGTTTTACTCTCCTCTACTCTTCACCAGCCCCCACCCTTGGACTACCTTTCGCAGCTGTCATAGTTTATGATTAGCGCCCCAGAGGGCTTTAAATACCTGGACCTCCCTCCAGTCCTGGTCGGGTCGTTCTGTATGCTGGTTCTGTGTTCTGGACTCTGTATCTTTATCTGTGTTCAGTGTTCATGGAGTTCTGGACGTTACCATCACCTGCCGCGTCTCCGGCGTGAGACGACGTGCCAGCCATCACCACCTGTCGCCGTTTGCCTGGAGTGGGACACCGTCTGCGCTCTCGAATTCTCTACGGGAGGTTTTCCAGTGTTCCCACTCCAGACGTCAAGCCGGCGCGCATCGCTTCCTATTTCCACGGGAGGATGCGTCTCTTCGCCCCGGTCCCCTGGGACCCCTGTGTTCTGCACTGCCCGTCTGCAGCATCCGAGGGGGATCTCCGTGCCAGGCCTGGAGTGGTGTTCCCACTCCAGACGTCAAGCCGGCGCGCTCCCACTCCAGACGTCAAGCCGGCGCGCTCCCACTCCAGACGTCAAGCCGGCGCGCATCGCTTCCTAGTTCCACGGGAGGATGCGTCTCTTCGCCCCGGTCCCCTGGGACCCCTGTGTTCTGCGCTGCCCGTCTGCAGCATCCGAGGGGGATCTCCGTGCCAGGCCTGGGGTGGTGTTCCCACTCCTGACGTCAAGCTGGCGCGCTCCCACTCCAGACGTCAAGCCGGCGCGCTCCCACTCCAGACGTCAAGCCGGCGCGCATCGCTTCCTAGTTCCACGGGAGGATGCGTCTCTTCGCCCCGGTCCCCTGGGACCCCGGTGTTCTGCGCTGCCCGTCTGCAGCATCCGAGGAAGGTCTCCGTGCCCGGCCCCCCCCCGAGGAGGAGGAAGAGGATCTCCGTGCCTGGAGTGGGACACCGCCTGCGCTCTCTAATTCTCTACGGGAGGTTGCCAGTGTTCCCACTCCAGACGTCAAGCCGGCGCGTCATCGCTCCCCTTCCCACGGGAGGATGGCGCCTCTTCCCCCCAGCCTCCGCTGTTGGGCCCCTGTCCCCGTGCCAGGCCTCCGCCGTCGGAACCCTGTCTTCATCCCTGTAAGCAGCTCTGGCCCTCGCCCTGTCCAAGGCCTTAACCCTGTTCTCTGTCCCTGTCTCCAGCCCGCCTCTCCGGGCCTCTGTCCCTGTCCCCCTCTCCAGTGCCCCTGGTCCTGCCCTGACACTTAGCCCTGGTCCTTCGCCTTAGTCCCTTAGCCTGTTCGCCTCTTAAAGGCACAGTGCCACATTTTCCATATTTCTTTGACTCCAGTGTTTTTGTGTTTTCCCTTAAAGGGACTGTGCCGCTTTTTGTTTTGTAATAAATAAATGCCCTGTTTTGGCTTACTCTCATACCTGTCTTGTGTTGTGCGATTGGGGTCGGTTACAAACCCTAACAGCATCCCCTTAACAATTGTGTGTATTGAGCTGTACTGTATTGTACCCATTCTGCAATCTGTTAATACAATTTTCATTCAATCAATCACTGTGCAGATTGATTGATTGAATGAACATTTTATTAACAGATTGCAGAATGGGGGGAAGATGTTGTTAGCAACCAAGCTGCTAACCTGGATGCAGTAGCCCAGTGTAGTCATGAAGGCAGACATCCGTATTTTCCTTCCTGCCCAGCATGCAGTAAAACAAGGACACAAATCCCTGATGATCGATGCCAATGACACAGACATTGTAATCATAGCCACTTATGTTATGCCCTCTTTGATGCAACTTGGCCTTGAGAAAATGTGGGTGACTTTTGGCAAAGGAGAGAAGACTAGATGGATCCCAATACATGAGGTGGTTTCAGCCATAGGACCAGAGAAAACACGTGGTATCCTCTTCTTCCATGCCTTCAGTGGTTGTGACATTGTCTCATCCTTCCATGGCAAATCAAAGAAGTCTGCCTGGAAAACATGGGATGTGTGTGATGAGGTCTCAAATACATTTGCAACACTCAGAGAATATCCCTCTGCAGTGGAGGATAGTGATCTGCAGTATGCAGGTATACATTGAGTATAGGCAACAGAGTTGATACAGTATGGATAACAGAGCCTAGAGCAGGGGTCACCAACCTTTTTGAAACTGAGAGCTACTTCATGGGTACTGAGTCATACGAAGAGCTACCAATTTGATACTCTTCTGAAATAACAAATTTGCTTAGTTTGACTTTAGTTATATATTATTATCAATGATAAATGATACACATCTTTGTGAAGACACTGATCACGTTAAGGATTTCTCACTATATTTATCAACAATGACTGAACAAGGTGGGAAACAGATAATATCAATATTCAACACTTTATACCCAGGCTTGCCGCGGGCGACTCATGTGGTCCTTGGAGGCTACCTGGTGCCCGCGTGCACCGTGTTGGTGATCCCTGGCCTAGAGTATAGGCAATGGGGTTCGGCGTTCATACAGTATGGATAACAGAGCCTAGAGTATAGGCAGGAGTATAGGAGTTTATGGTATGGGAATATGGTATAATGACTCATGAAGTGAAGCTGTTGGCTGCCTGAGAGGGAAGGTACAGGTACCAGAATAGCGACAAATTAGTCCATGTAGCCCATAAATTTGTCATGAATGTTCACAGCAAAGTTTCGTCCTGAAGGCAGCAGAGGACAAAGTCATGGGGTCTCACATTAATAGGATTCTTCAATTATGTAAGTAATTCTTATTCAGCACTCCCATGCATTTTTAAGTGTTACTTAAGGGATCCGTTACACACACATCCCCTTGGGGAGATTCGGACACCATAGCAGCATGGGGGGGGGGTACAGGTATGGGCAGGGTAATAGTATAAAACAAAGCGGGGCTCGCAACTCACGTGTTGTTCCAAGGTGTTTTAATTGACAAAAAGGCAGTAGATAATATAGATACAGGGTAATAGTAGAAACACATACATGTAGGCTATACAATCAGATCTGAATATGAGAAAAATAGACTGGCATGATATACATTATGAGAGACGATTGTAGAAGACAATTTAAGATATGACTCAGTGGTTTATGTTTATGTTTATTAACTCAATCAGCGCTAGACCCGAGGAAAGTCGGGTTAACTCGCCATGCGTTGAGCGCCAGGACCCCCGAAAACCAGAGTATAGTCGGGTTTTCATCGTTATTTCTTTTATTCAATATTTCGATTCATTACAGGCACACATACTCGGGGTTAACATGGGGAATCATCCTGAGAATGCCAAAGTGCAATACCGGCCGCATCCTCCCAGGTGGCAGTATTGAGCACCCATTTGAAACCTTAAATCTTGGCCTGTGCAACGTTCAAATGTCTCCGGGCGCAGTTTTCTTTGTCAGGCGAGTCGAGCGGGTACCCTGATCGCATTGAGAAGCGCCAAATGCCCCCGATGCATCTGTTGTGGTGGATTATGTTGGCGACACGATGGACACCAATACTTGGACTCGCAATCAGACAATTGGAATATTCTTTTTGGGGTACCTCCTAGTGAAGGTAAGGACAAAATTATATCAATCTTGCTTTGATCCAACCATGATTTCACCTCGATCGCAATGTGTGTGTGTGTAACGTTACTCCACAACGTATTATGTTTGACATGTACATGGGTACCTTAGTGGTGTAGTGTATCTTGTAGACGAGGCCCATTGCAAGTTGCTGTACTCTGTCGTCTACTCTAAGCCATCCTAGGTTGTCAAAGTGGGCAGGGGTGAGGTGGGTTCTAGGAGTAAGGTCAAGCAGTAGTCTGACCAGTTTGTTTTGTGATGTTTGTAATTTAGTTTTTAGCGCCTTTGAGGTGCTTAGCATAGTCGTAGTACCCTTAAAGACCCTTAAAGGGGACATGCATTATAAATGGCTTTTTTCAGTGTCTAGCATTGTTTTATAGTAATAGGGGTTAGTATCAATGGGTCTGTGTCTCTAAATACCATATTGGCGGATTGCTCTCATTCAGTTGAGACAATTTCCTCCTCCAGTTAATTAGGTCATTCTGATTTGACTCGCTCTGTGACGTAACTGGGAGCTGGTGGAGCTGATTGTGATCTGATTGGCTCTGTGGTTGAAGCCAATGCCCGCCCACAGTCTACCTAGATCAGACCAAAGAAGTGCAGTGACTTAGCCTAACGTAAATAATAATAGCAAAACATGCAGGCCATGTGCTGTTCCTGGCTGCAAAGCTGCTAATACGTCTTTGCAAATGTTTCCTGAGGATGATGTGCTTCGCCAGCAATGGACCAAGTTCGTTTTTGGATTTTTGCAAAGACGAGGAACTTTATGCTTCCGTGATTTCCTGGCTGTTGCTAAAGAAGGGAACTAGCCTGTAAGTCTTTGAGACCGAAATAAAGCATCGAATCAGTAAGTACATACAGTACGTCGTAATTAGTTAATTAGCAGTAGGACCTCATTCATTCATCCGTTTGCATATTATGGTACTTTTCCGTGTGTGTGTGCGCCAAGACATTCTAACGTTAGTGCAAGCACCGTGTGTGTGTGCGCGTGTGTGTGTTTGTTAGACGGACTGAGAGAGCGAGCTAGCTTAGCTAACGTTCTTAGCGCTGTGCTTCGTTGTATATGTAGACCTACTTGTGTGTATTGCGAATGAATGATTATGTTCCTAACTAACGTTGTTAGTACAAGTGCTGTGTGTGTGTGTGTGTGTGTGTGTTAGACATTATTGGGAGAGCAATCTTATTCTTCCTGTCATTTGTTTTCCCAAAATCGTATGGCATGGGTACCTGCTTCGGTGTCATCCCTTTGTGGATTGTATTGTATTCGAAAACGTATGCTTGAGCCATATTTGTTTGTAGTATGGCCGGAGCTATTTGGTGGGTGGCTGTCACTCAAAGCATTCTGCTAGTCCAAAAATGGCCTGAAATCCTGAGCCTGTAAAATTAGGCTTTTGAGTACTTCATTAGAAATATAAAACAATGGGGGCGGTCAGGTGGCGTAGCGGAGATTGCGTTCGTCACCAACACCAGAGACGCTGGGCTGGATTTGCCTGTTCGAATCCAGCTCACAGCTCCGGCGTTGTCACCAGCTTGGCTGGCCGTTCACACTAATACAATTGGCTGTATCAGAGGGTGGGAAAGCTGGCGGGTTGGGTCCGGGTCGTTGTAAACAGCGACTCCTACAGTTCGGTCGGGGCGCCTGCTCAGCGCGGATAGGATCTAAGGGGGGTAGTGTGATCCTTCCACACGTTACACCCTCTCAGTGAGAGTCCGCGCTGCCAGGTGAAAAGAAGCGGTTGATTGGCTAGATGTGTGTCGGAGAAAGCACGTGATAGCCTCCACTCTCCCAGACCAACTGTGGGGGTAAGTACGCAGCGACCAGGAAGGGGATTGGGAATTGGCATAATGACTAACATTGGGATGGGAGAAAATCGGAGGAAAAAGGAGGGGGAAAAAGATAAAAAAAATAAAAATAAAAAAGGAGAAATATAAAACAATGATAAAAAAATAATTAAATAAAAAACATACAGATGTGTTCAATAGCCTCACAGGAATTGTGTAAAATTGCCCAAATAGTGCTAGGAATAGCAATGCATGTTCCCTTTAAAGTAGCCTGACGATGGCTTACCAGTGCTGATAATGCTCCGCAGTAGCAGTAGTATTAGTGGTCCAGTGAGTGAGTGAGTGGTGAATGCAAACACAGTGGTTCCAAATGCTGAAGGACATAGGTTGGGTGGAGGGGTGCAGGTGCCCAAGTGCAGGTGAAGAGTGTCTTCCATCAGAGCCTGTTCCATCAGATTTTCATTTAGGGAGCTGTTTGTTTGTACAGTGGGTCTTGGAACGCTCTGTGCCTGCATGTACTGTACGTACACACCGTACGTACACACCCACACACAGGATTAACCACGCTACAAAATAAGACTCCATCAGATATGCGCATAATGATAATTATACATGGCTACTAAAATGTGCTACTAATACCACTGGCCAGTATGACCATAGTGCCTTCATACCTTTCTCACTGTACATTATAATACTACAGCTACATCTTATTAGCACTATTACTCAGCAGTACTCATTTATATATTTTATACCCGGTTTAATCACCTGTACATTGTATATTACTAATGCACTTTACTGTTACATTTGCACTCTGGTTGGATGCCAAACTTATTTTGGCATCTGTAGGCTACTTGTGCTGTATAATGACAATACATTTTAATTAGTGCTGTCAGGCGATTCAAAAAATGTATCTAATTAATTACAGGATTTGTAATTAATTACTCGAATTAATCACATTTTAATCGCATAACCATTTTAGGCCTGATATTTTATATTCTATAATCATATTTCAAATTGCATGTGTCCAGATGGCAGAATTCAGTACTGTATCTACAAAACCTTCTGTTTAATCATCTTCCCTTTATTAATTTGCTTAGATTTTTCAGGTCTGGTCAATCTTTGCATGGTGTTATTCACAGTAAAAAAATCAATAATAATAATTGAATTGATATTCTCATTCTCAATTTTTTTTATAAATGTTGAGTTAATTTTCATAACGTGATAATTTGCTGTGTAATTAATTAATCGAATTAACGCGATAAACTGACAGCCCTAATTTTAATCTAAACTATTATCCACTGTGTACCTTTAATGCTCTGCACACTTAATACATACAATATTGCTACAAATGGACCACGTTAGACATGCGTGCACCATGCATAGGCCTACTGCACAAGATACTATTGTAGCTGACATACTGTAGCTATGACAAAGGATATATGTCAGTAGGAGTTAGATCATTTTGTGTACTGTACTGTGTAGGGACTGTCCTGCTCCACTAGGGGCAGGCTTTTCTCATTCACTAGGCTGGGGGCGGGGCTGGCTTTTCTAATTCACAGGAGCGATCTTTTCTACTCTACGTTGGCTTTGAGAGTTGTGAATGAATGAATGAATGAAAACTTTATTTAACAGATTGCAGAATGGGTACAATACAGTACGGCTCAATACATACAATTGTTAAGGGGATGCAGACCTGAGAAAGACGTTTGTCTTGTTTCCATCAGGGTCCCCCATTTTCAATTCATATAGACATTTATGACATACACAACATACATGACATTTATGGCATAGGGTATTAGGGACATATAGGTATTTAGTACTGATACATTTGTAAATTGTGACATAACCGGTATTCAAATATACAGTACTGTTACCCCTAGATCCTGACAGAGTATATACATATGATGGGGATGGGACTGTACATTAGGAGGGGGTGGGTGGGTGGGAGAGAAATATACATACGGCGGGGAGGGAATATATACATGTTTGATTGATTGAATTGATTGAAAACTTTATTAACAGATTGCAGAATGGGTACAGTACAGTACATAGATGTAGCAGTAGGCCTACTGTCTATCTGTATGTCATGTATGGGGACCCTGATGTAAACAAGACGAAAGTCTTTCTCTGGTCTGCATCCCCTTAACAATTGTGTGTATTGAGCTGTACTGTATTGTACCCATTCTGCAATCTGTTAATAAAGTTTTCAATCAATCAATCAAAACAGCTCAATACATACAATTGTTAAGGGGATGCAGACCAGAGAAAGACGTTTGTCTTGTTTACATCAGGGTCCCCCATTTTCAATTCATCATACTGTGCAGGACAGTGATGCAACAGTAGCAGGACAGTGGATCACAGTGATGTACTGTAGCAGGACAGTGATGTAGCAGGAGTGAAGTGGATTCCCAAGCTGTTTCGGTTCTGCTCTGATCAGAACCTGGCTGTGTTAGTACTCTGCGTTGTGATTCAATACCTTCAGGGTTGCTGTGGGAATCACTTCTGTTCAAACCGACTAAGCAGGCAGAAGGAATTAGGAGGAAGGTAGTTTAAAAGTTGTTTAATCAAAGTTTAAGAGTGTATACAAATTACAATAAGAAGATGCTATGGTTGTTGATCACAAACACTATGCCGTAAGATGATACAACCAGACTAATATTACAGTATAAAGAATGATAGTTGATAAGTTGTTGCTGATCTTTGTTGTCTTGGCTAGTGAACAAAGAGTTGATTTTCCCTCCAAGAAGTTCCTTTGTCCTCCTGCTGACCTGGTGTAGATGAGTGAGATGGTAGGTCCTGTGGGTTGGTGTGGTTCTGAGTTTTTCTCCCCCCATTACACACCCATTCTTATAGCCCAAAGCCCAGTGTCTCGGAGTTGATGACACCATCACATTATTGCCCCAATCACAAGCCTGCTAAGCTGGTATTTGAAAATAGGGGTTTGGCTTATAGGCCAAACCCTCTTCACATTTCTGCAAACGGAGGCTGTATCAGCAATCTACCTTAATCAAAGTTTAAACATTGCATCATTTTCATTTCCTTATATCTATTTTTGAATTACAATTGCCCACATAAACACAGATATATTTCTTTATCACTAAGTCTACTGACTTTCAGACAAATATCTAACAAATCTAATCATTTAGCTTAATAGAATACATTTCAATACATAGAACAATCAATTAATCATCTTGAACATAAATGAAAATAGCACAGACACATTAACTAATTGTAGACATTTAAGTATGACCAAACCTAATTATATTTTAACTTACTTCAATGACTTAATTCAAGATTCAAATTACTATTTTAACAATATACCAGGAAATAGTTAGCTTGTTTGGAGATCTTCTGTGTGTGTGTGTGTGTGTGTGTGAATGTGTGTGTGTGAATGTGTGTGTGTGTGTGTGTGTGTGTGTCTATGTGTGTGTGAGTGTGTGTGTGTGAATGTGTGTGTGTGTGTGTGTGTGTGTCTATGTGTGTGTGAGTGTGTGTGTGTGTGTGGATGTGTATTTGAAAATGTGTGTGTGTGAGTATGTGTGTGTGTCTGTCTGTGTCCCCCAGGCCGTAAAGCAGCTGATAACACTTCATGGGCGCTTTGATCCTTTTAACCTCATCACTGTGTGTGTGTGTGGATGTGTATGTGAAAATGTGTGTGTGTCTGAATGTGTGTGTGTGTGTGTGTGACAGGAAACTCCAGCGAGATAACATGTTTACGTGACCTTTTGTCTTTTGTTTTGATCTTTACAGAGCCCATTGTCCCAGGCCATGGCAGACGGCCCTTGGGTGCCTGTCGTAGCTAGAATCATTTGACCACTCACTTCATGTGTAAATCGACCTGTGTGCCTACAATGGCAATCACGTCTATGTAAACACACACACACAATCTATGAATTATTGTTTTGAGGGGTAAGTATTTCTACACATTAGTTAATCATGATATATATGTTTGGATTTTACAACAGTCCCCACTTGGATAGTTTACCTATCCTTAATATGTCAAACATAGATATCAATCTCTACACACTACTATCTAGATAACACTTAAGACATTTTAAATCATATTAGGATAAAATATATATCTGATTTGTCACACTCAGATCCTAAAATTCAAATTAGCCATTTCAGTTTTTGTGATCATGTGCACAGTCTTTAATAACTTGTTCTCGTACCAAGATCAATGGAGCATTTGAGGAGGGGGGTCCATGTTTTCTAGATTTGACCCTGCCTCCTCTTTATTGCTCAGAGCTGGTGCAGTATCCCGACTGCTGGGTGCAACTCCACCTCTGGGAGGTGGAATTTAGAAAGCAAATTGCCTTTCTTATTACACCCCATCTTCTGTCAAGAACATCTTGACTCGTGTTGGTCTCTCTTAGGGGGTAGAGCCCCCTGCTGTATCTTCTATTGCTATCACAGCGGTGGGGAGGTCGTCGCTTGCTGCTCGACCCTCGTTGACCCTCGGATTAGTGGAAGAGGTTTGTTTCTCCTCCCCTCCGCCTGGTCGTCGATAGGGGCGATAGCAGCTCCCCCCCCTCGCTTGTTGACCCCCTGGTCAATAGTTGAGGCCTTGCTTCTGTTGACAGCCGGAGTTGTTGCTGTCTCCTCGTTGGTTGTCTGTCGTTTCCCTCTGAAGCCTCAAGACTCGGTCACTGCGTTGGCCAAGACTCTCCCGGCCCGAGAGGTAGGCGTCTCCTGGTTCTCCGCAGTGTTGTGGTTCCCCATGGAACCGCTGGGTAGACACTAGCCAGTGTCCTCTCCCATCCGTATCCTGCAGTGAATACATCGCTTCGGGGGACAGTGGGGATCACTTCTACCACAACAATTGATTGAGAATCCATAATTTTCCTCCCTCAGACTCTCTTTACTGGTCTGAGCTTTGACAACTTTCTTTTCCAAATCATTTATCTATATATTTCATGGCTTCTAGATCATTAAATTTCAAAATTCTGAAAAATTCACATGGCTCTCATTATATTATGCTGTCAAAACAGTATACGTATACTCCTCCACCTCTCGATGCGGAATACACATTCAAACATCGTTACCGTCTCCCTCTGGTTTTGGACAGCTGCACCCCGGACCCGACGTCAGCACTGACACATCCATTCTCCCATTAACCTGTGTGTACAAATCACAGACCGCCTTAAACACACATCCTCCACATCACAAGCCAATTATCAATTGCACATGTTCACACCCTACACAAGACTAATTCGGCCAATAGCGACCAAATCCATTGAGCTTCATTAATGTACAGAGAATCATGCTTCCCAACACTATCACCAACCACGACACACCCCCAGCCCCTAAAACTGGGTATTCAAATGGGCGGAGAACAAAAATCCATAACTAGCTCATGTTCCTTCACTTTGTTCCCAGTCCATTTTACAGACATATACTACCCCGTCCTGATGTGTCGAGATCACTCCCAGCTTGCCAGGTACCCTAAGAAAAAACACACAGAAAGAAAGAAACCAGAAAACAAAACACAAAGAAAACGCTGCCAAACCAATAAATGAAAAAATAAACCAAACTTGTGAGCTTATTCTTTTTTCTTCTGAGCTCATTTTTAACTAAGAAACAAAAAGGGAAATCAAATGAATAAACAAAATGTACGCTCCCGGTCAAAGTCAGGAATTGCTCGTAACACACTAGAAAAGAGAAGTAAAAATAAAAGTAAATAAACACCTATCCTATTGCTCATAACTGTTAATACGCCTCTATCAATACTATAAAATACTAGAAACAACTATGAGTCTTTTCAATTTCTTAATCATGCAGTCCACCTCTTGATCAATCTGAATGTTGACCGAGCATGGATAATTTACTGATCACTAGCTGCCGCAGTGTCACATCATCACACTGTCTAATATCGATTAACTGTTTAACATAATTTGATCCTCTTGTTAGTCTGATTAGTTCATGCATTTGTCAGTCACCCATACATTCGTTTTTAGTAACTTTCATTCATAATCTAATCACCTAACACCTCTATTTATTTTTTATTCTAATCTAATTAGGAGCATATTTTATCATTCAATATATCCCACCTCTACCCTAGTCAGTTGCATATATTTTTATTCTGCCGGTGGCCTCTGCAGACATGACCTTTGAATATGACCTTTCACACCACAGCCCCAACAACACTGGCGGTCTCCCCCGGGTTGTGAGACCCGGTGGGTCAGCCACCACCTCCTGTGACCGGATGACCCTGGGGTCATCGGGCCCAGAACATGTCCTGGTGGTATGCCATCATCGCCATGGTTCCCTGGAGCCTGTTCGGAGGAGAAAGCCACGTACCTATTTGGTCCAGTCACAGTTCCTTGAGAGGGGCCCGTGGTTGGGAGGGGCCCGCCACCTGTTCCTGTACAAACACGGCCTGTTGGGGATAGATGGTCCTGCTCTGCACAGTCCCGAGAAATGTGTCCGAGGGTCCCACACGTCCAACAGTGCACCTGCCGCACACGGTAGCCAATCGGATTCCTGCCTCTGCCTCTACCTTTATGTTGTGGTTGCCACCTCGTGGGTGGTCCTATTGGAGTTTGTTGTTGTTCCGGCACGGGACCCCCTTGTGGCCCCAACTGGGCCCGTCTCTGGCCATCTGGTTCTCCAGAGGGAGAGGGAGAGAGGTGATTGGAACCTGTCTCCCCTCCGGGCTGTGTGGACTGGAGTAGGCCTTGGAGATAGTCCACTACCCGTCTAGCCTCGGCTAGCTGTTCTTCGAGAGGGAGGCACGTCTGTAACTGGCAGTCATCTGCAACGGACACTTCAGCTTGGATTGACTCGGGTAATACAGCTGTCTCTGGGTCGCTTGCTGCAACGACTCCCTGTGGCGGAGTAAAAGACATTATTTCCAGTCCCTCCGTCTCACTGGACACTAGAGGGGAGTCGATCAAATTCCAGTCAATCAAGTTAACGTCCAATTCGGTCAATGTAATGTCTGCAGAGGTTATCGGCATTATCTTGATTTGGGTACGCATTCTACACCGGCCTCCTTTAACTACAAGGTTCTGTAATGGCCTGAATATCTTTGGCCATCTTTTCGTCACTTTTATTGTGACTTCTCCAGTCGTTGAAATAGACAGATTGTCTACCCTTTCTATGGTCAGTGCATCTAACCCTCCGGTTGCTCCTATCTGTGTATTTTCCATTCTCACCTTTCTCCAAACACTCGTAACGTCACCGTTTGGAAAGCAAGTTTCTCTGTATTCAAACTATTTTTACCAAACTTGAGTTAATCTCACTCACACTTCTATATTGGTGTAAACAGGAATTGATAATTTCGGTCTTGTGATACTATACCCACTGACTGTCAACAGTCTCTTCGATTTCCCTGTTGGGGTTCGGAATTGTCAGCGCTGGCCATCCGTCCCGGAGCAGCTGTGAAAAGAGAGAAGCAAAAAATACACTTAATTATCAGTGACATTTGCCATTCACAATCCATCATTTGTCTTTAAGCATGGAATGTCGGGCATCTCCTAGACTATGATCATATGAGAGCATTTGTGCAATTTTCGTTTTTGATTTATCAATGACACAGCCTTAATCTTTTTTTCCAGTTGTCTCCATTGGAAACCCAGACTCTCAATCCTGTTGTCAAGATCCTCCTTAATACCACTCCGGGGAACTCATTTTCGCATCAGCCTTTTCCTTCTGTTGGTCAATCAGAAAGTTGTTATTTACAGCCTATCATTTCTAAACATCTGTATCGGACATTGTAATTTAGGTGAATAATCTCACTTTTACTCTAATCGTTCTTTGCAAATGACTATGTGTATGTGTAACTATATTTATTTCTGTCCGTGAAAGCCTAGTATGCATTTTGCTCATATTACATTATACATATCAGTCTCATATTACATTATACATATCAGTAACATACATATTTTCCATTCATAATCTCTCACACAGTTACTATATTTCCCCCGTAACACCTAACCCCTTAGGTGTTAAAATAACGCTCTTCTCACGGGAACAGAAATCAATTTCCAGTGCCTTATGTCACTGAAGTCCCTGTGCATTTAGAACAGTGTCACACAACCCGTTCATAACCACAGGTGGCGACACCATCCCCACATTGAAAATCCTGCCGACCAATGAGATTCCACTGGCCAACTCGTCCTGTGGCCCACGGCATCACCCCCAGTTTAGAACCTGGAATGCGAAACCCCGGGCCCCCTACTCAAGGATAATCAAAGATCATTTCACTCACAACCACAGCCACACACATACAGCACCTCTGACACACCACCGTAACCAGTCACCCAAATACTCACACACAATATAATTCGACGCGCGTAGTGTGGCAGCGAGCCTCCGACGAGTGCACGCATAGCGCACCCCCGTTAATGCGCGGTGGCAGACAGCGAGCCCACCCCCGCCACGACGTTTAGCAGTCCCCGTACCCCTGGTAAAATGAAAAATGTGCGCAGTGTGACAGCGAGCACCGACGAGTCACACACAGCGCACAAAGCGTGGAGGCAGACAGTGAGCCACGATGAACTGTCTACCCACACCCCCATCGCAGGCGCAGCCGAGTAGAGTAATTATGCTCCGACTTACGGCCCACCAACATGAACTGAGACGGAGCCCCAGCCGGGGCCCGTCCAAATGTAAGGAAAGAAGTACGAGCGCCTTGTCGAACAAAGCGTAGCGCCAACGCCAGCCAATACCACTGCCAGCACTAGAAATTCCCTAAAAATAACAATAGAACTGAATTTGGAACAACAACATACACATAATAAGTCCCAAACTCAGCCTACCGCCTCTGAAACCTTACAGTAAACAGCAATAAACAATATACCTAGCACTACACCTGCGTTTGAAACCCATAAAAAAAAACTCCATATACAGGCCCCAAACTAGGAGAGAAAGAGAAAGCGTTTCGGGGGGGGGCCGAAATATACGGAAGAGAGGCGGTGTTGGAATGAGGGGAGTGAGTGAGAGGGGGGGTAAGAGAGAGAGAGAGAGAGAGAGGGAGGGAGAGGGAAAGAGGGGGGGAGGTGAGAGGGAGAGGGAGAGAGGCGAAAGGGAGAGGGAGGGAGGAGGGTGAGAGAAGGAAAGAAAGAGAGGGGGGGGATGAAAGAGAAAGAGAGAGAGAGGGAGGGGAGGTGAGAGGGAGAGAGAGAGAGAGAAAGAGAAAGAGAAAGAGAGAGAGAGAGAGAGAGAAAGAGAGAGAAAGAGGGGGGGAGGTGAGAGGGAGAGAGGCGAAAGGGAGAGGGAGGGAGGAGGGTGAGAGAAGGAAAGAAAGAGAGGGGGGGGTGAAAGAGAAAGAGAGAGAGAGGGAGGGGAGGCGAGAGGGAGAGAGAGAGAGAGAAAGAGAAAGAGAAAGAGAGAGTGAAAGAGAGGGAGGTGAGAGGGAGAGAGGGGGGGAGGTGAGAGGGAGAGGGAGAGAGGCGAAAGGGAGAGGGAGGGAGGAGGGTGAGAGAAGGAAAGAAAGAGAGGGGGGGGTGAAAGAGAAAGAGAGAGAGAGGGAGGGGAGGCGAGAGGGAGAGAGAGAGAGAGAAAGCGAAAGAGAGAGAGAGAGAGAGAGAGAAAGAGAGAGGGAGGTGAGAGGGAGAGAGAGAGAGAGAGAGAGAGAGAAAGAGGAAGAGAGAGAGAGAGAGAGAGAGAGAGAGAGAGAGAAAGAGAGAGAGAGAGGGGGAGAGGGGGAGAGAGAAGAAGAGAGAGAGAGAGAGAAAGAGAGAGAGAGAGAGAGGGAGAGTGAGAGGGGGAGAAAGAGAAGAGAGGGGGAGAGAGAGTGTACAATGAAAACGTTCTGTGAGCAGAATCCAAACATATTCATCCTGTCTACTTCTGCCCCCTACTGTATTCCTAAATAACTCCACCTTCCCCTTAACAATGGACGCTCGCCACCCCTACCAAGATGGACGCTCGGTACCCTCCCAAGATGGACGCTCGGTGCCCCTACCAAAACGGACGCGCGGCGCCCCTGCTTAAGATGGACGCCCCCTCGCGAGACACCCCGCGAGCCCCGCCATGCCATGACGTCAGCACAGTTAGCTTAGCATATTAGCTTCGTTAGCTCCAACCTAGCGCGCGTAAGCCGTCAGACCGCGCACCCTTATGACGTCACATCCGGCGACCGCTTTAGCCGTTTAGCGCGGCTAGGTAGCGTTAGCTTAGCTTCTCCCATGATCCCATAAAAACGCTTCCCAACGACCCGTTCCGCCGCGCGGGCCGTCCCCTCGCAACGTTAATATAATACCACATACCCCACAACAGAATCCTATTTCCCTCAAAACGCCAGTGTAGTGATCTAATTAGAAATATAAAAACATAATAGTAAAACACTAGTTTGACCCCTCCGTCGTCATTTCCGGCGAGCTTAGAACGACTTCCGGGTCGGGTTCTAGATAATCCCGATCACCTTAAACATTACATATCTATTTTGTCCGTCACGAATATGAAAACTTTTAAGTGCCTTACATATCCCCGTAATCTCAAGACACTATCGATCGACCTTATACATTTGAATTACATCTACTTTTCCCTCCGTATCCCCCGGTGCCTCTGAGGCTAATACAGCAGCTGACCGCTGCTGCGTTCAACGGGCCTCGGAAAACCGGCGTTCACCATTAAATTCCCCCACGGCCAATCGGTGACTTAAATTACATAATAACACAACCATACTCTCACACGTCCCACCAATCACTCCTAACCATAAACATTCGCCCAACTATACATTCATACACGCTTCCTAACACAATTAAAAAAAATACAAATTCAGCATTCACGCACATTACCGTCCCTCGAACGCCGCACAGCGGCGCGACCGGTAAACCTTTCATTAAGTACTATTTTTCGTTACCGCCTAACGCAGTCTAAACTCAACACGCCCGCCCGTGCCCAAGGCTAAAACCAGACCTACTTGTGCTAACTCTCTACTTTAGAAAATACTACGCAACGGCGTGCTTCAGTCTACCACCTATAAGACATACAACGCACGGTGTCTACCATGGTCCAACTCTGAGCACGAATCTAAGACATGTTCCTGTTCCCTTACTTGTTCCGACTGGCAGCGGCGTCCCGTTCATTGTGCTAACATTTTACATTAAAATATACTACGCACGGTATGTACAGAGCCGCCCTCCCCAGCCAGAACATTCAATTTAATTTTCCCTTACATCATGTTTACATGAGGTTAAATTCTTTAGTTTCTTTCCCCAACCCCTTGTTGTTCGAACTGAGCAGCCCATTCTTCTTCAACACTCACCTCTCTCACAGGAACGAAGCTCACGCAGTTGTGTCCTCCGTCGTCCGCCGATGAGGTCGACGAGTGAAGGGAAAAAAATCTCGTCCAGGGCCGCCACTTGTTCACGGGTCAAACGGCACCAAAATGAAGTGGATTCCCAAGCTGTTTCGGTTCTGCTCTGATCAGAACCTGTTTGGTTAGTACTCTGCGTTGTGTTTCAATACCTTTAGCACCGGGAATCCCTTCTGTTCAAACTGACTGAGCAGGCAGAAAGGCAGAAGGAATTAGGAGGAAAGTAGTATAACAGTTGTTTAATCAAAGTTTAAGAGTGTATACAAATTACAATAAGAAGATGCTATAGTTGTTATCAAAGACACTATGCCGTCTTGATAACAACCAGACTAATATTACAGTATAAAGAATGATAGTTGATAAGTTGTTGCTGGTCTTTGTTGTTGATAACAAAGAGTTGGTTTTCCCTCCAAGAAGTTCCTTTGTCCTCCTGCTGACCTGGTGTAGATGAGTGAGATGGTAGGTCCTGTGGGTTGGTGTGGTTCTGAGTTTTTCTCCCCCCATTACACACCCATTCTTATAGCCCAAAGCCCAGTGTCTCGGTGTTGATGACATCATCACATTATTGCCCCAATCACAAGCCTGCTAAGCTGGTATTTGAAAATAGGGGTTTGGCTTATAGGCCAAACCCTCTTCACATTTCTGCAAACGGAGGCTGTATCAGCAATCTACCTTAATCAAAGTTTAAACATTGCATCATTTTCATTTCCTTATATCTATTTTTGAATTACAATTGCCCACATAAACACAGATATATTTCTTTATCACTAAGTCTACTGACTTTCAGACAAATATCTAACAAATCTAATCATTTAGCTTAATAGAATACATTTCAATACATAGAACAATCAATTAATCATCTTGAACATAAATGAAAATAGCACAGACACATTAACTAATTGTAGACATTTAAGTATGACCAAACCTAATTATATTTTAACTTACTTCAATGACTTAATTCAAGATTCAAATTACTATTTTAACAATATACCAGGAAATAGTTAGCTTGTTTGGAGATATTCTGTGTGTGTGTGTGTGTGTGTGTGAATGTGTGTGTGTGAATGTGTGTGTGTGTGTGTGTGTGTGTGTCTATGTGTGTGTGAGTGTGTGTGTGTGAATGTGTGTGTGTGTGTGTGTGTGTGTCTATGTGTGTGTGAGTGTGTGTGTGTGTGTGGATGTGTATTTGAAAATGTGTGTGTGTGAGTATGTGTGTGTGTCTGTCTGTGTCCCCCAGGCCGTAAAGCAGCTGATAACACTTCATGGGCGCTTTGATCCTTTTAACCTCATCACTGTGTGTGTGTGTGGATGTGTATGTGAAAATGTGTGTGTGTCTGAATGTGTGTGTGTGTGTGTGTGACAGGAAACTCCAGCGAGATAACATGTTTACGTGACCTTTTGTCTTTTGTTTTGATCTTTACAGAGCCCATTGTCCCAGGCCATGGCAGACGGCCCTTGGGTGCCTGTCGTAGCTAGAATCATTTGACCACTCACTTCATGTGTAAATCGACCTGTGTGCCTACAATGGCAATCACGTCTATGTAAACACACACACACAATCTATGAATTATTGTTTTGAGGGGTAAGTATTTCTACACATTAGTTAATCATGATATATATGTTTGGATTTTACAACAGGAGTCAGGACATTGGATCACAGTCATGTACTGTAGCAGGACAGTGATGTAGCAGGAGTCAGGACATTGGATCACAGTGATGTACTGTAGCAGGACAGTGATGTAGCAGGAGTCAGGACATTGGATCACAGTGATGTGATCATTTTGTGTAGTGTACTGTGTAGGGACTGTCCTGCTCCACTAGGGGCAGGCTTTTCTCATTCACTAGGCTGGGGGCGGGGCTTGCTTTTCAATTCACACAGGAGCGATCTTTTCTACCACATTGTACAACAGAACTGCCGAGTCCCGAGGCTGGTAAGTGCTAGTTAAAATGTACAGTAGTGCACAAACTCTACGTTGGCTTTGAGAGTTGTATTATACTGATATAAAAGTTATGCTGTAGTTTAGGTTGTATGTGGGAGGGGGGCGGGGGGCTGCGTCGCCCACAGTATTTGGTTAACGTTACTGTGGGAAGTTATGCTGTAGGTTGTGTGCGGGGGGGGGGGGGGTACGTCGTCCACGGTCTATTTAACGTTATGTACAGTAGTTGTGTTTGATTGATTGAAAACTTTATTAACAGATTGCAGAATGGGTACAGTACAGTACATAGATGTAGCAGTACTGTCTATCTGTATGTCATGTATGTCTGTCCTGATGAATTGAAAATGGGGGACCCTGATGTAAACAAGACGAAAGTCTTTCTCTGGTCTGCATCCCATTAACAATTGTGTGTATTGAGCTGTACTATATTGTACCCATTCTGCAATCTGTTAATAAAGTTTTCAACCAATCAATCAAAACAGCTCAATACATACAATTGTTAAGGGGATGCAGACCAGAGAAAGACGTTTGTCTTGTTTACATCAGGGTCCCCCATTTTCAATTCATCATAAACAGGGGTGTAAAAAGTACCCAGAAATTATACTTTACTACTACTATTATACTAAGTACACTGTACAACTGTACAAGCAAAACTGTACATTGGAATATTGACGAAACCATACTTGGTCATTTACTGTACATTGGAGGGGGTTGGGTTAGGACATTTACAGGGTCCAGTTTCGAATTGCAGTCTCCCGTAGTTGCTCTTTGAGAGTGGTTTTGAAAGTGGGTAGTGATTCACATTCCTTTACAGCAGGGATCAGCAACCTTTTTGATACAAAGTGCCATTTTAAAATGTTCTTGTTAACCAGTGTGCCATATCAATGTTAAGGTTAATTATGACACCACATCACAATGTAAATCTCCAACAGATCTGTAATTCTATTCCATCCATATAGGCAACGTGCATAGCAATAGTTTTAATAACCATTTTCCTCTCATAAATATATAAGAGAATGCTGCCGTCTTTATGAGATGCTTGTTTGCCATACCTGGACACATTCAGCCTTGTCTGCCTCATCCTTTAAAGTTCTCATGTTTGGTCTCAAAATGGCGTTTAACACTCAATGTTCGGCAAACAACAACAGACTGACCCTTCTCATTGGCTCTGACCATGAAATATCCCTGGTATATCAGTCAACCTACACTACCATAAATAACAGGCTGTGCAACTGCCAATGGCTGTGAAAGAGGTAACTGCATGGGGAGGTAACTCAACATTTCCAAAAAGGTTCCTCTTACACATTTGCTAGTGTGCCATGTTGGTTTAGATAATGTGTACCAATGGTGGCACTCGTGCCTAAGGTTGCTGACCCCTGCTTTACAGCTTTGGGTAGGGCGTTCCACATCGATGTGGCATAATTGCGAACCGTGTTTAGTCCCTTGTTTGAGCCGAATCTGGGTTTAACATGATTTGTGGAGCTCCCTCTGGTGTTGTGATCGTGGTATTCACTGACCTTTGGGAAGTATTTTGACATGTACATGGGTACCTTAGTCGTATAGTGTATCTTGTTGACCAGGCCCATTGCAAGTTGCTGTACTCTGTCGTCTACTCTAAGCCATCCTAGGTTGTCAAAGTGGGCAGGGGTGAGGTGGGTTCTAGGAGTAAGGTCAAGCAGTAGTCTGACCAGTTTGTTTTGAGATCTGCCAGGTTATGACATTTATGCTTCTACCTAAAACTAGGTTATGTGAGTAGCTGGGATTGGTTCAGGTTCTGATATTGCTGTACAGGCCAAGATTTCACTGATCGCTTTAGTACTTAGACACATAGCACTATGTTGTATCCTCTCACCAGGCTCCAATGCAATGGGGCACATTTTCACATGATGTTGCTGTCAATGACGCATTATACAAAATGGTCATCAGTAGTGGCCACAGAAATAAACCCATATTCCATAATGGGACTTGAGTATACTGAATATTTGACCATACCAAATACCAAATATATTGCCAAAAGGAAAGGCCAATTTAAATTAGTATTAGCAACAGTAACAGTGTATTGCACTACTATTACTACTACTGTTAACTGTTAACTGTTACCCGTTATTGCACAAATGTATTGTTACCTGCTACCTGTTATTGCACAATTTTATTGCACAATTTTTTTTGTATTGGATTCTATTATATGTTGTACCAATTGCACATCGTTGCGGGCAAGACCACCCGCATTTCATTGTATATCCGTATGCCGTGACAAATAAAACTCTTGACTTGACTTGACTTGATCTCATATAAAAGGCCTTCTAGTAGGCCAGTTGACTAACTCACATAATTAGCATCATATAGCCACAATACTAACTAACAATGCTTTACTTTTTCTCTTTCCTTGGCATGTCTCCCAGGGGGCCCGGAATCACTACTTACTGGTCTGTTTAGTCCTATCTCATTCCTCATCTCTCCTGCTCCATCCCTCATCTGCTGACTGTGGTCATCCTGTCCTGGGTGTGTTTGGTCTCCTGCTCCACTCTTCTTCAGGCTCTGTGATCCTGCACCTTTTTAGGTTGGAGGATATCGGCAGCCATTGGACGTGGTTGGCTGCTTGAATTTAGCTTAAGTCTATTGCTCTTTTTGCCCAACAAAGTAACTGCAATTTTTTTGAGGACCAGCACCATGAAAGGACAAGACAATCTGAATGTGTGCACATAACCTCACCATGCTCACTGAGAACACCTGCACAATGAGGATTACAGTTGATCACAAATGATGTGCTTGTTTATGTGTTGTGCTTGTAGTAGTAGTGTTAGCTTGTGTGCTATTTGATTGTTATTATTTACACTGTTTCTAAACAACTCCTAACTGATCAGAAAAAGTTACTGGAATATGTTGTTTCTTTACACATATGTTGGATTATGTAATTGGTTTGTCTTTTTTATTGGTTTGTCATGACAAACCAATTACATAATCCAACATATGTGTAAAGAAACAACATATTCCAGTTAACGGTATATTTTTTTAATGATTCGTTACGGCGAAATCAATACTTCCATTTGTATAAATTGCATTAAGCGGACCTTAGTATTGCTGCCTGGCTGAGGGGCTTGTTGCGGCTCATGTGCATGCGCACGCTCGGCCAATCAGAGCAACGCGGAAGGGCTTGTTGCTTACCGAAAGTATTCACGCGGTTGGGGCTCCTTTTGCACAAATTACTGCATCAATACAGCTAAATATATACTTTTCCACGATATTCTAATTTATTGAGCTGCACCTGTACATCACTGTGCTCAGGAGGCAAAACGATGTCTAACATGCCTGCCATGTATCACAAACAGTACTGTATTTGCAAATCTGGTATGTCATAAATGTATAGATGTAGCAGTACTGTCTATCTGTATGTCATGTATCAAGTTTCAAGTTCAAGTTTCTTTAATAGTTGTCATACAGAAGTACAGAATACTTTTATACAAAATGCTTCTTTCTGTTACGCTCCAGAGACTGCTAGACAAAAGATAAGTGAAATAAAATAGTATAGCATGTAAAAAAAATAGAAGTAAAAATAGAAGTCACGTACGTAGACACAGTGTAAGGGCCATATGAGTGTTTTGATTATGTCGGTAGCTTCTCCGATATATATATATATATATATTTTGTAATTGTGTTTAGTTTAAGGCACAATTAGGCGCCGGTGTGTAGAATATTAGAATTCATTTTGTCTAGAATAGTGTCTTATTTATGTTTGAACACTAGAGGGCTCACCGCCTCCATTATAGCCAGCTGGAAGTCATGAGATTACTTGAATGTAATTCAAGCATATATACCTTTAGGAGTTGAACATGAAGTAGTATTTTAACTTTGGGTGGAATAAAGTTTTAGAAACATTTGGGATGAATACACCTTTAAAGCTATTTGTGGGAATACACATACAAAAATAAAAACGAAAGAATGGAAAAACATGCAGAACTGATCGCTAATGCTGTCACGTCCCTGATGAAGATGAACAGGAGCACTTGGATTGGCAAGGTATTGTATTGGAGCGGACCCACGACAGGATGAAGGATGACAGGATGGGTCAAGCGCAGATGACATTTCAATGGCAACCCCCCCAAAGGAATGCGTGTGTGCTGCCCATCTCACATGTGTTACAAATAAAGACTTCATAGTCCCATTTCATTCATTTATTCATTCAAACTATTTGGGGTTATAAGCTTTAAAAGGATTTGGGGAAGACACCATAACACAATTGGGTATTAGAACCTTTAAAACCATTTGGGTGGAATACACCTTTAACTGTCCTGCTACTGTTGCATCACTGTGATGTACTGTCCTGCTAACCATTTGGGTGGAATACACCTTTAACTGTCCTGCGACTGTACACCTACTGTACTGATACTGTACACATACTGTACTGATACTGTACACATACTGTACTGCTACTGTACACACCTCCTGCACATTGTGATGGGGCTGTCCTGCTAACCATTTGGGTGGAATACACCTTTAACTGTCCTGCGACTGTACACCTACTGTACTGCTACTGTACATCTACTGATACTGTACACATACTGTACTGATACTGTACACATACTGTACTGCTACTGTACACCTACTGTACTGCTACTGTACACACCTGCACATTGTGATGGGGCTGTCCTGCTAACCATTTGGGTGGAATACACCTTTAACTGTCCTGCGACTGTACACCTACTGTACTGCGACTGTACACCTACTGTACTGCTACTGTACACCTACTGATACTGTACACACACTGTACTGATACTGTACACATACTGTACTGCTACTGTACACCTACTGTACTGCTACTGTACACACCTCCTGCACATTGTGATGGGGCTGTCCTGCTAACCATTTGGGTGGAATACACCTTTAACTGTCCTGCGACTGTACACCTACTGTACTGCTACTGTACACCTACTGCACTGCTACTGTACTGCTACTGTACACCTACTGATACTGTACACATACTGTACTGCTACTGTACACCTACTGTACTGCTACTGTACACACCTCCTGCACATTGTGATGGGGCTGTCCTGCTAACCATTTGGGTGGAATACACCTTTAACTGTCCTGCGACTGTACACCTACTGTACTGATACTGTACTGCTACTGTACACCTACTGTACTGCTACTGTACACATACTGTACTGCTACTGTACACCTACTGTACACCTACTGTACTGCTACTGTACTGCTACTGTACACACCTGCACATTGTGATGGGGCTGTCCTGCTAACCATGAATGAATGAATGAATGAAAACTTTATTTAACAGATTGCAGAATGGGTACAATACAGTACGGCTCAATACATACAATTGTTAAGGGGATGCAGACCTGAGAAAGACGTTTGTCTTGTTTCCATCAGGGTCCCCCATTTTCAATTCATATAGAATTTGGGTGGAATACACCTTTTTAACTGTCCTGCTACTGTTGCATCACTGATCCACTGTACTGCTACTGTATTAAAACCTTTAAAACAATTTGGGTGGAATACACCTTTAAAATCATTTGATTTGGGTTATAACCTTTAACACTATTTGGGTGGAATACACCTTTAACTGTCCTGCAGCCATTTTACCACTGTCCACTGTACTGTACAGTCCTGCTACATCACTGTCCTGCTAACCATTTCGGTGGAATACACCTTTAACTGTCCTGCTACTGTTGCATCACTGTGATCCACTGTACTGCTACTGTATTATAACCTTTAAAACAATTTGGGTGGAATACACCTTTAAATCATTCGATTTGGGTTATAACCTTTAACACTATTTGGGTGGAATACACCTTTAACTGTCCTGCAGCCATTTTACCACTGTCCACTGTACTGTACTGTACAGTCCTGCTACATCACTGTCCTGCTAACCATTTGGGTGGAATACACCTTTAACTGTCCTGCTACATCACTGTGATGTACTGTCCTGCTACATCACTGTAATGTACTGTCCTGCTACATCACTGTCCTGCTACATCACTGTGATGTACTGTCCTGCTACATCACTGTCCTGCTACATCACTGTGATGTACTGTCCTGCTACATCACTGTCCTGCTACATCACTGTCCTGCTACATCACTGTGATGTACTGTCCTGCTACATCACTGTCCTGCTACATCACTGTCCTGCTACATCACTGTGATGTACTGTCCTGCTACATCACTGTCCTGCTACATCACTGTCCTGCTACATCACTGTGATGCTACATCACTGTCCTGCTACATCACTGTCCTGCTACATCACTGTGATGTACTGTCCTGCTACATCACTGTGATGTACTGTCCTGCTACATCACTGTGATGTACTGTCCTGCTACATCACTGTGATGTACTGTCCTGCTACATCACTGTCCTGCTACATCACTGTGATGTACTGTCCTGCTACATCACTGTCCTGCTACATCACTGTGATGTACTGTCCTGCTACATCACTGTGATGCTACATCACTGTCCTGCTACATCACTGTCCTGCTACATCACTGTGATGTACTGTCCTGCTACATCACTGTCCTGCTACATCACTGTGATGTACTGTCCTGCTACATCACTGTGATGCTACATCACTGTCCTGCTACATCACTGTCCTGCTACATCACTGTGATGTACTGTCCTGCTACATCACTGTGATGCTACATCACTGTCCTGCTACATCACTGTCCTGCTACATCACTGTGATGTACTGTCCTGCTACATCACTGTGATGTACTGTCCTGCTACATCACTGTGATGTACTGTCCTGCTACATCACTGTCCTGCTACATCACTGTGATGTACTGTCCTGCTACATCACTGTCCTGCTACATCACTGTGATGTACTGTCCTGCTACATCACTGTCCTGCTACATCACTGTGATGCTACATCACTGTCCTGCTACATCACTGTCCTGCTACATCACTGTGATCCACTGTCCTGCTACTGTTGCATCACTGTCCTGCACAGTACAGGACACAAAATGATTTAACTGCCTCTCATATATGTGCCAAGGAGTCCAAAGTAGAATCTGTAATGCTGTCAAACGGCGACCTCTAGGCAAACCGTGCTCTTTTCAGTATTGCACTTTGTTTAAAAATAAATGTTGTTAGGCGCCTGATGTGTGGGTTGGAGTTGAGCGGGGATGTGGGGGATGGGTTATTATTATTGCTGGCCTCACCTCAGGTTCTGCCGAGAGAGAGAGGTCTGAAGAAATTCACAGTATAATAAGTTTCTACAGAGCTATATTGCGCCTGCAGGCGGCGTGGAGAAGGATGGAAGGAACAGGAGAACACCTGAACTGTTTCAGGACTTTGTGTAGGAGTGATGAGCCAGTGGCTAAACATGGTGCTGCTGCTGCTGCTAGCTCATCACACAGAGCTGGAGAGACAGTGTTTACCACTGAGATTAGTTTGGACCTCCTTCCTTTCCCTCTGCCACATCTTGAGTGTCCAGGCTAGAGTAGAATTTCTGCTTTGAAAAAGATCAAATAAAGTAGGCTACATTGGAATGTCTTTTTTTATTTTTATTATGCGACACGCTCAAAAGACTGGCTTACACTAGAGGTTCCCTGCATACAGACTGGACTTGGAAAGTCAGCCTTTCGTTACAATGCCCCTGATGCTTGGAATGATCTTCAGCTCAGGCTTTATGAATGCATCTATATCCTCTGGTAGATTTAGATGAATGCACCTATATCCTCTGGTAGATTTAGATTAATGCACCTATATCCTCTGGTAGATTTAGATTAATGCACCTATATCCTCTGGTAGATTTAGATTAATGCACATATCCTCTGGTAGATTTAGATTAATGCACCTATATCCTCTGGTAAATTTAGATTAATGCACCTATATCCTCTGGTAGATTTAGATTAATGCACCTATATCCTCTGGTAGATTTAGATTAATGCACCTATATTCTCCGGTAGATTTAGATTAATGCACCTCCGTTCGTTTAATACCCAGGGATTAAAGTTCTCCTCAATTTTATTCCAAAATTCGACGGATTTTCCGTAAATTTTCGACCTGCTGCATATGATTTGTAGAGGCATACAATCTATTTTGATGTCGGTATTGAGTAGCCTATATAAACAATAATACGAGAGCATATACAAGAACAATGAATCTCACTGCCATGTATAATGTAGCCTATACGCCATGTGTTACCTGCCTATATGTGTTCAATACAAACTTGAACTTGAATTCCATCATGTCTGTGTGCGGGTCTGCGGGAGCTCAAGGCTGTTGTCACAATGTAAATAACGTGCACTGAAAAGTTACAGTATGTAGTTGGTTGATTATTTGTATGACAGTCAGTAAACCCTTGCAAAAAGTATCAGTTTTATTTAATGAATTGAAAACATGCAGCATTGCCTTTCCTCCCGGTATGCAGCAACGACATGTATCAGGCAAATGTGCATCGCAACATTGACTGAGTGGAATCCCTTTCTATTCACATAACTGCATTTGTTATGGAGCTTTGACAGCTACAGTAACAGTCTATTGCTCGATCCATCTCCAATATCTGCTGGTGGCAAGACCCGAGGGTGGAGACTGACTTGAATGAATTCCATCATCATATTTATATGTTGTGTCTGCTATGTGTGTTACTTTGTTATTTCCCCACCCCTATCTATGTAAAGCGACGTCTGTGCGGCAAAAAAAAATAAAAAAAAATACTGTCTTTTAGTCTCAGTGAAGTTTCAACAGAGGTAATCTATTCTAACCAACAAATTGAAGTAGAAAGCATTTCGTTGTGGCCAATCTTTTTTGGAAACATGACACACAAAATATTAGTATCTCGCTTTTTATTTGAAACAATATTTAATCGCGTTTGGAGGTGGGTGTTCTTCGTCTGCCCCCTGTGCCAAACAAGCAGGCCAACCTCTTGTTCACGCGTGAGCCCGTTATAATTACACTACTGTCGCTATTTTACAAAGAACTATAATGAATTATGGTCATACAGAAGTTGAACACGCCAGTGTTGAAACTAATGCACGGAAGCTTATTTCCGCGTCTGCAGTCTCCATATTCTACCACTGGGCGCCAGGTACGGATGCTCCGAGCTGTGCGTATATATACGCACAAAGTCAAGCACACGTTCAAATTGATAAGTCACACACTTTGCTTAGAATCGATCGTACGCACGGGTTACGCACATATCTGTGCGTACGCAACGTTGATAAATGAGGGCCCTGGACTCTAGTGTATTTCGTCCTTAAAGGGACAGTGCTGCTTTTTCCCCCGTGAAATAAATAATGCCCTGTTGGGCATACCTGTCTTGTGTTGTGCTATTGGGGTTGCTTACAAACCGTAACAAGATGAATGCACCTATATCCTCTGGTAGATTTAGATGAATGTACCTATATCCTCTGGTAGATTTATAAATGTAGTTGCTGATCTGCCTGCAACCGTTTGACATTGTTTAGTCTTTTTTCCCTATTATTCTGCACTTTATCTGTGTTTTTACATTTGATTATGCCTTATGTTTACCATGTAAACCGATTCTTTGATTTATTCTATGTTTATTATTAACTTGTTTGATAATCTCAACGACATTGGAAATGAGGGTGACCTCAATTGTCATTTTGAGAATAAATAAAGGTTTGAATTTTATTAAAATAAAAACAAAGATTTGATCACAACTATGCTTTATTGTATTTTTCTTTTAGATCACAAATGTTAAAAGAAGATAAATGTATAAAATATAGATTTACTCTTTACAAACTACACATAGTATAATCAGGACCTGTTTTATGAATACATTTGTACATTGATTACATTACAATCAATCAAAACATGTTCATGAGGCAAATAAATTAACAAATATTCTTCATATAATACTGAAGGGCAACGTCTGATGCTTGAGTACATTGCAGTGTGTGGGTGCGGCTTTAGAAAGCAACACTTGCCAAACAATGAAGGCCAGCCTAAACTGCCTGGGGGTGGTTTTAGCTGGATTTCTGGCCAAGGTCCACGCATTGTTACCAAGAGGATCCACAGCACGTCATTAGGGGCTGTTTGGAGTACACTCTTAATACCAGCCCTCTCTTAAACCGTTCCTTTGTCTGCCTTAGACCGAGCCAATCACTCGCTGCTATATGAACCGTGCCTCCGGCCCCCTGCCGCTTCATGTGCAGCAAATGCGTCCATCTGTTTGAGCTCCATTTCTAAAACACTACACCACGCAAAGCTCTTGCTCCTCTCCGGCAAATGGGGCCTCATTGGCTGCCTGCCAGAATGTAGCCTAGAAACCAGAATATATAAGCACGTCAGCTGACCCTGCAGGTCAGACTTTCTCTGCCATTGCCCACCCAGGAGGAGACGTCGGTGTAGGCCAACTCCCCGCCGCACTTGCTGCCTGCGGCTGGCCGTGAGCTCCGCAAATTATAGACCAAGACTTCACTTTACCCCTTATCAAACTACAAATAGGCATTATGTAGTGTAGCATATCGCTCAATTTAGGGATACGAACTGGACGTAACAATATGACGGGGTAGTAGGCTGGACAGACACAGTGGTTGAGAAACAGTATAACAAACTTTATTGGTACAATTAATACATGAAAAGGCTTCTCCTTGATGACCCATCAGGAGCCCGAATATAAGTGGGTTTCAAGCGGCCATAAGATGCAGAGTGTAGGGTCTTGAGGGTGTGTAGTTGGAGACCATCGACTGGAGGTAGGAGGGAGCCGTTCCCCTCACTGTGCGGTATGCCAGGTCAACCTTGAAGCGGATTGGTATTCTCAGTAACCAGGTTCACAAAAGTGAATGCTAAGTCAGCAAGCTATTGCCTGCACACACTCAGCTATTATTTTTTTTAATCCACCTTTTCTCCTCTTTTTTTTCTTTCTATTTTTCTCCCATCCCAATTCCGCTGTGCCAATTCTCCTCTCCCCTGTCTTGAACGTTGCTCGCATATGCCCCCCACTGGCCGGTTGTAGGGAGGATACAAGCCTTGAATCACATGTCCCCTCCGATGTGGAGCAGTGGAGGCTGCTGACCAAATTTTTAGGTGAAGCACAAATTATTATATTATATATTAAATTATATTTTTTAAACATCCCCAATGCTGCAACACCCCCATTCCATTCCATGAATGAATGAATGAATGAATGAATGAATGAATGAATGAATGAATGAATGAATGAATGGATGAATGAATGAATGAATGAATGAATGAATGAATGAATGAATGAATGAATGAATGAATGAATGAATGAATGAATGAATGAATGAAAACTTTATTTAACAGATTGCAGAATGGGTACAATACAGTACGGCTCAATACACACAATTGTTAAGGGGATGCAGACCAGAGAAAGACTTTCGTCTTGTTTACATCAGGATCCCCCATTTTCAATTCATCATAACATGACTTACAGATAGACAGTCTGCTACATCTATATATGACATACAGAGATATAGACAGTACTGCTACATCCAGACATTTATGACATACCAGATCTACAAATATACATTACTGTTTAAGAGTACAACGCCTGTCATATAGACCTATAGCGTTGGAAACTCTGATTAAGGAGAGGAGAGGAGAGGAGAGGAGAGGAGAGGAGAGGAGAGGAGAGGAGAGGGAGAGGAGAGGAGAGGAGAGGAGAGGAGAGGAGAGGAGAGGAGAGGAGAGGAGAGGAGAGGAGAGGAGAGGAGAGGAGAGGAGAGGAGAGGAGAGGAGAGGAGAGGGAGGGAGATTAGTAGAGTGCTGTAGGACCAGGCTGTATAGTGTACTGTAGGACCAGGCTGTATAGTGTACTGTAGGACCAGGCTGTATAGTGTACTGTAGGACCAGGCTGTATAGTGTACTGTAGGACCAGGCTGTATAGTGTACTGTAGGACCAGGCTGTATAGTGTACTGTAGGACCAGGCTGTATAGTGTACTGCAGGACCAGGCTGTATAGTGTACTGTAGGACCAGGCTGTATAGTGTACTGTAGGACCAGGCTGTATAGTGTACTGTAGGACCAGGCTATATAGTGTACTATAGGACCAGGCTGTATAGTGTACTGCAGGACCAGGCTGTATAGTGTACTGTAGGACCAGGCTGTATAGTGTACTGTAGGACCAGGCTGTATAGTGTACTGTAGGACCAGGCTATATAGTGTACTATAGGACCAGGCTGTATAGTGTACTGTAGGACCAGGCTGTATAGTGTACTGTAGGACCAGGCTGTATAGTGTAGTGTAGGACCAGGCTGTATAGTGTACTGTAGGACCAGGCTGTATAGTGTACTGCAGGACCAGGCTGTATAGTGTACTGTAGGACCAGGCTGTATAGTGTACTGTAGGACCAGGCTGTATAGTGTACTGTAGGACCAGGCTGTATAGTGTACTGTAGGACCAGGCTGTATAGTGTATAGTGTAGGACCAGGCTGTATAGTGTACTGTAGGACCAGGCTGTATAGTGTACTGTAGGACCAGGCTGTATAGTGTACTGTAGGACCAGGCTGTATAGTGTACTGTAGGACCTGGCTGTAGAGTGTACTGTAGGACCAGGCTGTATAGTGTACTGTAGGACCAGGCTGTATAGTGTACTGTAGGACCAGGCTGTATAGTGTACTGCAGGACCAGGCTGTATAGTGTACTGTAGGACCAGGCTGTATAGTGTACTGTAGGACCAGACTGTATAGTGTACTGTAGGACCAGACTGTATAGTGTACTGTAGGACCAGGCTGTATAGTGTACTGTAGGACCAGGCTGTATAATGTACTGCAGGACCAGGCTGTATAGTGTACTGCAGGACCAGGCTGTATAGTGTACTGTAGGACCAGGCTGTATAGTGTACTGTAGGACCAGGCTGTATAGTGTACTGTAGGACCAGGCTGTATAGTGTACTGTAGGACCAGGCTGTATAGTGTACTGTAGGACCAGGCTGTATAGTGTACTGTAGGACCAGGCTGTATAGTGTACTGTAGGACCAGGCTGTATAATCATAATCAACACAGCTACTAAATATTAAAAAAAAGAATTTCACTCACCATTGACGACGTTACTTCTTAGTAGGAAATAGAGTCCCTGTCGCTCCTTGTAAATGAAATGCATCCTTTGCTCTTTTCTGATGAAACGTTCAATGACCTCCTCTGCCGTTGAAAATCCAGCATTGCAACAAACAGCAGTATTTGTGATCTAATCGATCCTTCATTTGCGTGAGGATGCTGTCGAAATCCACTAAACATTGTTCTGTTGATGCGTGACACACGTTCCATTTTCGGGACTCCGACTCCCGACAGGTGGTCACTCAGACAGTCACCCAAGCGATTCACCCAAATAAAGTTTTCATTCATTCATTAATTTGCTGTCTCGTTATAACACAAACAGCTCACCATGAACCATGACCAGCTTAATTACGTTAGTTAGCATCCGAGCTAGCGTGATAACATTAGTAGTTATTAGCATCCAAGCTAGAAACTGCTAGGCTGCCTGCTTATACCTGCAATAATGTTGTCATCCTCCTGGACAGATAGACTTGTTAAATCATAATATCCACAGGTGTGTTGTGCTGGTCCTCACTAAATGTCCCGCCGCGAAAAATAAGTTGCTATTAAAGTGCTAAATGTTAGATACACTAATATAGAGGTTTCGAACGTGGCTGCTCTCAGTGCTCTGTTAATAAAATGTTCAATCAATCAATCAATCCCGCAAGGGGAGAAACAGCCGTGTAGCTACAGAGCTGCAGACGTAGGAGCCATACTCTGATTGGATTTGCAAGGCTGCCAATCATTCAACCCAGTGGCGGCCGCTGGGTACTTCGCCACTAGGGGCGCTATACCAAATATTTTGCAAACATGTACAGTACAGTACTGTACCACGCAAGACTCATGGCAAGACGTGAGCGATTCGACTCACGCTCACGGCAATGAATCGGCTCTTATGAACGAGTCGCTCAGCTGTTACTACAACAACTCACAACCAGTCAAATAAAGTATAGTCTAGACTCTAATTCACAACTTGAAACACAATATAAATAGAAAAGTTAGAAACAAAACTTGCCCGTCTCCAAACACAGGCAGATCTCTCCCTCTCTCCTTCTCTCTCTCACACACAGCGCGACGTGGAATCGATTCGTTACACAATCAGACCTATTATATACCAAGAATAACTTCAGTATGAGTACAGGGCTGTACACATATTTTGCATATTGTTAAACGAGCCAAGGCTAGCTATTAAACTATCGATATGAATCGAAAATCTGGGACCCTGATGTAAACAAGACAAACGTCTTTCTCTGGTCTGCATCCCCTTAACAATTGTGTGTATTGAGCCGTACTGTATTGTACCCATTCTGCAATCTGTTAATAAAGTTCTCATTCATTCATTCATTCAAACATAGACAATATTGAACAAGCCATAATCCACGTATTTTCAATCCGAGAGAGCTGCAGTAGTTAAATCAATGAGCCATCGATAAATAAACAATCAGCAATGTCTCGCTTCATGAATGGCCAGCAGTAGTACTGCTCCTAAAAAAACTATTTACAACCGTTAACGTTAAGCCAGTTAGCCCGCACCAGCCTAGTAGTACTACTAACATTAGCTCCCAGAACGATAGCCAGTTAGCCCGCACCAGCCTAATAGTACTACTAACGTTAGAGAGAGAGAGAGAGAGAGAGAGAGAGACTCACTGTTTAGTTGAAACGTCCAGGGCAGGAAACGTGTATAATCCGCCATATAGCTTGTTAGCCAAGTGTTAGCTCAGCTGAGCTCGTCGACGTTAGCACAACACTCAACAAGTACATTCCTTTGTCCATTTCCGCTCGAACAGACTGCAAACTACCTGGCATTCTATCGCCATGCTCTAAGACAAACTCTAACCTTAACCAACTTTGAAAGAGTGCCTAAGCTTAACAGTCTAAAGAACTTGCAGTCACAGCACGGCACGCTCTAAGACAAACAACAGTCCTAGTACCAGGAACCAAGCTAGAAGCTAGAATTGGAACATTAGAAATTGGATTCGGCCAATCAGAGATCGTCTCTGTGAAATTCTGCCATAGAAAAAAATACTGGCGTCGGCCAATCAGAGAGCGTCTCCGCGAAATGCGGCTATGGAAATTCTCACGGAAGTTCACGCTGCTTTCTAGACCGCTTCAAATCGCGCTCGGATTCCAACATAATAGTCATATTTCAACGCACAACGCCGTATGCACTGATTGGCTGTGACGGAGACAGCGATCAAACTGTGACGCGCAGTCAGAGCGCTATCGCTTCTTGCCCGGGCGAGAAATACGAAAAAATAAAAAAAAAACGTCACTTCCTGCCCATGAAAACGCTGTTTTTTTTATTTAGATAATAACGTTATATTGTGCATTGGAAATACAAACATACTTAAAATGAGTAAATATTATTCATTTTAAACATGTTTATATTATTTATAGGGCTATAAAACAAAAAACAAAAAAGTTATTTTTTTTTCTTCTTCTCTCATTTAACAGGTGGGTCGGCGCCCTAGCGCCACCAGTGGCGAGCCGCCACTGATTCAACCTCCGTGTATTGGATGTCAAGGGCTGTCAATCATTAAATCCTCCATTCAATGGCAAGAGTTTAAATGCACAGACCGTGCTTAGATGACATTAATAGCCTATTTTGATTGGCTATTATTTATTATTTATTTAACAATGGGTCAACCTGTGCAGCTATTCTGCATGAATAATTACTGCAGGAATTACTGCAGTGCAGGCCTGCTCAGAGCTGTCAATTTCGGCCATTTTTGAAGAAAAGAAAATTCACTGGCATTTTTTTTACAGAGGAAAACATTTATAATAAAAAAATTATAACAATAATAATAAAAATATATGTAAATTAATAATAATTATGAATTATGAGTGAATTTGTGTTTCACGTGTTGTCATAGAGAAACCTCCACTGATGTGGAGGCAGCCTGTCACATCTTTTCACCTGCCAGCGCGGACTCTGATTGGCGAGGTGTAACGTGTGGGAGGCTCACACTACCCCCGACATTTCCTGTCTCTGCTGTGCAGGTGTCCCCACCCGACCTGTAGGAGTCGCTGTCCACAACGTCCAGATTACCACCCATCGACTTCCACCCGCTAACTCTGCCAATTGAGTTAGTATGACGGCTGGCCCAAGCCGGAGGCAACGCCGACAGCCGGAGTCGAACCCGGTGTCCCTTGCGTTGGTGACAAGCGCAATGTCCGCTGCGCCACCCAGCCGCCTCACACTCAGCTATTCTGTAATTTCACTGCACAACTTGCAAGTGGAAAATAATACATGGTTAGTGGGCCACCTAGAGTAATGCCACCGCCGTCACAAGGATGTCCCCTCCCACATGGGAGGGAAGCTAAAAAACACCTGCCTGGCAGTACTTTTCCTAGCGCTAAAAACAACAAAGGGAACGGGGAAGGAAAGGTACAAAACACAGGGAGTCCAGACTAAAATGGGGAGGGGGGAATTGTATTTAAAAAAAAGCCTCCACTGACACTACTTAGCCACAGCTAGCCTGACAAGCTGGCTCTCATTGGGTAGATGTGATGGAGTGCAACAACGACAAGGTCTGTTAGGAACAAAACACAAAACATTGGTTCCAGGGCCACTCTTCCTGGTGGTAGCAAAGATTCAGTCAACCTGTCAAAGGAGAGCTGGATCAGTTCAATATCCAATATCCAATTTGTGAGCAGAAGGAACTGTGGTGGAACCAGATCAGTCAATTATGCGCATGGACAGATCTTCATGATCAATGTACATTTATTGGTAAGACAGGTGGATCAATTACAAATAGAGAGGTCAGTAAGCTTAGCTGAGAGGAGTGTGCTCTCATTGTGGCTTCCAGAGTCACACTGAGGTAGATAAGCCTCTAGTAGGCTGTCCAGGGTGGGCTGTGGGGGAAGTGGGCGACAGTGGCTCAGGAGGTAGAGCAATCGTTTGGTAATCAGAAGGTTCCTGGTTTGATTCGGCTCCTCCTGGCTGTGTGTCAAAGTGTCCTTGAGCAAGACACTTAACCCCTGGCTCAAGTGCCTCATTACTGTAATAAAAACAGACCTTTGTGACCAAAATTTGCTCTGACGAAAATGCGGTAATGAGTTGGAATTGGATGCGCATAGTATCACAAATAACTAGGGATGTTCGATATTGGCTTTTTTTTACCGATATCCGATATACCGATATTGTCCAACTCTTAATTTCCGATACCGATATCAACCGATAGCGATATATGCAGGGTTTGCCCCCCCAAAAAACTGAATAATTTCAGGTAATTAACATTACATATCTCTTGTCGTGGAATTAACACAACATTATGCATACTTTTTTTTGTATCCACTTTTTCTACCTATAATATAGGTAAACATGTGAGGATTTGCCTGTTCTCTGGACCTTTTTTTCCCTTTCTACTCTTCACCAGCCCCCACCCTTGTGAGAACTTTTGCCTGCCTCCTACTCTTCACCAGCCCCTACCCTTGGACATTCTGTTCCTCTACCCTCACGCACCTGTTGGGAGTTTGCAATCTGCTCGGGAGAGTACTTAGGTGGCAGGCTCCCTTCCAGTCCTGGTCGGGTCGTTCCGTATCTGTGTCTGTGTTCATGGAGTGCTGTACGTTACCATTCTGTACGTCACCATCACCTGCCGCGTCTCCGGCGTGAGACGACGGCCCAGCCATCACCACCTGTCGCCGTTTGCCTGGAGTGGGATGCCGTCTTCGCTCTCTAATTCTCTACGGGAGGTTTTCCAGTGTTCCCACTCCAGACGTCAAGGCGGCTCGCCATCGCTCCCGATTCCACGGGAGGAAGGCGTCTCTTCGTGATCCTCGTTCCTGGGGTGAGGCTCGTCGTCGCTCCCTAGTATTCCACGGGAGGACGGCGTGTTCCCATCCCGGTCCCCTGGGACCCCCTTTGTTCTGCGCTGCCCGTCTGCAGCATCCGAGGAGGAGGAGGATCTCCGTGCCCGGCCCCCGCTGTCGGGCCCCTGTCTCCGTGCCTGGCCCCCGCTGTCGGGCCCCTGTCCCCGTGCCAGGCCCCGCTGTCGGGCCCCTGTCCCCGTGCCAGGCCTCCGCCGTCGGGTCCCTGTCCCCGTGCCAGGCCTCCGCCGTCGGGCCCCTGTCCCCGTGCCAGGCCTCCGCCGTCGGGCCCCTGTCCTCGTGCCAGGCCTCCGCCGTCGGGCCCCTGTCCCCGTGCCAGGCCTCCGCCGTCGGAACCCTGTCCTCATCCCTGTAAGCAGCTCTGGCCCTCGCCCTGTCCAAGGCCTTAACCCTGTTCTCTGTCCCTGTCTCCAGCCCGCCTCTCCGGGCCTCTGTCCCTGTCCCCCTCTCCAGTGCCCCTGGTCCTGGCCCTGACACTTAGCCCTGGTCCTTAGCCCTGGCCCTTAGCCTTAGTCCCTTAGCCTGTTCGCCTCTTAAAGGCACAGTGCCGCATTTTCCATATTTCCTTGACTCTAGTGTTTTTGTGTTTTCCCTTAAAGGGACTGTGCCGCTTTTTGTTCTATAATAAATATTTGCTCTGTTTTGGCTTTCTCTCATACCTGTCTTGTGTTGTGCGATTGGGGTCGGTTACAAACCATAACAAAACAGACTTAGTTCTACATCTTTTCTCCCTATGGATACCATACTTTTATGGCTGTGTTCATCATCGTTTCCATGGACAGTGAATAGACAAGCCTCTAGATAGCTGGCACTCTAGCTACGAGGATAAGACTAATCCCTCGCGTTGAGTAGCAGTGTTTGGACAGAGATGTTTGACAGAGTGTGGAATACTCTGCTCCTTTCCCTCCGTCAAACCGATCAAAAAGTTCCATCTGACCAACTGAGAAGATATAGATCCACTGGATGCCCGATAGAAATGCCACCTGTAAGGAGACCAGTGATGGAGGAGCTCATTGAAATTGGATTGAACTGACCTTTTTTAGGGGTTATTTATTTTAGCTGTTGATAATTAACTTGCCCATTCACTGTCTATATGTCCCTGCTTGAACCTGACCTTTTCATGGAAGAAATGGCTGGCAGTCATGTGGCTGGTGCTTTCGGCCTGCACATGCTTTCTGCTGACATTAAGTCATCGCTACCATGGCACTGTTGCTATAGATCAGGGGTTCTCAAACTTTTTTATACCACAACCCCATTTTATTTAGGATTTTTTTTGGCGACCCCTCACTTAATGTATTGTGTAATTTCAATGTGGAATTAAGGAATATCAAAATAAAAGCACACGTTGAACGTGATCATGCATATTTATAAGAAAATATAATTACAGCACTATGTTATCAATACCCATTTATAAAATGAGGCATATTTAGCCAAAATATGTTGGCAGAACATACAAAAATATATATATATATATATCAATTTTTTTGTGCCAATGGGACCCCACTGTCACCTACCCACGACCCCACTTTGGGTCGCGACCAGATTCAGATTGCTTTTTGTTACATGTATAAACACCCTTAACTCATTGAGCACCAAACACGAGATATCTTGTTTCTGGTTCCTTTTTTTCTATTTTCTTATTCTAAACACTTGCACGGGCCTGTGTGAGTGTGGCTGGAACCTGCAATGACGATTGAATCCCGACAGGTGGCAGTATCACCTACCTTATGAACTGCATGGGCCAGTTTAGTGAGAGCAATGATTACTAGGGATCACTAGGGCAGCAGTGGCATGGCACCAGTGAGCAAACTACAGCAATCTAACGTTCGATAATGGCGATCGCCTAGAGCGAACTATTGGATATTATGAAGAAGACAAAACAGATTATATGGATGATTATGGATGATAAGGTGCGTTTCCACCTGACTATGTTGGACTCAGCACTTCTGGTAAATCATAAAAATACTATAGTCAAACCGGCCGATGAGGAAACCTATTCGGCTCCATGGTATAGTCTTGCCCGAGCAGACTATAGAAGAAGACAACGGATGAGGGCCACCTAACATTATATGTATTGATCCTGTTCTGATTCAAGACACTTGGAGCAAGAGTGGAGTACCTACTGACAAAGGTAACGTCTATTTTATGTATATTTTACCGAACCCCATCATAAAACATGCTTTTGTAATGATCGCAGCGTAGGAAAACGACCCCCCCCCCCGATGGCTTTGTGAAGAAACATATGGTCATGTACCTTCTGACAAAGGAAACGTCTATTTTACGTATATTTTACCGAACCCCATCATAAAACATGCTTTTGTAATGATCGCAGAGTCGAAAATGTGTCCCCTGCCCGATGGCTTTGTGAAGAAACATGGTTGTGTTTACCTTTGACCTGGCAATAATATAGGTTTCAGGCGAGCAGCCGCGAGATTTGCGCATACCGCACAAAACACTATATCTCACAATCTAGAAAACCAGCCTGGATTATTGTGAAACGGGGCGGTTTTTAGTGTGGTATAGTGCACAAATGAAGGTATGTAGAAATAAACAGTTTTTTCCCTGTTGGAGTATAAATCATGCCTGTCAAATGAGCCATACTATTGTCTCCATAGCTATAATATAGAATATACGATGGGTCCGCAAACATCGTGAAAATGGTCAATAATGCTGGCGCCAGGGAGTAAAGATGGAAAAACAATGAGTTAAAACACTAAAACAGGTAATTTAGTCAAGGTCTTATTTAATAACCACAAAATCAGGTAATATAACTAAATAAACATGTTACGGTAGGAATTGAGTTCCAATTGTAGAAGGAAGAAGGAGACAGAGATGTGGTTGCTCTTCTCGAATTGTGTGTTCTTTTTATTAGAAGAATCACCAGAGCAAGGATACTGTAATGATAACAAACAGACGCCAGGCTTCAACTGAGAAAATACTTAAAGGTGACATGCATTATAAATGTAATTTTTCAGTCTCTAGCATTGTATTATAGTAATAGGAGTTAGTATCAATGTGTTTGTGTGTCAAAATACCATTATTGGCAGATTGGCGTCATTCAGGTCATTCATTTCCTGGTCCATTTTAATCAGGTCGTTCTGATTTGACGCGCATGGTGACGTCACGTGACCCTGGGGAAGCGGACAGTGATCCGATTGGCTCTGTGGTTGGAGCCGATGCCCGCCCACAATCTACCTGGGCAGCCCTCAACAAACAGCAGGCAGACCGCAGGACAGAAGTGCAGTAACTTGCCTAACTTCCACGATGAGCAAAACATACAGGACATGTGCTGTTACTGGCTGTAAAGCTCCTAATATGTCTTTGCACACCTTTCCCGAGGATGACGTGCTTCGCCAGCAATGGACCAAGTTCGTTTTTTGGGACCCTCCTAGTGATGTCGCAACGTCTTATACTCGGGTGTGTACCGCACATTTTTGCACCGACGACGTTGCGAATCAATCACTTTATGATGCTGGGGTGGTTTCCTGGCTTGTTCTAAAGAAAGGAGTTGTACCAACTATTCGGGACCCGCCAGAAAGAGTAAGTAGATATGTCGTAATTAGTCAGCTAACTAACTAATTGTTGCTACGTTCACTGTGTGTGTGTGTGTGTGTGTGTGTGTGTGTGTGTGTGTGTGTGTGTGTGTGTGTGTGTGTGTGTGTGTGTGTGTGTGTGTGTGTGTGTGTGTGTGTGTGTGTGTGTGTGTGTGTGTGTGTGTGTGTGTGTGTGTGTGTGTGTGTGTGTGTGTGTGTGTGTTCGTTCTACCGAGTGAGATAGCATTGTTTGGGGGGGGGTGGGGTGGGGTATCTTATCAAGAAAATCTAACGCTAGTTCACTGTGTGTGTGTGTGTGTGTTCGTTCTACTGAGTGAGATAGCATTGTTTGGGGGGGGTGGGGTGGGGTATCTTATCAAGAAAATCTAATGTTAGTTCACTGTGTGTGTTCGACGGAGTGAGATAGCTATGTTTGGGGGGGTGGGGTATTTTATTTCTGTTTATTTATATTGATGTAATACCAATGGACGTTCACTGTGTGTGTGTGTGTGTGTGTGTGTGTGTGTGTGTGTGTGTGTGTGTGTGTGTGTGTGTGTGTTCGTTCTACCGAGTGAGATAGCATTGTTTGGGGGGGTATCTTATCAAGAAAATCTAACGTTAGTTCACTGTGTGTGTTCAATGGAGTGAGATAGCTGTGTTTGGGGTGGGGTATTTTATTTCTGTTTATTTATATTGATATAATATCAATGGAATTTTGCTTCCAGGTGAATGCCACATGCAAGCCCCTATAGGGTTTTTAGTAGGGATGTCCGATATTATCGGCCTACCGATATTGGCAAAACAATTTGATATCGGAAAATATCGGTATCGGTTTTCAAAAAAAAAATATATATATATAAATTCTTTTTACATTTATTTAACCTTTATTTACACAGGCAAGCAAGTAAGAACAAATTATTAGTTTATTTATTGTCAAAGTATGCATAATGTTGGGTTAATTCCACGACAAGAGATATGTAATGTTAATTACCTGAAATTATTCCGTTTTTTGGGGGGGGGAAACCCTGCATATATCGGTATCGGTTGATATCGGTTGATATCGGTATCGGAAATTAAGAGTTGGACAATATCGGTATATCGGTATCGGTAAAAAAGTCAATATCGAGCATCCCTAGTTTTTAGGCAATTATCCTATACATCCCTTTGTGCCTTGTATTATATATGTAATTGTTTTACTATTTGTCCTTACTTAGGCCACAAGGCCCAGCGCCCAGCTTTGCCTGCGTCCAGCTTCCCGTGACATCAGTTGCCAGACCGACCCCCCAAATATGACTTCTGTTGGCACAGAGCTGTCTAAGAAAACTCTACGGTCACATGTCAAGAGTCGAGGTTTGTAAAATTTCTGATCAATTAACAATTAATGTATTCCAACACACATGTAGTTTTGGCAGCTATAATAGCCTTTATATATCAACCCCCCCCCCCCCACCCAGTTTTGCCAGCAAGCTTCTACAGCTTTGGGAGCGCCTGCCTTCCGAATGAGCTTTCCCAAGGCAAAAAAGGGTGGACACAGTATAAAACCGAGGAAAACCGCTCCGACAGTCAGTAAGTAAAAATATCAAGATTTATTATTGCACATACATGAACTATATGAACAGAAAAAGATTTGCACTTACAGTGGAACAGCAGTAACAACAATAACAATAAATAAAATAAATAATAACAATTTTAACATGACGTTGAAATTGTCATTTACAGGCTATGTGAACGAGCTCATGGAGCTCCTGTTTGAGTGCATCATTCGTGACCTCCAAAGCTATATGTAGGAGGTGCACCACATTCCCATCACAGAACATCTGTGCGCACATTTTGACAGGCCTTCCATGGAAGAGGCTGTTGCCGCCTATGTGTCACGCTTCAATCAAGTACCGGCCTGAAGCCAGTGTAGACTAGACACCATCAGCATCCGGAAATTCGGTGTGGATTCTTAGGACCACACATGAAGGGATGACTACCCTCACTCTGCGTCCTAAGAACCCCCAACACCAGGCCACAAAACACTGGTACGTGATATATCTGAAACGACTAAAGAAAAAGAAGGAGGTTTATATTTATGCACAAATAATAAAAAAAAACGTTGTGAAATTACAATTTGTCATGTCATGTCATTGGACAGTAGCAAGCTGGACACCATTGATTATGTGGGATGTGCAATAAGGATTAGAGGGTGTTTGCAAGAAAGATTAGTATAGTCTGGGAGATGCAAGATAAATAAATAAATAAATGTAAATAAAATATAAATATGTAATAAATATTATTTACTTATTTATGCCGCAGACTGGTATCCGGCCAAAATCTGCCCTGTATATATTTGTGGCCTTTTGTAGGGTATATGGGTTGAAGCAGACTGGTTGCAATCCAGGATGATCAACCATGCATGAAACTGCCCCGGGCGCGTCTATGCTTTTACCAACCGGTTCGTGTTTCCGGGTTCCCGTTTTGCACTCTGATTGGCCACTGACCTACGCTAGTACGCCCCCCTCGCTATGAGCGTAGCAGAACACTGAAATGCGTATCACAGTACTGCCTCCAGGAACAGCTGTTTCCGCGTGACTTCATGTGCGCTAAAGTTCTGGTAAGTTTAAAGTGCTTAGAAATGCCGGTAAATGCCAGTTCATTCATGCTTTGAGGCACGCTTCCAGACAGGATTTTATAATATTGTATTGACAGGATATTATAATATACAATTTTAAGAAACGACACTCTCAGCTCAGCTGCGTCGGTCAGTAGTGTGAAGCACCTCTGTATTCATGGGACTATGAATGCCAATTTCATGGGCAGCACATAATGAATTCATTTGAATCATCCTGTGTTGGTCCTCAACATGACACGCCAACATGACTCATCCTTGAATCCTTCCTTCGTTTCAAGGAAGGACACACGCTTTTACACGTCCTACGTCCCACCCACCCTCGTGCTGGAAGATGGAGGATCACTTGGAGGATCACTGCTATTCAAAGCAGAGGTACATTTTAGTATAAGCAGGGCTGAAAATTTACTTAAATTAATTAACATGTTTATGTTTATTGTTTATGTTTAAGTCCACTCCACATTACAGTTCTACTTTTGTTTTGATGTGAAAAGTGATGCTGCATAAGATGACTGCTGAGAGCGTTGTTTCTTGACTCTCAGCTGAGAGTGTAGTGACTGCTGAGAGCGTCGTTTCTTAACTCTCAGCTGAGAGCTGCTAATTGTAAATATGTTTAAGTCCACTCCACATTACAGTTCTACTTTTGTTTTGATGTGAAAAGTGATGCTGCATAAGATGACTGCTGAGAGCGTCGTTTCTTGACTCTCAGCTGAGAGCGTAGTTTCTTAAAATTGTCAAGCTACAATATTATAAAATACAATATTATTAAATCCTGACAGGAAGCGTGCCTCAAAGCATGAATGAACCGGCATTTACCGGCATTTCTAAGCACTTTAAACTTGAACTTTAGCGCACATAAAATCATGCGGAAACAGCTGTTCCTGGAGGCAGTAGGGTGTACCCATTTTAAAATGTCCACGCATTATTTATCTCTCTACGCTCATAGCGAGGGGGGCGTACTAGCGTAGGTCAGTGGCCAATCAGAGCGCAAAACGGGAACCCGGAAACACGAACCGGTTGGTAAAAGCATAGACGCGCCCCGGGCTCTTGATTGCATCTTCTCCTGACCTATAGAAAACAAAATACAGTTAGCCATATGCATGGTTTTCAGTGTTACCCAGATGCAAGGTTGTGTGACATTGCTACTGTACCTGAGGAACCTCCATGCAGCAGACATTCTCCACCTTGGTCGGCATTCGTCCACACTTCCCACAGGTACACCTATCAGAAACTAAAATGGATTATCAGTAAATAATAACAAACAGTACTGTTTATTTGTAGATCTGGTATGTCATAAATGTCTCGATGCAACAGTAGCTACTGTATATCTGTATATTCAGTGTTCGAATTATGTGGGGGCCAATGGGGGCTCAGCCCCCATAGATAGAGTCTGAGCTCCCATAGTCAACAATACCTGTGGGGGTCTCTCAAAAAATGTATATTACATTTTTTTTTATATATATTTTTTTCAATGTACGAATTAGTATTATTTATGTTACCTAAATAAATTGTTAATAGATAATATTTGTCTTTTCAGTTTTTAAAACAACCAAGTAATTAATGTTGTGGAATAGGCTGCGTTTCACCTCCAAGCCGCCATGTGTCCACATGAGCGTGTCTAACGCTACTCCAACCCATTTGGTGAAGAAGAAGCAGCCAGCTTAACGTTATGTAAACACTCAACTAATGCTGTCAGCGCAGCAGCTACTGGTTGACAGTGCTAGTAGTGAGTGGACCTTTTGGAAAACTAACTACAGCCTGTTATTTGCCAAGGAGGTAAATGGAGGTAAATGCTGCTGTTAAGTGCCAATATACAACTATTTATTTTCCATTCGATTTTTTTTGTTCGTTTTTTATTTATAATATAAACAAATAAATGTTCAATGTTGGTCAAATTTTTCAAATTAAATTGTTGTATTATTTGATCAGATGCTAAATGCAAATAAGTACATATGGCATTATATATCAGAGGTGAGTAAGAAAATTAACAAATATTGATGGTTAAGAATGAGACTGAATAATGACATCACACAATAGTATAATGATTAGACTATTGTGTGATGTGATTGATTGTTTGAAAACTGTAACATATTGCAGAATGGGCACAATACAGTACGGCTCAATACACACAATTGTTAAGGGGATGCAGACCAGAGAAAGACGTTTGTCTTGTTTACATCAGGGTCCCCCATTTTCAATTCATAATGACATTTATGACATACACAACATACAGATATACAGATATATATCATGACATTAATGACATACATGATGACATACAGATATACAGTACTGTTACATTTGTGACATACAATACAAATATACAGTACTGTTAAACAGAGATCCTAACAGAAAATGTACATTAGGAGGGGGGGTTTGGACATTTTCGGGGGCCAGTTTCATTAGTTTTCATTAGTATTAGACTCTGATCTTAATGAGATATTCCTCTAAATATGACTTCGAAAACGGCCAAAATGTCAGGAAAAAAATTTGTTAAAAAAAAAATTCGGGGGGCCCCCATAGCTCTCAGGTGATAACTCGAACCCTGCGTATATTACATGACATACATGACATACAGAATTACAGAACTGTTGCATCTAGACATTTATGACATACCAGATCTACAAATATACAGTACTGTTTATGTGTCCACAAGGAGTCTAAAAAACTAGTAGATTGATTTGAGGGTGAAGGAAATCAATCTATCAATGATCAAAATGGCTACAATACAGTACAGCTCAATACACACAACTGCTTGAGGATGCTAGGATGGAGACCAGGAAAATACTTTCGTCTTGTTTACATCAGGGTCCCCCATTTTCAATTCATTATAACATATGACATACAGTAGTTAGGTTGACATGACATGGTGTCCCACTTTTGATTATACTGCACAGCCATTTGACCTAGGATGCATGTACCCGAAGAAAGTAGCGTTATAGCAAGCTATCGAGTGAGTCAGAAGTAAGTACTAACGTTACTGTTAACTTTACTTTATACTAACGTTACAATATAAACATACCACTCGGAAACGATTTGCAAGCCTCGCTGTTGCAACTCAACTTCTTCTTCCGAAACATAGTCCGGGTCGCTCTCTGGATCCCAAATGTACGGTACCGGTACAGCCATCTTGTTTACTATAAAGTGTTTTCAATTCACCTGGAAGGACAGGGACATGCAGTATGGGCGGAGCTATTTGGTGGGTGGCTGTCACTCAAAGCATTCTGCTAGTATGGGTGGAGCCAAGCCAATATCAGGCTGAAATCTTGAGGGTGGAAAATGATGCTTTTGAGTACTCCATTAGAAATATAAAATAATGATTTTTCTTTTATTGTTATGGTTTGTCCCTTTAAGGGAGAACACAAAAACACTAGAGTCAAAGAAATATGGAAAATGCGGCACTGTGCCTTTAAGAGGCGAACAGGCTAAGGGACTAAGGCTAAGGGACAGGGCCAGGGCTAAATGTCAAGGACCAGGACCAGGGGCACTGGAGAGGGGGACAGGGACAGAGGCCCGGAGAGGCGGGCTGGAGACAGGGACAGAGAACAGGGTTAAGGCCTTGGACAGGGCGAGGGCCAGAGCTGCTTACAGGGATGAGGACAGGGTTCCGACGGCGGAGGCCTGGCACAGGGACAGGGGCCCGACGGCGGAGGCCTGGCACGGGAACAGGGGCCCGACGGAGGAGGCCTGGCACGGGGACAGGGGCCCGACGGCGGGGGCCTGGCACGGGAACAGGGGCCCGACAGCGGGGCCTGGCACGGAGATCCTCCTCCTCCTCTTCGGATGCTGCAGACGGGCAGCGCAGAACAAAGGGGGTCCCAGGGGACCGGGATGGGAACACGCCGTCCTCCCGTGGAATACTAGGGAGCGACGACGAGCCTGGGTCCAAGGGGAACGGGATGGGCACACGCCGTCCTCCCGTGGAATACTAGGGAGCGACGACGAGCCTCACCCCCAGGAACGAGGATCACGAAGAGACGCCTTCCTCCCGTGGAATCGGGAGCGATGACGAGCCGGCTTGACGTCTGGAGTGGGAACACTGGAAAACCTCCCGTAGAGAATTAGAGAGCGAAGACGGTGTCCCACTCCAGGCAAACGGCGACAGGTGGTGATGGCTGGCACGTCGTCTCACGCCGGAGACGCGGCAGGTGATGGTAACGTACAGGATGGTAACGTACAGAACTCCATGAACACAGAGTGTACACAGATACAGATACAGAACGAACACAGAGTCCAGAACACAGAACGACCCGACAAGGACTGGAGGGGAGTCTGCAACCTATGTACTCTCCCGAGGTGATTGCAAACTCCCAACAGGTGTGTGAAGGTAGAGGATCAAGGATGTCCAAGGGTGGGGGCTGGTGAAGAGTAGAGGAGAGTAAATCATCGCAAGGGTGGGGGCTGTTGAGGAGAGTAGACAGGGAAAACACAGGAAAAAGGTCCAGGGACAGGCGAATCCTCACATTTATAAACCTTACAGATGTCTTCCATAGACTCACATGAATTGTGTAAAGTTGCCCGAATAGTGCTAGGAATAGCAATGCAGGTCCCCTTTAATAACTTATACAAAGTGTGTATGCATTTGTGTGTGTGGGATATACTGTATGATCAGTTCCTCAGCTCATCTTCACTCCTCATCAGCACCAGCTCATCTTTCTCATCTCCCCTCTCTCTCTTGACGACCAGGGGTTAAACCCTGGTCTACGCCTATAGTTGTATAGTTGTTATTACGGTATAGTTGTTATTGCCATAAATAACACCATTCAAATAAATAATTGTATTTTTATTTGAAATAATTTCTTTTAACAATAGGCACATTAGATCCTAGAACAAAACAACCAACTTTTATTAAACATTCTATTAAACATTCTGATATTTTCGCGGGTCTCGTGCCACTGTCAGTGTCAACTAAGCAAGCACTCAGAAGACGCTCGCCGTTTGTCTGGGACAAGCAATATTAATGTACAGAGATGGAGAGTTTCCAGTGTGACACTGTGAGACAGGCACTTTCTGATCAGATGGAAATAACGTTACTATTCGTTTGGGGAATATATTATTTTTTTTACTTGTCCAGTCAAACAAGTTAAATTGTATTATGCTTGCCCGACAATCTTTTTTACTTGTCCCGGACAATAGGACAAGCCTTAATGTCAAGCCCTGCGATAGGCAGCAGTATTTGCCCTTTTCGAGCTCAGACCCATTCCCAATGATACCGTCAGGCTGGATGGATGAAAAATGAATGGATATTCACGAGCCCCCATATTACGTTACCATTGACTACTCTAAAGTGCTCGTTGTCTTGTCAATGAAACATAATGTGAAACCGTAGCCAAAGTAACAAAAAGAGGTTTAATTATAATTACCATGGGTTTCGAACGTGAAGGGATAACATCAAAAGTATAACAAACAAAGGACAGGACTGCACAGACAGGATCAGCCACACACGGGAGAACAGAGCACATATGCCAAAGGGGATGACGAGACAGGAAACACCTATGGGCTGATTACAAATGGATACACCTGGGAGGGAAACTAAAAATAACTACAAGACCAGGACAGGGGACTACAACCAGACATTACACATCACACTAGGAACACCTGATCAGGGTACAAACACACCCACACGTAACACAAGTGATACAGGGACACAGGTAAGGTCCTACGCTTAGTGATTATAACAGTGCAGTTCAGCATTCAGTAACCCATACTTTTTGTGAACATGTTTTTGATACAACATTCTGTTGAACACACACCTCAAAACCGTACCTAAGGAAAATTGGCTCAATTGCAAGAAAAATAATAGACAGTTATGATATTACATTCTGCTCAGCATAATTTGTATGCTAAATATTGTGTTTCTCTGCTTTAGTCTGTTGACACATTTCTATACTAAATGCTTTTGTAGTCGTGTGTCATACCTAAATGTCATATAAGTGAATTGTATAGAAACAACTCACCAAAAGTGACTATTGCACAACTGATTTGACAAAAAAAATCCTGGCTTTTACTGAAATGACGCCACTGCCAGACTAACTTGTATATTGGAAAAATGTATAAACAAGTCGTTTGGGAACAGGAGAGGACAGAACGTAGCTGTCATTTTGGAGAGTGGACCTTGCGTTTGTCTTTTTGCCATTCTTGTTGAATAAACACCACGAAAGGAACCATCTCAGCTTTTTCTGTTCCAGCCGCCTATTTTTAACAAACAGCTTTTGAACACAGAATTATCTTCAGTCTGAAAAGTAACTTCAATGACTTAGATGAAGAAACAAAAATTAGCAAGAACATTTTACAGTTCAAAAATAGATATAGGAAAACTCTCATTGATGAGTACAAAAACGAGCGCTAAAATTGTTATTTTATACATTTGTATTTCTACAAGCATTCGTGTTATTTTTTTAGTGATGTTTATTTTGTTTCTTATTTTAGGTTTGTAAGAGATTTTGTTTTATGTATGATATTGTGAGAAAGGGGCAGGACTAGATAAGCATTTGCTTCCTTCTGCTCCTTCTCAAACTAATTTGTTTATCATTTAATGAAGAATGTAAGATTTCATTTTTTTTAAAGTACACATGCCGAGCATCTGCCTCACACAGAGGGACACAGACTGTTATTGGATTCATATGTCTCTGAAATACAAATTATTTGTATAATTCGTCAGACACTCACAGACAAACAAACAAACAGACAGACATACATCAACAGAAACACAAATTTGCAGACTCCATGCAGCTCCACAATTTCTTAAATGAGATTCTTGTGACAACAATATTACTTACACAACATCTGCAACTGTCACCCAGCCTGTGAATTGTCTTGTCTTTTATTTGGTTGTTTGTTCGGTGTGTGTTTTAATTATCTCCCTTACCTCTATGATGTATGTTTCGTCTGTCCCCTTTCTATTTTATTTTATTTATTTATCTTTTTGTCCCCTTTCCATGTTACCCTTCAAGAGGTCCTTTTGTCCTCTCACCAGGCTGTCATTGTAAATGAAGAGGTTCAAAGCTAGGCTAGCTTGCAGCCGGACAGCTTTCTACTGAATGCAGAGAGGAATTGTATATCTATCTTCCCATCAGACTCTGGAGAAGACTGTAAGCACATTTCCTGTAATGTGGGCATGTTCCTTTGAGAATATGTTGAATTTAAAGCTCAGTAACCATGTACATCCCTCGCTCATGATGTTTAAAAGAGAGCTCCTCTGGGGTGAAATAACATAAGTGGGTCAGTGGCCATTTTCTGTCTGTTCAACATTAATATTTGATGCACATTAAGTCCCTGCAGATAGAGACAGATATCAACCAGAGGGTGGGGTTTGTAACCACTGTGTAAACACAACCTTCAACACTGCTCATTAACACAGTGACATACTTCAGTGATTGATGTGCTCACACAAAAGGAGTAGACATGATTATCACCTTGCTTATTAAAACCTCTTAACGCTCAACGGCCCTTATACGGGATGAGCGCACATCGCGGCACACTGCGTGTCTCCCGATCATTCAATACATTGTTGGAAAGTTGAATTTGCCGCCTTTTGATCATTACCACACCCTATTGCGTGCTTCGGGTCTTGAGTTACAAGACGAAATATCCGGCGAGCGTCATTTGACAAGCCGTTCCAATGACCAGGTCCGGTTGTAAACTGTCCTGAACTGACCAGTCACCGCTGATGGCGAAAATGACTGACCACCGTTGTAGCCAAGGAGCATCTGCTCCGAAAGCAATCCCAGACGAGCACTGATTGCAATGCGACCAACAAGTTCTTTGTTTTGACTCGTGCGTCTGAATGAATGGAAGCGGACGGCCATTTTGGATAATCACGCTGAATTATTGTGGTACACACATTACAAAAACCTTTGTAAAACACAAATTTTACGTGGGATTTTTATAAACTTTGGACCTACAGTATATATATATATATATATATATATATATATATATATATATATATATATATATATATATATATATATTGAAATTCTTTATTCGGAATAACCCCTTGAGATGTAGCATCTTGTTTTCGAGGGGCTCCTAACACAATACAATGTATGTACATTTTCAGAAGAAAATAACACACACAAAACATTGGACATCGAAACAGTCTACAACAACAAAATCAACTGAGAAATTACATTACAAAATAAGTAAACCAACATACAAGATCACAAAATAAACAGGAAAAAAAAAAACACAAATCAAGCAAGGATAGGAATGGATCGTTACTTCGTACGAGATAAGTAGTGAAAGTCATGATAGTATGCAGTATATAAATGATAAACAAAAATTATGTACATGTACTTTGAAAGTAAGAAGACAGCACATATTTTTATAAATATAAAGATGAGATGGAACGAGTATTTGCAGGTAAGTTATTCCAATCAGAAGGGGCTTTTAACAAAAAGGCTTTCTTGGCTGTTGCTATTGAGAGTGTTGAAAGTGTAGGTATGGAAAAATAGAGTTGGCTAGAATGCCTTAAATAATAATTGGAAGAATATGGACTCAAATATTGTTTTAGATATTGCGGATAATTAAGATACAAGCTTCTTTCTAACAGAAAAAGTTAAGCAGTTTCTGGAGCGGTAGAGAATATCCACACTAAGATTATTTTTTTCTTACGATATGATCAATGTGACACTTAAATGATAGTTCAGAGTCAAGCCAAACACCCAAGTATTTTGTGTGTTCGACTCTTTGCAGTGGTGTACCATCTAAAGTTCTAAACTATGAATAGCACATAAACGAGATTTAGCTTTTGATTTGATGCACTGGCGAGTACCAAAGATCATTGGTCTCAAATTACTAAGCATCTACAAATGTGTTACTACTATGTGTTATTTAATGATGAACAAATCAAGTACAAACAATGTTGATAATGAGTTATAAATTATGTAGAACTAATCTGTAAATGTTATACAAATATAGTTATAAATGAAGTAATAATCATTTATGAATGTATATAAATGGTTTGTTCATGATTAGTTCATTATCTACAAGTACCTTATAAATGTATTATAACAGGGTGTTATTATAAAGTGCTACCCAAACATTCACTAAAGGATTGATTTATAATATGACAGATAGCAGGGGCAATTAAATCAGGGACCAATTTCAGAAGTTTCCCGTCAAGACCGTCAACACCAGTATCGGGAAAGATACTCAAGTTCAAGTTCAAGTTCAAGTTCTTTAATAGTTGTCATACAGAAGTACAGAATACTTTCATACAAAATGCTTCTTACTGTTACGCTCCAGAGACTGTGCTAGACAAGATAGTATCAAATAACATAATAACATAATATAGCATGAATTTAGAAGAAGAGAATGAGGTCACAGTGTTCGGTATAGACATATGTACAATGTTCTGAGTTACCATATAATATACAATACACAATACTATGCAGTGTACTAATGTACAGTACTATCTAGTGCAAAGCAGAAATGGGATGAGGTACAATTTTAGGTACAATTTACAGTAAGGTGTACGAGTTGTAGTGCAATCCTTCGTCCATAAATATAAAGTGTGGGGAGTGGGTGCTACAGTGTGTTTGTTTAAAGTGGGTGTGTGCTATAAAGTGTGTGGAGTGGGTGCTACAGTGTGTTTGTTTAAAGTGAGTGTGTGCGTGTGGATGTGTGTGCTATGTGCGTTTGGTGGTTGTTGTTGTGTAGTGTTCATTCATTGTTCGTTTAGCAGCCTGATGGCCTGGGGATAGAAGCTACTTCTGAGTCTTTCTGTGCTCGCCTTGAGACTCCGGTATCGCTTGCCTGACCGCAGCAGTTCAAAGAGGCAGTTGTTCGGGTGACTGGAGTCTTTAATGATTATCTTAGCCTTGCCCTTGCAACGCTTGTAGTAAATGTTCTGGAGGGTGGGGAGCGCCCCTCCAATTGTGCGTTCGGCTGCACGTGTCACTCTTTGTAGTCTGCTTCGGTCTTTTGCAGTGCTATTCCCAAACCAGGAGGTGATGTTGCCGGTCAAGATGCTCTCTATTGTACATGAGTAGAAGTTCTTAAGGATCTTCTGGCTGACTTGGAACTTCCTTAGGCGCCTGAGGAAGTACTCAGTACTCCAGTCCTTCTACTCAGGAGCTGTAGAGAGCATCCTGACCGGAAACATCACTGCCTGGTATGGAAACAGCACGGCACAGGACAAGAAGGCCCTACAGAGAGTGGTGTGCTCAGCCGAGCGTACCACGGGTATTGCACTACCCCCCCTGCAGGTTCTATACAACAAGAGGTGCAAATCCAGAGCCTGCAGGATAATGAAAGACCCTCACCACCCCAATAACAGCCTGTTTCAGCTGCTGAGGTCAGGCAGACGCCTGCGAACCCCAGCTACTAGGACAGAGCGGCTTAGGCTCAGCTTCTTCCCCCAGGCCATCAGAGCCATGAACAATGAACATTGAGTGCTCAGAACATTGAACTGTCCAAACACAAGCACACATGAACACACACACGACACGCACACTGTGCACGCTCACACACGAGCAGCCACTTAACACTTTAACATGAGCGGGCACACACTCATGTCGCACACACGCACACTTATGGCCAAAGGAAAGGACACTTTAAATTAGAATAACAGGAACAGTGTATTGCACTACCAAAGCTAACTAGCATGTCCCATATGCTCTGTAAATAACTATGTACAGATACCGAGATGTCACTCCATGTTACCTGCTACCTGTTACTGCACAATGTTGTTTCCTTCTTTGATTCTATTATATGTACCACTGTATTGCACATCGTTGCGGGCAAGACCACCCGCATTTCATTGTATACCTGTATGCCGTGACAATTAAAACTCTTGACTTGACTTGACTTGACCTGGTGGTTTGTTTTTAGTGGTACTTAATGTTATACATTACTTATAGTCACACTATCAAAATTTAATTTACAATTTGTATCTTTAATTTCAGGGGTGGTGACTGTGTGGTGCATGTGTGCTTATTAAAACACCTGTTTCTGGTGTAAGCGGCTTCTTGTACCGCATAATGCCATAGACTCTTAGGTAAGTTACCATCTATCAGCTTACACCTAGCCATTTCGAAAAGAGTGCGTCCTTCTCTCTCTGCCACCCCGTTCTGGTGCGGGGAGTAAGGACATGACGTCTCGTGTCTTATCTTGTTCCTTCTCAACAGTGATTGGAACTCTCTATTTGTGAACTCGGTTCCGTTGTCGGACCTCAAGCATCTTATGTTGCCATAAGGGGCTACATCTGCAAGGAATTTCTCTGTGGCCTGGAATGTGTCACTCTTTGCTTTGAGAAAGTAAAGAAACACTGCCCCTGTACACACTAGGGTGACCAGATCCCAATAAACCAAATGTGGGACAAATGGTATGTTTGTGAGGGACAATGTGGGATGCCCCCCCCCCCCCCAGCGCAGCACTGGCCCTTCCTTTTTTTTGGTGGACCGTCCCTGTCCCCTCAATCAAGGCTCATCCGCCACTGTCCTCATTCAAATGACCACAAGCCTAATATGTTTTGCCCTTATTCATATATTTTATTTTCCTTTTGTCTCTAATGGGTGTTAAGTACTCAAAATAAATAAATAAACAAATAATAAATAAAATAACCACCCAGACTTACAATCACCTATGATTAGGTCTGGACCCCCAGTCTTATCACACACATGCACACGCACACACACACACACACACACACACACACACACACACACACACACACACACACACACACACACACACACACACACACGCACACACACATAATGACCACCCAGACTATGTATAATAATGACCACCCTCACAACGCTTTTTCACTCTCCTGCCCTCCGGGAGGAGAATGAGGAGCCTCTGAGCCAGGACCAGCAGACTGAAAGACAGCTTCATACACCAGGCTGTCAGGAAGCTGAACTATCTCCCAGCTCTAGCCTCTCCCCTCCTCTACTCTGCCACCACAGAACCTGGACTAAGAACCCCCCCCCCCCCCCGCAGTAATGGCACAATAATAAAGAATATGATTATCTTCCACTTGCACTGATTTGTGCGGGGGGTGGTTAGGTTACCAAACGGCTACTCTCTCGTGCCGAGCAGCGGAGATTACAGCAGCGCATGGAACTGATCTGTTTATCCCAAGTTGCGCGGAAGGACAACTGGCTCTGAAACGGACCCGCCGCGCTCGACAGCGTTGGGACTTGTCGTTGTCATAGGATGCGGTGTCACTCGCGGCCAGATACTAGTAACGTTACGCGACGCATAGAGGCTCTTCACATTGGCTGGGGGGGCGGGGGGGGCGGGGACATTAGCGCGGATGACAACCAATCATGCGGGACATGGTCTCAATTTGTGTGACGCGTGAAAAGAGACAGAAATGCTGTACAAACACGCGCAATGCGTGACATCTGGCCACCCTAGTACACACATCTGTAAAAGACTGTACATATTTAAAGCCACCTATGGACTCATTGCTTACTGGACCGGCTAGATCTGTGTTAACTAGCTCAAGTGCTACCTTTACTTTTTCCGTGGGATGTCTGTTCCTCGTTCGAGTGAACTTCCCCTTTATACACACTTCACATTCTTTGTTCGGTCTATGCTTTTCACCGTTAATGTGCATGCCTTCTGTCACTGCTTGCAGTTTCAGTAAATCCTCGTAATTACAATGACCCGTGATCTCGTGCCATGTCTGGATATCATGGATATCACATTACACATATCATTATCATTACACTCTGTTTGTAGATAATACATTCTCTTGGTGTTCTTGTTCTGTTCTTGACTTATTGTTATGTTTTCTTCTTGACTTGTTTAAAGAAGACCTGTACGGGACATTAACGTGTGTTGTCGGGCCTTATAAATAAATTTGATTTGATTTGATTTGATTTGATCTTGTACACCTCTATGTTAAATCGCGTACCGTTAGGCTCTACAACAAGAACATCTTTACCTTCATTGAAGAACACTTTGACACCGTTTGCAGTAGCAGATTTTACAGAGAATAGTTCTTGTGGGAACGAGGGTATGTAGAGAGCGTTCTTTAACGTCACTGTACACCGGCGCCCCTCACTGTTTATGAGGCATAGGCCTACCTGTGCGTCTCCTCTCCCCTGCGCCAACCCGAATGTGCGCTTCCCGTCTGCCAGCTCCATGTTATGTCTCTCCGGCTCGAAGGTGTTGTCAAAGTTCTTGAATCGATTCCTGTCGTTGATGATGTGGGATGACGCACCTGTGTCCACGATCAGTCCCTTCCTTTGGACCTGTTGCTGCTGCGTTGACTGGGTGACGTACATTGTCTGCGCCCCGAAGATGAAGTCCTCTCGTCCTGCTGCTCTCCGGGTGTCGTCTCGACTCGCCTCACGTCCACTGTTGCCGCCATCTTGTCCACAGCCGCCATCTTGTCCATGCGCGTACCGAGCGCTCTGGTCGTGTCTCTTTCTGCACGCTTTGTCTGTGTGCCCCGTGCTTTTACAGAAGCTACACCAAACAGTCTTTGTGCAGTTATCTTTCCAGTGCCCTTTTTCTCCGCATCGCCAACACGCCAGCTCCGTCGGGAGTCTGGTCTTCTCTCTCTGTGCCGCCCGGGCCTTCAGCACCCTCTCTCCCGCCTCCGCGGCAACTGGGTGTGTGTCTTCTGAGGCCGGTCAGTGTTATGTAGAGGGATACGATCCGGGGTCTTCCCCTTCCGATGTAGTGTTCTCTCAACACTTTTAGGCTCTCTCTGCCTTTGTCCTTCGTGTCGCGGAATATCAGCCCCAAGCTTGTGTCGTCTAGCAGTGGTGCTAACTCGCAGTATGCGTCTGCATTTTGCTTGGTATCCAGGGCTTGCGCGGCCGCCGTTACTTCTCCCGTGGGGGCCGTCAAGATGGTTTTCTTCAGCCCCACCGTGCATACAGCACAACATTCGCTCTTCCCAGAGCTCATAGTCCTCTGCCCTTCCGTTGAACGAGGGCCATTTGCTCCTTCCTCTGGTCGCCATCCTCTTTTGATGGTAGGCGTAGCTTTAGCTCCCGTTAGCCTTAGCCGCGCGGTGCTCCCGGTGCTAACCTAGCCTATACTTCAGCTAAACTTGCTACCCTTGCTTATTTCGCTCCTGCGTGATCTGGGACCATAACCTGTTGACAGAGTCACCTGTGGAGCAACAATAACTTGGCCATGATGACAAGGTTCTTCTCATTAGCCTTTAATCGGCGTGGTTTATTCACATATTCATATGCACCATGAGACCTCCTCTCTCTGTGAGAGCGACGGAGGAAGAGACAGAGGGGGAGGTAACAACTCCTTTTATACCTCTTACCTTACGTCAGCATCAATAGCTACGTACCCTTGCTCCTATAGCGCCCTCTTGTGGAAACAGTTAAGCAGTTACATGCAATCGTATATAACACAATAACCTCAACAGCACGTTTCAATACAAGTCCAAAAAGCAGTAAAAATAGACATAAATTAACATAAAATAGACGGGCATAGAATTGACAGAATAAAACCTTTTACCATTGTTTAAATTTGTCTTAGATTGTTGCCTAAAACAATACTCATACACACACACACACACACACACACACACACACACACACACACACACACACACACACACACACACACACACACACACACACACACTGTTATGTACTAGAGGCCTGATCACTCCTGTGTCACCGGGCATGCAGGTGAGGCCTGCCAATTAGCCAATTAGTGCTGATTGGTTACCTGCTGGGGAGCTTTAAAGGCAGACCTAGTAACACACATGCACTGTCTGTGCTTAGAGAAAGAGCTGTCACGTTCTTCTAGTCCTTGTCCGTTGGGTTACCTTAGTACTTTAGTTAACATTTATATTAATAGTTCCTTGAGATAGTAGCACTTTGAGTTAGAGCACAGGGTTTTGGTGTTGGTTTGCACATAGGTTGCGTGCCCCTGAGCCAGGGTCGTAACAGTTGGGCGCTCGTCCGGGATCTTTTACCCCTAGAACTTTGTTTGGTGTTTTTTTTTTTGTGTTGCACGGGGTGTCATCGTATTATGGTTTGGGTGGTGTTCGTTACATATGGTGTAACGTGGGGGCTGAGCCATTTCATCAAACAGGTGAGTATGCCGTATTTGTTTGTAATTTGATGTGACTACTTATGCTGTTGAAATATATAGTTTAGTGGGCACCACATGTAGATAGGGACATTATTTTCTGGTTGTTGGTTAGCGTCCTGGGCACCACGTACTCCTGGGGCGGTCAATGAAATGATTGGTATATGATCTTTGACTGGTAGCCGGTGTGGTTGAAGAAAGTTAGGTCTACAGGGCATTAGTTTAAGGGTAGGTAGATTAGGGCGGCCAGAAAACACAGGTAGTGTGGTAGGGCTTGATTTAGTGTTTCTTAGGGTAGACATGTGGTGGGCCGGTTTTTTCTGCAGTTTAGACGTAGAAGCATAGTCAAATCAGGTTAGAAGGCGCACCTGTTTGGAATTGTTTGTTGGATTTATTTTGTTTGTTTGAGTGTTTGGTGAGCATACCTGGTCAGTGATGCCGGTAACGCGTTACTAAGTAACGCGTTATTGTAATCTGATTACTTATCCCCGAAAATAGTAATCTAACGCGTTAATCTTTAAAAGCCAGTAATCTGATTGCAGTTACTTGTCCAAGTGGCTGTGCGTTACTATTTCGTTACTATCTCATCATAAATTCATAATGCAGGCGGAATGCAGTATTTTATTTCGTTTTCGACAGTCAAAAATACATTTTGAGCTGTTTTTCTTATTATTATTATGGAGTGACGTGGTGTGGCAGTGAAAGGGTTACACAAGAATGTGTCCCGCGGCGTGACTGGACTCTCTGTCTGTGAGTGACTCTGCTTTGGCCCAATCACATTCCCCATCCACAGTCTGCGAATCAGAGGCAGAGTAGGGCGGGTCTTCACAGCACGTCATGTGACATATGCGCCAATCGTGTGACAGCAGGGCTCCGTTGTTATGTTCGTCTGAGAATTCCAGCCCAAAACGCTTGTCTAAACTAAGTGAAACCGCAAGAAGACTTTTGCGGTTTCTGTTCAGACTTCCACCCCAAAACGCTCGTTTAAACGTAGCCTCAGTCAAAATACTGTCTACCGCTAAAAACAGCACATCCAATTGCATTGAAAGCATCTGGAATCACAACACTAGCTGAAACTATATGAATTGAAAATGGGGGACCCTGATGGAAACAAGACAAACGTCTTTCTCAGGTCTGCATCCCCTTAACAATTGTATGTATTGAGCCGTACTGTATTGTACCCATTCTGCAATCTGTTAAATAAAGTTTTCATTCATTCATTCATTCACGCTTCGACTAGGTACAGGAGGACTCGGAGGCCAGCCAAACAGCAAAAGAGAGAGATTGTTTCTTTCCCTATTGATTAATGTATATTTGATGGTGGCAGAGCAAAAGCTCTTATTTGCCAGATTTACAGTTAATTTACATGTTAAAGAGCGACTGATTGTATGTTTATAGAGAGACATTTATAAAAACAATTTAATAGTTACAGTTGATATAATTGAATAGTTCAGCCTGCATTTGTTAGATGTGAATAGATACACTGGTTTTGTACAACCACTGGCTGGCTGCTCTAATGCTGTGAGCATCATAGACTGTTGCTTTACCATACTTGATGGTACAGAAGCTGAAGCACTAGTTTAACCATTTACGTTATGTGCAGAGAAACAAGTTAAAAACAATGTATGCACTTTCAATAAAGCGTTTAAAAAAAACTGTTGGGGGAACGACGACGACTTCGTAACCTAGTTACTTTCAAAGTAACTAAGTTACTCTGATAATCAAGTAATCAGTAAAGTAACTTGGATTACTTTTTAAAGGAGTAATCAGTAATCAGTAATCGGATTACTTTTACAAGTAATCTGTGGCATCACTGTACCTGGTAGCACCTAACACCCTGCGTGTATGACACGTCTATTTGGGGTGGGTGGGTTTTTTTTTTTTTTTATGTTTTTTTTGTGTCCTAGAAATGTGCGCTCCGTAGCACACATTGCCACCGCGTCCCTTTATGGTTAGTATTAGTGGCTTTGGCATTCTTTATGGTTCTTCAGTGGTTCATCGTGGTTCTTTAGTCGTTCTTCAGTGGTTCTTTAGTGTTTCTTTGGTGGCTCTTTAGGTGGATTGTGTGTGTGCTAGGGTGCTTTTGGCAGCTTTTGGTGACTCTAAAGTGAACGGGTTGTGGCGCTGGTGCAGAAAAGATGGCTTCCGTTAGGGATTTTGTGGATCACCCTTCACATGACATGTTGGAGAGGTTTTCAAAAGAACAGCTTCTCGAGCTTGCTGTGCACTACAAGGTCGAGCTTACTCCCAGTGAGAAACGTTTGAAACCATCTGCCTTGGGTGCTTTGAGGGTTTTGCTCATTAGGGAACAGGTGCTTGAGGAGAGGGTGGAGGAGCCTCCTTTGTCTGACGTGTCTCCGTTATCATCTGGTGCAGAGGGTGAGTGGAGGATTAGGGAGTTGGAGTTTAAGGAAAGGCAGCTAGAGCGGGAGCGTGAGGAGAGGAGAGAGGAGCGTGCGCTTAAGGAGAGAAGAGAGGAGCGTGAGTTTAACAGTGAGCGTGAACTTAAGGAGCGTGAGCTTAAGGAGAAACAAATGTTGCTGGAGCACGAGCGTGCACAGAAGGAGCTTGAATATAAGCATGCTGCCTTGCAGGCGGGTGCTCTGCATCCAGAGTCACGTTCCGGGTTTGATGTAGGCAGGAATATTAGGATGGTGCCACCATTTTTTGAGAAAGACGTGGAAAGATATTTTCCCCTTTTTGAACGGGTGGCAACCACATTGAAGTGGCCTGATACCGCCTGGACACTGCTGCTGCAATGTGTTTTAGTTGGTAGGGCACAAGAAGCCTACACTGCTCTGTCCCTTGAACAAAGCGCTGATTATGAGCTGGTTAAAGCTTCCATTTTGAGGGCTTATGAGTTGGTCCCTGAGGCCTATCGTCAGCGTTTTAGAGGTTATCGCAGGTCGGAGGGGCAGTCTTATGTTGAGTTTGGTAGGGAGAAGGAGAACCTGTTTGACAGGTGGTGCACTTCTCAGAAGGCAGAGTCAAGAGAGCAGCTTAGGCAGTTGATTCTCCTAGAGGAATTTAAAAGATGTGTTCCTGATACCGTTTCCACACATCTAAATGAGCGTGGGGTATCGAAGATAGGCGACGCCGCTGTCTTCGCCGATGAGTTTGTGTTGACACACAAGTCCGTGTTTTTGGAGGACTACCGTGTTGAGTCCGGGGATAGGCGTCCTGTTCAGGGGGGCCGTTTCCCAAAACCTGTGTCTGCTGGTCAGTTAACTTCGCCTCCTAGGCGGGGTGGTTCTGCTGGTGCATTCCCAGAAGGGATTATCTGTTTTTACTGTAAAGAACCTGGTCATATCGTTGCTGGGTGCCCGGTGCTTGAGCAGAAACATTTCAGAACCGTGGCTCTGGTAGAAACCATATGCAGGACGCCTATGCCAACGTTAGATGGGGATGGGGAAAGTATCAAACGTGTGGACAAAGAACTCGAGGGTTCCTCAAGGTTTATGATGAATGGATTTGTTTCCCTGACTAATGCACTAGAGTCCAAGCAGGCTATAACTATTTGGAGAGATACCGGTGCTTTTCAGTCCCTCATTCTGGAGGGGGTTTTGCCGTTTTCAGAAAACTCTTCTTTGCATTCCGGTGTCGTTGTTCGGGGCTTTGGGGGTGGATTTGTGGATGCACCTTTGCATGAGGTCACGCTCAATTCTCCCTTAGTATCAGGCAATGTTGTTGTGGGGGTATGTTCTCACATTCCCATAAAGGGGGTGTCCTTCATTCTAGGGAATGATTTGGCTGGTGACAAAGTGTTGGCTACTCCGGTTGTAACTCCCCTTCCTGTGGTTTCTGAGGTCTCTAATGAGCTGGCACAGAAACATCCAGGAGTGTTTCCTGTGTGTGCTGTGGCACGAGAAATGTCAAAGGACAAAAGTGATGTTGTTGATACTTCGACTTGGGACATTACACTTAGTGACACATTCTTTGTTGAGTTAAAATGTGTACCTGTTGAGAATTTTGGAAAGCACACTGTGGATGTACCTCTGCATAATGATTCTCTTGATTGTGGTTTTGTGTTAGGCCCGGTGGTGAAACCAGAGTTGACAGGCGTGCCGGAGAAGCATGTGACAGGAGATGATATGGCAGCGCAGTGTCTCAAGGTCTTCCCAGCCTGTACGGTGGCTGAGGCCACGAACGAATTGGAGGAGGAGTGTGGGAAGGATGCTATGAGAGGTGCTGTTGTTTCATGTGACACCGTTCTAGTTGGAGAGGCTACTAAGCTTGACTTAGGCTGCCAGCCTTCCCACAATAGCTCTATTGTCCCTAATGTTTCACTTGTGGGCAGGGATGGTCCCAGTATGTCAGTTGATGATTCTGACATTGATCCACATGTCCACACTGATTCTCTGCCATGCACTAGGTGTGATGGTCAACCTAGTTACCTGTGTCCTGTGGAGCAGGAGCCGCCTTCGCGACCTGGTCTGTTGAGTGGCAGCCATTTTGATTTTGATCAGGACAAAGTTATTTTGGGTGACGCCATTTTAGATGGTGTTCCAGACGTTATTGTGACTGTCGTACTGCCATGTTCCCGGTACACTGGGGCTGTACTGTACCTGAGGCGGTACAGCCTACTCTGGATGTTCACGGTGTGCAGTATCCTGAACTGCCAGTGCCAGGTGGGATGGATATGGGTGCGGTGGTGGTATCAGTGATCTATGGTTTTGTTGTGCTGTGTTCTGTTCTGTTAAGCGCAGTTCTCAGGTTGATTTTGGTTTGCAGTATAATTTTGACAGATCGGTATCGGTGGTCGTGTTCGACAGGGGCCGACCCGGTTCTTGCCTTGAACCATTTTGATGTTTACGTTGGATCCTCCAGTTTACCCCTTGTTGTGTATACAGACCATAACCCTTTGGTTTTTCTTCGCAGCATGGTGAACTCGAACCATCGCTTGATGCGATGGAGTTTGTTCCTCCAGGCGTATAACTTGGATATTCGCCACATCGTGGGAGGGACAACGTGCTAGCAAACGCCCTCTCACGATCATAGTACCGGTGTTTGTGGTACCCGTTATCGCTGTTGTGGTAGTGGCCCTGACAACTAAGGGGTCACAGTTGTTTTTTGTTTTGTTTATGGGTTGTTGTGTAGTGGTTGCCTCTTGGGCAACCAGTTTGGTGGGGGAGGTGTTATGTACTAGAGGCCTGATCACTCCTGTGTCACCGGGCATGCAGGTGAGGCCTGCCAATTAGCCAATTAGTGCTGATTGGTTACCTGCTGGGGAGCTTTAAAGGCAGACCTAGTAACACACATGCACTGTCTGTGCTTAGAGAAAGAGCTGTCACGTTCTTCTAGTCCTTGTCCGTTGGGTTACCTTAGTACTTTAGTTAACATTTATATTAATAGTTCCTTGAGATAGTAGCACTTTGAGTTAGAGCACAGGGTTTTGGTCTTGGTTTGCACATAGGTTGCATGCCCCTGAGCCAGGGTCGTAACACACACACACACACACACACACACACACACACACACACACACACACACACACACACACACACACACACACACACACACACACACACACACACACACACACACACACACACACACACACACACACACACTTGCTATAATCCGTGCATGGCCTGCGCTATTTATGTCGGTGGCTCGAGTCTCTCTGTCTTTGTAGGTCACCTAGCTCACAGGTCACCTCACCCCGAGGATCCCCGATGAGAAGATCACTTACCACTCTGCAGTGGGATCAGTCACATCAGTGTCGTCCGATGGGATCTGGTATGGAATTTGATATGCAAGTGGGAGTATTGAGGACTGTTGGCCCCGTGCCACGTCCCTGAGTGTGTGTGTCAAGGTCTCTCTCTCTCTGTAGCTATGTTTCCATTGAATTGTCATGTGAATTGTGAAAGAACTTTTGAAATGTTGAGGAAAATAGAATGTGCAATATGTACATCTCCATCAGTTGGATTGATTCAAATAAAGTAATTTTATTTAATTTCAAACCTTTATTTAAACTAAAAAGACAACTGATGTTTCCCTCATTTACAGTCACGTTGAGCATTAATAAAGCATATAAAATCATAACAATAAGACAACAAGACATCAAGACTGATGAATTTAAAATGGGGGACCCTGATGTAAACAAGACGGAAGTCTTTCTCTGGTCTGCATCCCCTTAACAATAGTGTGTATTGAGCCGTACTGTATTGTACCCATTCTGCAATCTGTATACAATTTTCAATCAATCAATCAATCAATCAATCAATCAATCAATCAATCAATCAATCAATCAATCAATCAATCAATCAATCAATCAAACTAGATCATCGAAATGAATTGCAGCGGACGGCCATTTTGGATAATCATGCAGAACTTTTACTGGTACACACATTACAAAAACCATTGTAAAACATACATTTTCTGTGGGATTTTTATAAATAGTATATAGGTGTGGCAGGCCAGAGAGTTCAACCTGAAGCTGAAACTCAATTTACTTCTATTATCTTTCCTGTGACTGTTGTGGTGGAAGGCTGTCTGGCTTCCCCCCTCAATACCCTTCCCCCTTTACCATCCCCCCTTCCGACCCCCATGTGAACACCTAGACCCCAACCTTTTCCCGCCCTCATGAAGCCAGATGTCTCACACCTTACTGGGTATGTACCTCCAGCACTGGACCCCGCCACTTCTACCATGTGTATAAAATGTGTTCAACACTGGTTATCAGGAGCTCTATTGGGGATACTATAGACCTGTATCTTTGTGGAGTCATCCAGCATAACTCATGACTTACTTGTATTTCGATACTCTGTTTGAGTTAAATAAATCTGTGATAACTAAGTCTATTTTGACTGAGTATATCCTAGCTCCGGCTAATTTCCTCCACACTGTCAACCTGCCTGAACCTACCTGAGTTGTCCTGGCATGGTACACTCCACCCATCTGCAGACTAGAACAAAACCGGTATTGACCCGAAGTCTGGAAGCCACAGAGGTTGTGTGGCTCTGTATTGGATTGTGTTTAAGAGACATGGTATCAAGTTCAATCAATAACATGCGCATTCATTCATTCAATCTTTATTTCAACTTGAAAAATCTTTGATTTATACAAACACAAACGTGACACAAACACAAAGATATGTTGTCCCGACATAATAAGAAATGCGCTGTGCCGAATCAGACAGTTAGATTGTATCCACGGCCACGCGTGTAGCTCGGGGAGCGTGCACATTTTAGGGTCGACCTGCCGCGTGCACGTTTAGGTTCTAGGTTGAAGAAAAAAAGTGCATGCTTAGGTTGAAGGAACGGCCTTGATGTCGGAGCTTTTCATTATAAGCATCTTGCAACGTTGGTTAAGATATCAATCGTGCATTGCAACGTTAGTTAGGATATCAATTGTGCATGAAAGGACTATATTAACTTACAAGTTGTGTAACTGGCAGTTAAGGGTACGTGATATTGTTTGAACAGTGTTGAACTTGAGTGCTGCAGTCTTGAGTGCATAGTACTATAGACATATAGCATGATAGGCAGTGATATAGTCACAGTAGATTATTTGGTAGCAAAGTACATAATAGAAAATAGGTTAGTAGTTGTTTTCTTTTTAGATTTTTCTTTTTTATTATTTCAGATATTGATTGAAGAAATTAAGTTTTTAGTCAATGGTGGAAAGTCTATGGAGTTTCCTGACTGTGGTGGGAAGTTCACCCAGTAAAATCAAATCAAATCAAATCAAATTTATTTATAGGGCCCGACAACACACGTTAATGTCCCCATGGGCCGTACAGGTCTTCTTTAAACAAGTCAAGAAGAAAACATAACAATAAGTCAAGAACAGAACAAGAACACCATAAGGTCCAAACATTTTTAGATGAATGCAAATAAATGAAAGAATGCAAGCACTCCCAGACATACCCCACGCGAAGGTAAGGAAAAACTCACTAAAACCTAACAATAGGGAAAAAAGCTCCACAGGCAGTGTGGAGGAGAGAAACCTTAGAAGGGCCATTCAAGGGGGGATCTCCCTTCTTAGATGTTGGTGATAGTAGTGTTGCAGACGGACAGTTGGTAAGCATGCACTCATGTGTGTAGTGAAACACAGATGAGTGCATGCAAAGGCAACTGTACATTTTGAAAGATTAAAGATAGAGCTAATAGCGATAGCAACTGAACATTTTGAAAGATTAAAGATAGAGTTGATAGCGGATCTATTTGAGGCACAGGGGCGGCGCAAAGAGGGTCACATCCTCCCTGTCTTAGTCACGGGACATTCAACACTCCGGTCGTTTCTCAGGGACAGCCGGAGACAGGGAGATAGGGGGTGGCGCAGAGACACAAGATGATCAAAGAGCAGCAAGAGCAGTAATGCAATATATTAAAGACCAAACGATAAATAATAAAGTGACCAGAAAGGCAGTTTAAAACAAGACAACCAGAAAACACTACACATAAAACAGCTAAAGATATACCTTTTTGTTTTTTTGGTTGCTTTCAAGACATTGAGTGTATTCATGAGACCACTATGAATATGTATAGGTAGATGTTTGTTTGTGGGTTCAGCTGCTCGAGGTGTTTCTTTGTAAAGACTGTATCAACGTACACCACTGAGTTATTTATCTCTTTTATAAGGTAGCGGCTGCGCCACTGAGTCACATTCATCACAGAGACCTTAACTTAATTATGTTTCGCCGCATTCGGCTGCTGAGATGAATTTCTAAATGATGGTTTCCCCATCTCTTTAATTTTGTATGAAAGCATTATATCTAGTGTTTAACCGCAAAGTACCGTTTGATTGAATTTATCATAAAGAACTATATTTGAATCAGGAGGCAGACAGCAGCGGCCTGGAAAATAGATTATCCTTAATTGAAGAATTACCATTGCTTCAATTAGTCTCCTCCTAAATTTGTCTTTATAATGTGAAACTTTCCACATATAAATGTTCCCGCTTCTTGCTATTTTCAGCCTTATTTCAGCTCGCTCTCGGAAAGTGCAAATTTTTAATATTCATGTGTGATTAAGGAGGAGGCATTGGTTCAGAGAGTCACGCAGGCGCTATAGCCCAAATAAATCAAACCAGCCACCAGGCTATTAGACCAGAGACGGCAATGTTTTACACAGAGGAAGTTCCATCACGTGATGTCATGAAAAGATGTATACAGTACAAAGACATGTGTCACACCATATTTTATTAAAAGTATTATTATTCAGTCTGAATCTAATTGTAATTATTTATTTTCCAGCATATATATATATATATATATATATATATATATATATATATATATATATATATATATATATATATATATATATATATATATATATATATATATATATATTCTTACTGTATCTATCCACATCTGTCTGTACATACCTACATACAGTATACAACTTTTTACATATCTGTAGATACTATATCCATATATGTACAGTACATATCCCTTACCGTTAGGTTATGGCTATAACCAAGTTCTGTTAGTTAGGGGCGACGCTTGGCATCACCTTACTGCACTATCTCGCGTACGTGCACGCGTACTGAATAAATTCCACAAATGTACCTCTAATACCAGTATTAGTCTGACCACACCCCTCATCAGCTTACCTTCATAAGCAGGTGTGTGGTCACCTGCTCTCCTCCTTCCCAAGCTTTCACCACAAGGTGAGGTCAAGGGCTGCAGCGGCCGTCTGATGCCAAGCGTCGCCCCTAACTAACAGAACTTGGTTATAGCCATAACCTAACGTTCTGTTTCGTTAAGGGGCTCAGCTTGGCATCACCTAACTGCACAAGGGAAGCCAAGCGGAGCCGCTGGCTGACAAATACACCCCGCTGACAGCCCCCCACAACCATCAGAACAGGGAGGGCCGAGCCCCCCCGACCCCCCCTAATGGAGGGTAGCCCCCCTATTAGGGGCTTCACGGGAAGGCGACGGACCCGACCGTGCGAAGAGGCACTCAAGCAACTCAACGCACAGGGTGAGCAGACCGTGGCTTGACCCCACGACTACACACACGCACAACCCGCATGCCACCCGGGAACGAACGGAGGAACAACCTCATTACTGCCCCCAGAATCACGGGGTCAAGGGCAAACCCAACCCCGTGGCAAGGCCGTAGCAGCGGAGCGCGAAGGAAGACCCAGATCCACCAAAGGACTGGGCTCCCTGGAATGGGGGCCCGGAGAAGTCCACGATGCCAGCATCAAGACCCCACCAGGGGGGCACCTAGTGACCCCGCCCCCCACATCGCCAGCGTATCCGGACAAAAGGGCCCCTCAGCCGAGTGGGCCCTGTCCTCCCCAACAGCAACATGGTTAAACACACAAGAGGTAACCAACGGAAGCAGGCAGCGCACCGGGGAAAGACCAGGCAACAGGCTGTCAACCCAAGCCTGGAAAAACTGCGGACGAGGCAGGCGCCAGAAAGGACAGCTGAACAGCCGCCCCGGCGGAAGGGGCGTATGCTGGCATTGTCGCATAACCAAGCTTTCAAACAGCACGTCAGAAGTGGGATCCGTAGACCACTCGACCCCTGACAGCTGCCCACAGAAAAGCCCATACGATCGGCAGACGTCATGAACGTGCAGGGGCACCCTCAACCGGAGAACCGGGAGTTGACACTGCAGCAACACACCAGAGAACCAACCACCCAGGCATCACCCCATGCAATGGTTGGTCCCATAACCCCTCAGGAAAGAACCCCGAAACACACCTGCGGCACCGCCGCAGCCCGCGTTTCGGTTCCCAACAGGGCTATCCCGGGCCTACGGGTCAACGAGCATCACCCCGGACCGGGCCCGGTGATACGGGGAGCACAGGATCCCAGAGGAGGTTAACCCCACCCAACAGGCTCCTCAGCGCCAAAACGCAAGAGAAGAGCGTAATATGGAAGACCAGCCCCAGCACCCCGCACTCGGTATTCCCAGGAGGTCACCCAACCAAGTACCAACCAAGACCAACCCGTACAGCGGCCGAGATCCGACGAGATCGGACGCGTACAGGTCGGCACGGCCGTAAGCCATTACGACAGTGCAGAATACAACGCACCCAACAAGGGTCCCATAACGCTCAACCCTGTGACACCCGGATCGACCTAGCATTTTTCCCCCTGAAAAAACCCCAAGTCCCTCAGGGTACCAGAACAGCAGATCTGCATCCCCAGCGGACAACGGGTGCACTGATCTGGACCAGCGCGACCAGAACCAGTCCCGTGCCCTAATCACGCCGACCTGCCAACCCCAGGAGAAGGGGCAGATATGCGCGTTTGATCCCAACATAAAAAAGAAGGCGCCACCCAGACGTGTCGGTATGAACCGCGTCCGGTGGCCCACCCCTAGGGCGTGAGACCCTTCCCCATATGTCCAGACCCATTCCGTCATCATCCCCTGACATGAACGGGAACCCATCGACAACACACAGGATGTCGGAAGAGGAAAAACCCCCATCCCAATTGCTCCATAAAAACGCTGTTTTACCCAAGCAAACGAGGCGCGCCAGTCAGCAAACGGCCCAAAGCACATCCTGAGCCAGCACTATGTGTGCGTTCTGACATACCCACATCAACAATAGGCCGTTTAGACCAACATATTGAATCCCCAAGACGCCCAGGGAACGACAAGAGGGGCGAGATGCAATCAACTCCATGAATGAATGAATGAAAATATTTACCCAACAGACTGCAGTACAGGAATACATACAAAAAGATAAGGGGAGGCAGACCTGAGAAAGACGTTAGTCTTGTTTCCATCAGGGACCCTCATTTAATATCAATCAAGACACATTCAACTCTTTATAAAATAAAGAAAAGGCATCACCCGTATGACCCAACTGCACAGCTGGGAGTAAAAACCCTGTTTTTCACATGATTTTAATCCAGTCACTCCTTTTAATCAGAGTGTAAGACCAGACTCCCCCAGAAAACACCTTCCCACATGAGACTACGGTCAAGAAAAAGATATGTAAACTGTGAGACACGTGACCAACAGACTCAAGTTTGACACATAAAACGGGCGCAGCAGGCCTGTAAGTCCTGCGCCCAACCTCGACATCTTTAAGACACCAGCTCATGGAAGGCGTCGCCATAGCAACAACGCTACAACGGGCGGGGAAACCCACCGGATCCTGTCATAACAGGAGTGTGCGTACGAGCATTACTGTAACTAACAACACAGCGTTGTGAAACACATATACTTAGTTAAAGCAATGGAATAACACCAGTTCTAATTGCATGTGGAGCATCAAGCTAAATAGAACCTATTACCGAGTGTAAGTTGCAGACCTTGCTTAAAACTTGTAACACAACACAACTCACCCCCCAACGTAACAGGGTAGATTCATATATACACAACCCCACCATATGATTTGTATGAAGAAACACACAGTTTGTTCGGCCAAACACAGTCCCCCTTATGTCGGGGAACTTTTTTTTTATTAATTAAAAAGTGTAAGGCACAATATCACAGAGGGGCCGGGAAGGGTGTAGGGGAGGGGACACAAAGGGGAAAAAGTCACTCCTAACGGCGTCTGCCACCTCGCGCCGCTCGAGTCTTGCCACCCCGGGGAGCCCCGGAGGGACGGTAGGTTACAGTCTGCTGGACACGACGTTCCCTACCGTCTCCTCCGGTCTGGGATGGGCCGGCGGTGGCCGAAGCGCCGTTTCGTCCCCTGGCCCTCTTGGCAGGGCCAGCAGCGGCGGCGGAGGCAGTGGTAGCGGCGACGGAGACAGCTCAACGTCGCGGAAGCCTTCTGCCCCCACCGGCAAGGACGGGAGGCGGAAAATGGGGTTGAAGGACGGATCTCTCCTCTGCCATTTCTCTGCATGTTGAGGTCATCAATTGCAGGGCCTTCCCGAACAGGCCAGTGTCGGAGAGGGCGGCCGTCAGAAGAGGGGCTCTCTTCTTCTCTGGCACACGGGCCTGCTCCAGCCAAAGGTGACGCTGGCCCAGGGTGGCCAGGGCGCGCACTTTCCCCATGGCTATGGCCAGCACCTGGGAAAGGTGCAGAACAGCTCCCGCAGCCTGGGTGATCTGATCGCATTTTTCCTCGTTCAGATCCGTGCCGCCCGTCATTATCCCCGATACAAATCTAGCCAGGTGGGCGATGTTAGACGCCGCAGCCAGCGACTGTGTACCAGCGATGAATGACTGGTCACCCCAATAAGCCAATCGCCTAGCCGACTTCCCCTGGAGGACCGGCTTGCATAGGGGTTCCCACACCATATCCGGACAGAGGAGCGCGGCCATCGGATTGTCAAGCCGAGGTACGCCCTCCCCCATACCTTTGACTAACCCCGACACCCGCGTAACTGGTACGTAGGCGGGAGTTAGTCCCATGATGTTGGACACCGCCTGACCCCGACGAACATAGGCCCCCATCGATGGGAAAAATGGGTAGACAACGTCCACCCCTCTCACTGGGGGACGCTACCAGGGATGGCCTATGAGGTCATCAGGGACAGGTGCAGGCAATGGCAGCGGCAGCGGCACACCGTTTGCGGTGGCGGCTACCGCCATGAGCTCGGGAAACAAGGCCCGCAGTTCCCCCTGCGAACCCTCCTCCACCGACCCCGCATCCCTCGCATACAGCAGGCTGCGACTGGTCAAGGAGCCACAATCCGATGCGGCCGACAGTAGGGCATCCTGCTGATGAGGCCAAGGTGGTTCCTCGACATCCTCGAACAAGGCGCCCCATGGAGCCATTTCTCCCCCCTCCGGGGTCTCCGGAGGAGGGATACTCTCCTCCACGGGACCATCATACAAGAACCCGTCCGCCTCCTCCATGAAGTCTTCAGTTTCCATCAGAAATCCAGAGTCGGACGCGTCCTCGCTGGTCTCCAGCAATTCCCCAAACCCAGGCCGTTCGCGTCTGCACGCCACCATCTTGCGACGCGAGCGAGCAGACGCAAAAAGTTTTCGTCGCAAATCCTCCGGCTCCAAAACAATCCCCCGTTCATCAACGGGCGATTCCCCAGAACCAGAGGAACCAGAGTCGAGATCAGGCCATCGCCGGAGCGACGGCACCGAACCCTCGGCTCGTCGGTGAGGAAAACTATCCACCGGCAGTCTCCCGGGCTGGGTCGGCAACCACGAGAGTGGCAACAGCCCAGCACCGAGGCGCACGATGGAGGCGGGAATGGAGAACCGGTGGTGAAGAGTAGGTCTAGCGGGTCTACTCTCCGCGGAATACATTATGACCCAAACCTTTTCTTATACAACAAGTGAGAGAAGAAAAGGTTAAGCACAATGTAAACCAGTCACAACTCTTTTCAACTAACAAACACGTCAAGTGGGGTACTACCGAGGCACTTTCCTTGTGGTGAAAGCGAGAAGGAGGAGAGCAGGTGACCACACACCTGCTTATGAAGGTAAGCTGATGAGGGGTGTGGTCAGACTAATACTGGTATTAGAGGTACATTTGTGGAATTTATTCAGTACGCGTGCACGTACGTGAGATAGTGCAGTAAGGTGATGCCAAGCTGAGCCCCTTAACGAAACAGAACTACTCTTACTAGTTACGCTGCTGGCCAGTATGACTACCATAGTGTCTTTATACCTCTATCGCTTTACATATTAATACTACAACTCTGTACATTAGCACTATTACTCAGTAGTACGAATTTATATATTTTATATCAAGTTTAATGACCTGTACATTGTATTTTACTATTGCACTTTACTGTTACATTTGTCAAACTTATTTTTGTTGTACATTACCTGTGCTGTAAATGGTAAATGGTAAATGGCTGCTTTACAATTTGTTCCTCACATTTGACCCATTCACGCACACATTCAGACACCGATGGCAGAGGCAACGATGCAAGGTGCCAACCTGCACATCGGGAGCAATTAGGGGTTAAGTGTCTTGCTCAAGGACACTTCGACACCCTGCCCGGGATGAGCGGGAATCGAACCGGGAACCTCCGGATTAACAGACGACTGCTCTACCTTCTGACCCACTGTCGCCCCATGATGTGTGTATGATGACAATAAAATGACAATAAAATGTAATCTACTATTCAATTCATTATCATTCAGTCTACATACAAAAAAAGTTGCTACATTTGTATTTAGTAAAAGTACATAAAATAATTATTCACATAGGCAGGGGAAAAAAGGGAAGACAAATAACCTGCTGAGAACACAGTCTACATTTAATTGTAATTTATTGTCCAGCATCTCTTTCTTCCCTTGTAGTGAACATGCTGTTTTGGTGGGTTTAGTAAACACAAAATGTTTAATTAATGATGGCTACCCCACATACCCAAGAGTAAAAAAAAATAATTACATTATAGGCAGTGTTCCTGGTTCCACAAAGCATTGCTAATTGATTACTCAAAGCTAATTCATTGTGTCCCCCTCCCCCTTTGACATCATAAACAGCAATAATTCTGAACAGCTTGGAGAAACTGCAAGGAGTACCTGTCATGTTCCCCTGTGTCTATAAAACACTGCAGTCTGACACAGCCATACAAATAGCAAACCCATTTTCACATAATAGGTCCCCCGTTTTTATTGCCATTAAAAAGCAATTGACATTGTAGAACAAAAATAAAACAGAAATACCTTGAGATTGAGCCTCACTTGACATACATTCGCATATAAATTAAATATTATATCACTGTACCAGAATAGGTACACATACATCTACTATACTTTTGTATATATACACACACGTCATTGTAAATTAGAGCTTGCTCTCAATGGTCCTACCAGATTAAATAAAGATTGAAATGAAATGAAATACATACATTATACCTAGTAAATATGTATATTAAAACAATGGGGTAGAAGATTCCTAACCAAGGTAGTTAATAACTGCTATCCATCTCCTTATAAAAATAGGTTGTTTTAATTGCAGCCGGTTATGTGTTCGATCATGTCTGGCTGTTTGGCTATATGAGTTGAGCACCGGACCCATGATCAGAAGATCACCGTCTCGAGCCCCGGTCAAGGCCGTTGTCGGAAAGTGGTGTTGTTGTCCAGCAGGGAGCACTCTGTCCTCTGCATTTGTCAGTATGCCCAGTCAGTGGCTCCAGTCCCATTTCCAGGATTTTCTCGATTTCTTCTTTGACAAATAGGTCCCTATTAAGTTATTACATTAATATTGCATACGGTATATTAAATAAAAATGTAACAAGTATTTCTAACATATATATCTCAAAATGGAAAAATAGAAGCATAGTTATATATTTCAATTAGACTGCCTCGTTGATCACCACGATCTAAGGAGCTTGACCTACTTTTAACCTTCTGAAACCCAATTATATGTCGGTGGATTGTCTGAACAGCATAATATGTATCATTTCAACAGTTCTAGATGATTCCCTTGAATGTGTGGAATGTGTATGTAAAGTATTTTTTGCAAAGAAGGTTAGCAGTGTAAATCGAACCATACCAAATTCCAAAAAGCACAGCTGATAGATTAATCAAACTATGGAATTTATCAAAAGAATCAAACCTATGGAACGCATTCTAGTGACTGGCTGGTCCTTAAGGTCCCCCGAGTTTTCTCTGAACAGGGTATATCTGCATTTCGCTATGATGTCCCAATGCCCATAGCTCATGGAATTCCAAGAACTCCAACAGTCCTTAAAGCTCGAGATTCTCCCCTCTGTCTTATTGTTATGATTGTATTATGCTTTTAAAAATGTTTAACCTTATTTCTGTATGTACACTCAATGTGACTGTAAATAAGGGAAACCTCAGTTGCCTTTCAAGTTTAAATAAAGATTTGAAATTTAATTCAATTCTTCCCATTGTAGGGGCGGCTAAGTGGCGCAGTGGGCAAGGCGCTCGCCACCAACGCAGGAGATGCTGGGTTGCTACCAGCTTGGCTGGTCGTTCATACTAACACAATTGGCAGTGTTAGGGGTGGGAAAGCTGGTGGGTGGGGATTGGATGTTGTGGACGGCAACTCCTACAGGTCGGTTGGTGCGCCTGTACAGCAGAATCAGGAAGTAACGGGGGCAGCGTGAGCCTCCCACGCGTTACTCCTCGCCACTGAGAGATTGCGCTGTACAGGTGAAAAGATGCGACAGCTGCCTCCTCGTGTACCGGAGGGGACACGTGATGCAAGGCTTGGTCCTCACATGCAGCCGACCAGTGGGAGGCATAGTCTAGCAACGTTCGAGACAGGGGAGGGGAGAATTGAAGGGAGAATTGGCGAGGCGAAATTGATATGGGAGGAAAATAGAAAATAAGGAGAAAAAGTGGATACAAAATAAATTCTTCCCATTGTGACACGAACAAGGGGACGCAATTCTTGAACAGCTTGTTTAGGTTTGTAAGACTTGAAACCCTGGCCAAATGGCTAGGAGGACATAATGACATATTTGAGACTCTCCTCACAGCACCTAAATAATAATATGTCAGACTGCACAATCCATACAAAGACGAGGTTTCCATAATATGTCAAATTTACTGTATTTTGAAGGTCGTAGCAGGTTGTTTTTACGCTAGGTAGGATATGGAACTGGGGATTGTAATGAATCCATTGATATCTCCTAATATCTTCTTAACTCATTGAGCGCCAAAAACGAGATATCTCGTTTCTGAAAGCCAACGCTTGAACGCCAAAAACAAGATATCTAGTTTTTTTCCGTTTTTAGTTTTTTTTATTATTATGATTCTAAACACATCAAATCCCGATAGGTGGCAGTATCACCTACCTTTTGAACTGGGCTAGTTTACTGTGGGGGGGGCTCACTCACTCACTGCTGGCCGGATTAGTCGCCGCCGGAGTTGAGAGCACTCCAGAGCAATGGCGATCGCAAACTATTGGATATTATGAATAAGAAGACAAAACGATCACACTTATGGATGATAACGTGCGTTTTCACCAGACTACATTGGACTCAGCACTTCTGGTAAATCATAAAAATTATATAGTCAAATCGGCTGAGGACTCGGAGGTAACCTATTGTGCTGCGTGATATAGTCGGGCCCGAGTACTCTGAGGCTCAACTGCAATGTAATGGCGAGGAAACTATTGGAGATTATGAAGAAGACACTTGGAGCAATAGTGGAGTACCTGCTGACAAAGGTAATGTCTATTTTACGTCTATTTTACCGAACCCCCCCCCGCCCCTTGATGGCTCTGTGAAGAAACATATGGTCATGTTTACCTTGGACCTGGAAATAATATAGGTTTCAGCCGAGCAACCCGCATGATTTGCGCATATGCGCACAAAACACTATATCTCACGATCCAGAAAACCAGCCTGGATTATTGTGAAGCGTGGGATAGCGCACAAACGAAGGTACCGTATGTAGAAATAAAATGTTTTTTCCCTGTTGGAGTATAAATAGTGCCTGTCAAATGAGCCATACTATTGTCTCCGTAGCTATAATATAGAATATACGATGGGTCCGCAAACATCGTGAAAATGGTCAATAACGCTGGCGCCAGGGAGTGAAGATGGAAAAACAGTGTGTCAGTCAATGAGTTAAGCAATAGTTAAGGCTCTTACACAGACTATAAACTGCTGATTGTTGATTGCTGTCATTGTGTGGATTCTCTCTCCTGATAAAATACTAAACACATAGCCTTCATAGGTTATACAGCTTGTAAGTTGCTTTGGATAAAAGCATCAGATAAATTACTAAATGTAACTGTAATACTGTATCCTATATCATATTCCAGAGAGTTGCCAGCTGTATTATTTTTGAAGTGCACTTGGAAAGAACCAACATTCATTTAACATAACCTGAAGGCTGTTCTCCACCACGGAATCGTTTAAAGCTGGGCCCAAATGAAATTGGTATAAAACCATAACCTTTATTTTTTTAATTAAAAGAGAAAAATAACCTTATTTTTTATTGAAAGAAGAAAAAATAAAAAGGAAAAAGATCTGAGGCAGTAGCAGCCAACTGGCAACGTGAAGCCACTGCCTCAGATTATTAAAATTGTTAACCTTTTTTATTTCAATAAAGAAGGTTTATACCAATCTAATTGTGGCCCAGAGGGATGAGAAGCCATGAAAGACTGCAATGTGAGATGGGGCACCATTACAATCATAATAGCTTTATACACAGAGTATGTGGCACATAGCAGGGATTTTGGCTCTGTGCTCTGCTCACACCAAGAAGACAGCACATCTGGAATAATAAGAAATAAATATAGAAACAAAAACATTTTATCACATTGCGAATAAAAATTATTAAAATAAATTGAGAATTACAAATATTAAATAAAGATATTTGTAAGTATATACAAAGACAGTAATAGGAAAACAATAAATATAATATACAGAGTATACAGTAATAGGAGTGTAATAAATAGAATATAAAGAGTATACAGCAGGGGTTCTCAAACCTTTTCATACCGTGAGCCCATTTTATTTACGATTTATTTTGGGGACCCCACACTTAATGGATCGTGTAATTTCAACATGGAATTAAGGAATATCAAAATAAAAGCACACGTTGTTGAACTTGATCATGCATATTTATTAGAACATTTTATTACAGCACTATGTTATCAATACACATTTATAAAACGAGGCATATTTAGCCAAAATATGTTGCCAGAATAAACAAAACCTTCCAATGCTGTATACCCGTGACCCCAATTTGGGTCGCGACCAATAGTTTGAGAACCACTGGTATACAGTAATAATAAATGATAAATATAATATGCAAAGTATACAGTAATATGAGTATACTAAATACAATATACAGTAATATGATATTAATACATATAATATACAGAGTATACAGTAATAGGAAAATTATAAATATAATATACATATCATACAATAATATGAGTATAATACATATAATATACAGTAATATGATATTAATAAATATAATATTCTGAGCATACAGAATATGAGGGGGTGGCGAGGGAAGGAGAGGAGAACCCAATATGTGGAATGGAGTGGAAGAAGGAGACGGAGACGGACGTTTGCTCTTCTCAAACACTGTGCTCTTTTTAATATAAGAACAACGAGAGCGATAATAGGTCATAAGACCAAAACAAAAGCAAAGAAACTGATAAATAAACAAACATAAAGAAGGGCGAAGGCACGTTACAAAATAACAACGAAAGGCGCAGCCGAGCTGGCACTGAGTAAAAATCAAACTGAGAACACGAAAATCAAAGTGCAACCAAACGTATTACTAACAACACACTTACTTAGCAGAACACAACAACAGGGTAAGGACGAAGTAAACAGGAACAGGGGTAACGGAGGTATGACGCCACAAGGAAGTGAGGACAGACCCACACTTAAATAAAAAAGACTAATTATAATAACCAACACCTGGCAAGGCCAGGTCAAAACACAGAATCAAATAAACACCAACTAAACACAAAAAGCAATATCACACACAAACAACCAGACAGGAGAACGACATCAAACAAGGGAAGGAAGAGCCCAGGACAACATGAACGAGGAAATCAAATCAATTACATTTAACCACAACAATATAATGGACTGCACCATCTGGCGGTGCCCGCTAGAGGGTGGCAGCAGACCACTGTTCATCTTGTCCCCACTGCCCCAGCCAGGGCTCAGTCTGGGACTGTGACAAGTATACAGTAATAGGAGTATAACAAATATAATAATAGACATTAGCATAGTAGGTAGTAGTATAGACATATTAGCATAGTAGGTAGTAGTATAGGCATAGTAACATAGTAGGTTGTAGTATAAGCATAGTAGTATAGCCATATTAGCATAGTAGGTAGTATTATAGACATATTAGCATAGTAGGTAGTAGTATAGACATATTAGCATAGTAGGTAGTAGTATAGGCATAGTAACATAGTAGATAGTAGTATAGACATAGTAGCATAGTACAAAGTAGATAATAGTATAGACATTAGCATAGTATAGACATATTAGCATAGTAGGTAGTAGTATAAGAATAGTAGCATTATAGTAGTATAGACACATTAACATATTAGTATATACATAGTAGCATTGTACATAGTAAATAATAGTAGACATACACAGTACATTTTGCAGAGTAAATTTTACTCAAACTGAGAACAATTTTACTCGGTTTGAGTAAATTCACTCTGCGAAATGTACTGTCTATTAGCATAGTAGGTACTATTATAGGCACAGTAGATGCCTATGCAAAGTGCATAATAGTAAAATACAGTATGAAGTTTAGTCATTTTTTTTTTATTATTTCAGCCTAGCTGCTTGCCATAAAGGCCATTACTATGCATTAAAAAAGTATGTAATGAAATCAAGATCCATTAGCATAACAAACAGCATCTCACTGCAAAACGTGCTGCAGATCAATTGAAACATGTCATGAAGGGCAAACTTAAACAGCCCAAGTTCAAGTTTTCAAGTTTGTTTATTAGTTGTCACAATAAAATACATGTACTTTACGGTGAAATGCTTGGTTGTGTATGAGCCCCTGAGAGACATGTCCTCTGAACCCTCAATGTGAGAGGATTAGAGAACAGCTGAGATTCAAATGTGGTACAGCCGCCCGCAGCAAGGAGCCGCCTCCACTCTCCGTCCAGCTTGAAAGGCCTGCTGGTCGGCTCGCATGTCTCCTGTCATCCCAGTCCTCCGGCCCAGCGGGAGGGGGCCCCTCTGCGTCCCTGTCATCAGTCCACTCTCCTCGCTCAGCAGGATTCCTTTCTCTTCTTCTCTCCTTCCTTCCTTTTTGTCTGCCCAGTAATATACGAGCAAGAGAGAGAGAGAGAGAGAGAGAGAGAGAGAGAGAGAGAGAGAGAGAGAGAGAGAGAGAGAGAGAGAGAGAGAGAGAGAGAGAGAGAGAGAGAGAGAGAGAGAGAGAGAGAAATTAATGCCTGGTTTCGTTCAACTCCAGTCATAGCCTACTTTTTACTTTTAGTCTGTGAGAACTTTGGGAGGTCATAGAGTTACCTACTATCTGGCATTGCAACCCGTTCTCGCTTAAAATGTGTTAAAGAAATATGTAAACTAAAGGTACATGGTACTGTAGGTTATGTTATAGCCATAAGTAATATCTTGGACATATTTACAAAATATTTACATATTACATATTGCAATATTACAAATAAGTACATAATATTACATATCTAAAATGTGTTAACTTAACGTTGTTGTTCCTCTGCTGGAGAATGAACCTGGGAGGGTTCACATGGGAGACAACTGACAAGTGCCTTTACTTCAAGACTACATTAACCCTAACCTTAACCACACTGTTACCATAACCTCTTGAGCCTGATCGACCCAGTAGATGTATTTCACATCACAAATAGATCAATACAGTCCATATTAAGTGATGTTGTGTTTATTTTTCAAATGTAGAGTAAATCCTATCAAAACAGCAGTCAACGTGTATATTTTCAGCACTATGTTTGTTTAGCAATGATTATTAGCGAAATATGAGCTTGTAAAAATATCCATCGGAAATCGGAAGATTTAGATGTGAGGACAGGAAGCCATCATGAAATCGTTTTAGTCCTAAGAAAGAGGGGACCCAGGGCTTTCGATGGATGACGAAATTCCATAAAACTACACTACCCAGCCTGACACTGGGAATACATTCCCTGAGATGTCCCTAGATACCAGAAAATGCAAATTGACCTTGTAGAAGTGGAGTAATCTTCCATTTACTTGGGTATGTACTTTTAGGTGAATTTCCTGGAAATATGGCTAGGGCTTAAGAGTTTAAAAAGACATGCATGTTAGACAAGGACTACGGATGAAAATGAGTTCATTAGCTAATGCTGGGACATTTACATTGATGTGGAAATTGAAAGTGTTGATTCATTGTCCCTGGGTAAGAAAAATAAATAAACAAACTTAAACGTAATCAAAAATGTAATGACTGTTGAGGTACAGATGTTTTTTTGTGCAGGACCAAGGAACATGTTGACCAGTATGCCACAGAACTGAGTGTTCCAACACAGGAGTTATAGTTTTGGAGACATTTGAGAAAGAGAGGAAAATTGCATGTGGCATAAATAGCTCCACATTGAGGGAGAAATGACTCAGGGAAGAGAATGTGACACTTGACAAATGCCTGCAAATATGTAGAGCTACAGAGCTGTCAGGGGAAAACAGCCAGACGCTGGGAGGACAGGCGGTGGAGGAGGAGGTTCCTGCACTGAAACACATGGCAAAGAAAGGCTAAGATGACCAGATCCGCACTGGGTTTTGTGGTAAAACATATGCGAGGAACAAAACGCCCGACTTTTGGCAAAGAGGCAGTGGCGATTCTAGGAATTTTTAAACAAGGGGGCACATGGGGGGGGGGCAAGAGCTAGTATGGGGGGGCACAATATGTATATATAGCTAAGTATGACTGGTAAGTATAAAGGAAGTTGGGTTTATCTATACAGGTACCCTAAGTGTAGCAGGTAAGGTCATAGCTGTCAACATTGGGATTTTAAAATATGGGAGATTTGCCAGCGAGGGAGTGGGGGAGGGGGTCACTTTTGGTGAGTTGTTTCTAATACAATTCACTTATATGACATTTAGGTATGACACAGGACTACAAAAGCATTTAGTATAGAAATGTTTCAACAGACTAAAGCAGGGAACAACAATATTTTGCATACAAATTATGCTGAGCAGAATGTAATATCATAACTGTCTATTATTTTTCAGCATTGCATTGCACATGTCCAGAGTTAATTATATTGATTTGTTAAATTGTTTACACTGCTTTTTTATTCTATTTTATTTGTACTTCTCCACTGTACTATAATTATGTCACCTGTACCATGTCTTATACTATCTTACCCCCCCCCCCCTCCCCCATGCTGCTATGATGCCTGCATTTCCCCAAGGGGATCAATAAAGGAATATCTTATCTTATCTTATTCATTATAGCTTAAAATGACAAGAGCAGCTACAGTAGCTACTGTAAGTTAATAATATGCTCAAGTCACCAACAGTATTTCTGAGCTTTTGAAAAGCAAAGTGCATATTTTTCACAAAATGAAGCAATGAGACACTAGACGATTGCATGTCAGCTGCATTGCCAGCAGCCTGGGTAACCTGTCTCCCCTAGTCAAGCCCTTCGTTAAAAACCTGGGCGTGCTCTTTGACCCCCAGTTTTCCTTCAATAGGCAGGTAAACTCGGTGGTGAAGGGGTGTTTTTTCCAGCTCCGGTCCATAGCCAGGATCAAGGCCATTCTCTCCCCCTCAGATCTGGAAAGAGAGTAATTCATGCCTTCATATCTTCACGCTTAGACTACTGTAACTACCTGGGGCTTAATAAATCCACCATAGCCCGTCTACAACTGCCCCAAATGCTGCCGCTAGACTGCTCACAGGTACCCGGAAGCGAGCTCACATCACCCCTGTACTTGCCTCCCTCCACTGGCTCCCGGTATGCTTTAGAATAGACTTCAAGGTCCTCTTATTGGTCTACAAAGCCCTTAATGGTAAGGCCCCTGCTTACCTATAGCAGACCTCCTCACGCCCTATACCAACGTCAGGGCCCTCAGATCGTCTGACAAGGGTCTCTTAACCACCCGTAGGTCTAATTTCAAGTCTAGGGGGGGACGTGCTTTTGCGGTCGCAGCCCCTGACCTCTGGAACAGCATCCCCATGTCCATTAAATCTGCCCCCTTCATCGAGTCTTTTAAATCGAAACTCAAAACCCACCTATATCGCCTGGCCTTCCCTGACTCACTTTGACTCTTGCCTTGCTTGTTGACGTGTTGTTCTGTTTTCCTTTGTCTATCCGTTGGTTGTTTTTTCTGTTTATTCTATACTTTTCTTTGTTCTTAGCTATGTGAAGCACTTTGGTTGACAAGCATCATGTCTAAATGTGCTATATAAATACAATTGGTTGATTGATTGATTGATTGATTGATTGATTGATTGATTGATTGATTGATTGATTGATTGATTGATTGATTGATTGATTGATTGATTGATTGATTGATTGATTGATTGAGTGTGAAAAACATGATAATTAAGTGTCCCTGTCCTCAGGGCCGGACTGGGGAATTGATTGAGTGTGAAAACCATGATAATTAAGTGTCCCTGTCCTCAGGGCCGGACTGGGGAAATAATTCATACCGGGAGATATAGCGCGAAATATAGCCCCAATCAGGCCACTTTTTAAGCGGGGGGTCTGGGGGTCCCCCACCAAGATTTTTTTTGTTACAAAGACTTAATTTCCTGCATTCTGGTGAATTTTAGTGCATGTGAATCACAAACTAATGAGCCAACAATTGCTTAGTACAATGTACTGTTATGGACCTCAAATAAAAATTTTGTGGCACTAGCAATGCTACTCTCTCCACCTTCAAAAAGAAAAAAGCAAGAGCACAACATATTTTTCTATTTACTATTATAATACAGTTAACCACTCTCTACTGTAAGGGCCTTTCTTTTTCTTTGTTTTATCCCTCTCTCCTCCACCCTTTCTTTTTCTTCCACTGTCCATCTTGACATCAACGTTAATTGACTTTCGCTCTACTGTATCTCTCCCGAGTCACTCACTACAAAATGTAGAGACGCCACTAGCTGGCTCAGTGCCTGGCTGTTATTCTGCATCTGAGTGCTGTCTGCCATTCCATTCGCCGCCTCCGCTGTCAATCAGTTGTATCGCCTGGTCCCGCCTCCACCAATCACAAGCGGCAGCACCAGGGGCGGATTTAGGATTATAGGAGATCCGGGGCTTAGCCCAGATAGGTGCCCCCCCCCCCTTTTTTTTTTTTTTTCTATCTATCTTTTTTTTTTTTTTTTTTTGCAGGCAAGGGGTGTTTTTTTTTAATTTAATTAACCTGTACGTGCATTTTCCTGCAATATAGAGCCTTCAATCTTGACCAATAAAGCTGCTCTTTTCACTATAAAACTCAGTTAACCATAACGTAGTTATGGTTAGATTTATATATTGGGGGGGGATATATCATATTTTTCATATGATCAAAAAGTGGTGGAGCAAGAGCATACCTTTGCTCCCCCAAGTTCAATAGTGGGAGAGCAGAGATGCTCCGAATGCTCTTATGGCCAGGCGTCTATGATTCACTGATACAAAGTAAAATAGTGCAGTGCAATAAAATAGTTAGTAAATAGAATAAAATAATGCAATAGTGCATTGCAATAAAATAGTTATCATTGTATTTTTTCGGGAGGCCGGTAAGGAGTGCATTACAGTAGTCGAGTTGGCTTGAGATAAAGGCATGGATCTGGTTTTCAGCGTCCTTTTGATTTATAAATGGCCGTACTTTAGCTATGTTTCTAAGGTGGAAGAATTAAGTTTTTGTCAACTTGTTGATTGTGATTTAAAGCTTAGGTCTGAGGGGGCTTTCACACTCAGCCTTTTGTATCGAATCACCGTCCCGGAGCACGGGGGGGAGTGTTCTCACTCACCCCTTTTGGGGTGCGAAACGGCGCTGAATAGTTTCACCCCCCGCTGAACGGGATCAGCTGGCAGAGGTGGTCTCGGGGTCGGCCCCGGGAGAACGGGGGATGTGGCTTTGCGAGCTTGTACCTTTTCACGGGCGTGGCGCCTGGTGCTGACATAACGTCATACATTTTGTTTGCCATTGCTATGTCTATACATTGTTCGAATGCATTTATTTCTATTAGACCAGTGGTGCCCAACCAGTCGGCCGTGGTCGACCAGTAGATCGCTCAAAACGCTCAAAAGCGGACTCTACAACACCATCCATTCGTGATAAAATGGGGTGGGTTATATTGACAAGGCTTGACAACAGAGGTTCAAATATAACTTCATATTTATTGGCAATTTGTTCATTTTATATCAACATCCAGAGTCCGCAGTCGTGTTAAGACATTCCCGTTTACATTTTCGGTCGACCAGTAGATCAATGACATTCAATATAATCGATGCGAGCAATGTTACTAGTAAAAGGTTATAAAGCTAACTAGCGGTAGCCGTTAGCTTAGCGTTATTGTTAACGCTGCAAAGCGATCAAAAGCGGACTCTACAACAGAGTTCCATTCGTGAGAAAAGGGGGGTGGGTTATATTGACAAGGCTTGACAACAGAGGTTCAAATATAACTTCATATTTATTAGTTATTTGTTTCTTTATATCACATCCATTCTCCAGTCTCCGTGTTAACACTTCCTGTGTTTACATTTCGAGCGTGACATCATCGACTACGGCAAGCTTACAAGCTCAAAACGCAAACCGTAAACAAAACCCAGAGCGCACCCAGACTGAAGTGTGTACACAAACTAGAGGGGGGAGAGGGGTGGGGGGAGTTCGCATCAGATCTCAGAACGGGCAGAACGGAACGAAATAGAAACGAATAGGGTGAGTGAGAAAAGGCCCTGAGTCTACCATGACACCAAGACTTAACTCACTCAAATACAGTTAGCAGCTGGATAGACCACAGATGGAAATGAGCTTCTGCTAAATCTGGTGCAAACATATTTTCATGTAACAATGATGAATTGTCAAAAATTGTCTATTTTTTTTTAAATAGATTCGGGGCTTTTCAGAAAACATTCGGGGCTTGAGCCCAAGTAGCCACCCCCTAGCCCCGCCCCTGGGCAGCACGGCTCCATTGTGTGTGTGTGATCCGCGTGAGGGAGAGAGTCAGATAGTTCTCCAACTCTGTCGCAGACAGTGAAATCCTGGTTGTTACCCACCCACCTAGGTTATCTAACTATCGCGCCGTGCCGCCGCCACAACTAGAAACAATGACCTGGCAAAAAAAAAAAAAAAAAAAAAAAAAAATTATATAATTTTTTTTTTAATCTGTGCAGGCCAGGCCACCGGGAAAACTCCCGGTGCTCCCGGTGCTCCCGATGGCCAGTCCGGGCCTGCCTGTCCTTTACAGTTAGCTAGCTAGGATAACTGAAAATAACGTGAGACCTAGCTAGATAGCTAATGTTACCTGGAGAGTTTTAACGATCTCACCCATTAATTAAGGCTATACCATTACTAAACAGTGGCTTTTATGCTCTACTGTTCTATTTTATCCTCCTCATCTTTTTTCTGCTCCAGATGGATAAATCCTATTAATTTTGCTTGTTTATTATACTAATGTTAGCTAGCAAAGTGCGCAAAAGCCACAAGGGACACATATTAAAAATTTAAAATACCAATTGCACAAACATTTCAATATCAGGATTCAAGTGTGTCAGAGCATTGTTCAACTTACCATAAAACTTAAAAGCGGTGACTCCAGTTAACTAAATTTGCCTTCTTGTCCTTGATGAAATTGTTCTTCTGCAGTCTGACTGAGTCTAGTGCACACCCTGTGTCTGTCGTTGCACTTGCAATTTTAACTGAAGCAGTTCAAATGAGCTGCTTGGCTACAATGGTTGTCAATCATTTCGCCATCAGCTGTGACTGGTCGGTTCAGAAGAACCCACATTGAACTTGAGAGGTTCCGTTACCGTTAGTCCCCTGTGTAACTAACCAGCATTATGCATTATTTATTATTAATTTGAGGCATATATACATATCTTCTGTATATTGCTATAGCAACCTATAATTGACTCTATGATGTCCGGCTCTGACCTTTTTTGATTGATTGATTGAAAACTTTATTAACAGATTGCAGAATGAGTACAATACAGTACAGCTCAATACACACAATTGTTAAGGGGATGCAGACCAGAGAAAGACTTTCGTCTTGTTTACATCAGGGTCCCCCATTTTCAATTCATAATGACATTTATGACATACACGGCATACAGATATACAGTACTGTTACATTTGTGACATACACAATATGCAAATATACAGTACTGTTAAACAGAGATCCTAACAGAAAATATATACATATGAGGGGGAGGAAACTGTACATTATTTTGGAGGGGGTCGGTGGGTGGGATGGGGGGTTTAGACATTTACGGGGGCCAGGTGCTCTTTGTCTTTCTTTGAGAGCGGTTTTGAAGGTGGGATTACATTTTTTTACGGCTGTGGGTAGGGCGTTCCACATTGATGTGGCATAATTGCTAAACGTGTTTAGTCCCTTGTTTGAGCCAAATCTGGGTTGAACCTGAAAGCAGTGAGGTAAATTTGTCTTCTTGAAGTTGTTCTGAATCTGCAGTACACCCGGCTTCTCAGTCTGTCGTCGTTGCACTTCCAAATTGCAATCAGCGCTGGAGTTGTCAAGTGTTGCTTCTTGAAGCAGTCAAAATTAGTTCCTTGGCTACACCTACAATGGTTGTCAATCATTTCGACATCAGCTGTGACCGGTTCAGAAGAACCCACATTGAACTCGAGAGGTTACCTGTTCCACACGATGTGAAAATCCGCATAAAATATATACCTAGGTAAATGGAATATTGCTCCAGTTCTACAAGGGCTATTTGCATATTCTTGGTATCTAGGTACATCTATGGACCTCAGGCAATGTATTCACAGTGTCAGAAATATTGTGTCTATTACTAGGCTTGCTTAAATTGTGAGGAAACAAAGGATAATATGAAGTATGATTTTTCTTTGCATCTTTGACAGTGAATAACACCATTATAATAATGACCAAACTTAAAAGACTGCCACTGATCTCGTTCAGTACCCTCTTGAGATCATGTGTACAAATAATCTAAGGAAATTAATAAAGGGAAGATGATAAAACCGAAGGTTCTGTAGATACAGTACTGAATTCTCCCATCTGGACCAATGCTATTTGAAATATTATTATAGAATATAGAATGGATGCTTATACATTACCTTATTATAGCCAATTTGCACATTTATATATAGGCCTATTATATATACATATATTATCTTTCAAATGCCCGAGTTCAATTTGGATTTAAGAACAGATAATGATATCTACTGTAATCTAGTGTACTTTTTTATTTTCCCCACAGTGCAACCGTTTTGAAACTAATTTCAGATCTAATTGTTCCTACATGCTAACAATAGGGAGGAGAAACTAACTGTGTTTCAATATTTGTCAAAAACGTTACCTTTTGTGGCTTATTATCGCGAATCATAACAGTTATTGATATGATTCATTCAGAACGCTGAACTTTGAATCCCCACAGTATGTGACAGGAAGTGTAGTTCGGAAAGATTCCAACGCTGGTCGACAGCTATGCATGTCCTCTACAAAATGGCCGCAAAACGACTACAATTCCCATGGTTCAAAATTTCCATTTCCGTTTCCGGCTTGGATAGACGATCGAAAATCGAAAACTTAAAACTATCTAATGGCACTTTTAACCTATTGCTAAACTAACGTATTGATGATAATATACATTCTACATGCTTTTGTGACATATTAGTGATGTTAATACTTGAAAAACTTTTGATGAAAAAATCGCAAAGAATATGCAACATATAATTAATGTTGCATTTTTTTTTCAAATGTAGCCAAGAGTAAAAACCCTAACCCTATCAAAACAGCAGTCAAAGTGTATAATTTCAGCATGTTTGTTTACCAATGATTGCCTGTAGCTTGCTTGCTAACCAACTCTGGTGCTTGCGGTCTTCTGAGGACATCCAAAGCTCCTCAACTCGCCTGATCAGATGCCACGCCATCGGGACCTTCCACAACTCCTCGCCCTGGGCTACCTTTCACTCCTGGCTATACTGCTAGCTGAAACTACGACCCGAGGATGGACGCCTCCTCCCCGGCTTGTGGCTCTGGTAGCTAGCCGGCACTCCTCCACTACTGTCATGGTAACTCTCGAATACTCCATACCGCAACTTCGCAACCTCTTCTGTCATTCCACACCAAACTGCATCGATGTAATTATGTCTCTGGGGCTCCTTCGTCGCCCTCGCTACATGCACAGAGCCTCCCGACGCAAGTTTGTTTACTACTCAAACCATCAAATTCCCTCTGTGCTATCAGGCTGGCGCTCCAACAACGTGCAGCAGCGACGTCATCACAACAAACCCCACATGCGCACCCTGACCAATCTGTGGCCGCTGGTCTGTGTTGACATCCCTCCAGCACTGTCTGCCCCAGCATCCATCAAAAATGCAACATTCATGCTCCAGAATGTTCACTCTCTCAACAATAAATCTCTCCTTATCCATGATATAATTACTTCATTTCACTCAACCAAGCCACACCCCCAGGCTATGTATATATCCAAAAGCCACATACTCAGGGTCGTGGTGGTGGGCTGGCCGTAATACATCGGGCTGACTTCCTAGTCAAAGAGCTCCCAGTACCCACTCCGAGTGTGTGGCTTTCTCATTACCTGGGCCTACACCACTCCAGGTAGTCCTCATCTACCGCCCCCCCAAAGCCTCCACCTCATTTATGTCTGACCTGTCTGAACTCCTCACCACTGTCTGCACCATGTGCTCATCCACACTCCTGCTTGGGGACTTCAATATCCATGTGGACAACACCAGCTGCTCCACAGCCACTGATTTCCTCTCACTGCTGGACTGCTTCAATATCTCACAGCACACAAAAGGTCCCACCCACACCAAAGGCCATACACTTGATCTTGTCTGCTCTACTGGCACAACACCATCTGATTTACAGTGTCTCGACCTGGCGGTGTCTGACCATCATGCTGTCCTTTTCACCCTCCCTGCTTCCCTACCCAATCTTCGAAATGCACAAAATCACCTACAGGAACATCAAAACAGTCAGTGCACCAGCTCTGATCAACCTGCTAACCACCTGGCCTCAGCTCCCCCCAGCACCCAGGTGGATGGTCTGGCTGCCCACTACAACTCTGCCTTATTCCGCAGCCTGGACTCTCTTGCCCCCATCAAAACCCGGACTGTCACCTACACCCGTCCTGCCCTCTGGTTCACCACCGAACTTCGCTCCCTGAAGGGTGTCGGCCGCCAATTGGAGAGGCTCCATAAAATATCTGGCCTCACTGTCCACCTCGAGGCCTATAAGGACCATGTGCAGACCTACAAGCTAGCTCTCTCCAAGGCCAAAACAAAATACTATTCGACCCTCATCGGTAACCAGCAAAACCACCCCAGGACACTCTTCTCCACCATCAACCAGCTACTCCGCCCCCTCGACCCCCCCCCCCCCCCCCCCCCCGCCCATCTGGTGCCCACGACCTCTGCTCCAGGTTCCTTGTCTTCTTCCAGGACAAGGTTAACACCATCTACCAGCAGCTAGTAGTGCCCCCCTCCTCCCCCACACCTGCTCTTCCCCCTGGGTGTCCCCCCCAATGCAGCCTCTCCTCCTTCTCACTCGACCCCATGCCTACTACCCTGGTCAAGATCTGCCTCCCTGCTCTCTGCCCCACCATGGTCAACATCATCAACTCCTCACTAGAATCCAGTCTCGTCCCCTCCTGCTTCAAAACAGCCTATGTCACTCCCATCATCAAGAAGCCCGGCCTCGACCCAGATGAGCTAAATAACTACCGTCCGATCTCCAACCTTCCTTTCCTTAGTAAAATCTTGGAAAGAGCAGTGGCCACCCAACTCCAACAATACATGTCCAACCATGAGCTCTATGAGCCTTTTCAATCCGGCTTCAGAACTCAACACAGCACAGAGACCGCCCTCATCAAAATCACCAACGACCTCCTCCTTGCAGCTGACTCTGGCCACATTAGCATCCTCATCCTCCTGGACCTTTCTGCAGCCTTCGACAGAGTTTCCCATTCTATCCTCCTCAACCGCCTATCCAATAAGCTCGGAATCACTGGCTCAGCACTCTCCTGGTTCCAATCCTACCTCACCACCCGGACACAGTTTATCACCATCGGCGATACTAGTTCCACCCCGGCCCCAGTCCCCCAAGGCTCTGTACTTGGCCCAATTCTGTTCACCATTTACATGCTCCCCCTCTGTCAGATCATCCGCCGCCATGGCCTCAGCTTCCACTCCTATGCTGACAACACACAACTCTACCTCTCCACCAAACCATCCACCCATCTCCCCCCACACTCTTCTCAAACTCAACAACAATAAAACCGAGCTCATGGTTGTGGCACCCAAGGCCCTGCTCCGGAAGGTTGGGGATCTCACCCTCAACATAGATGGCTGCTCCATCTGCCCATCCCCAAAGGTCCGCAACCTGAGTGTTATCCTGGACTCCACCATTTCCTACCAAGCCCATGTCAGTTCCGTCACCAAATCCACCTTCTTCCACCTCAGAAACATATCCAGACTCCGACCATCACTTTCAGACTCCACAGCTGAGACCCTCATCCATGCCTTTGTAACCTCCCGCCTGGACTACTGCAACAGGGTCCTGTCCGGGGTCCCAAGCAAAACCCTGGACAGGCTCCAGTATGTTCTAAATTCAGCTGCCAGGGTTCTAACCAGCACCAAACCCTGGCAGCACATCACCCCCACCCTCATCCACCTCCACTGGCTCCCCATCAAATCCTGCATCACCTACAAAACCCTCCTGCTCACCTACAAATCCCTTCACGCTCTGGCACTTCAGTACCTCACTGACCTCCTCCACCCCTACACTCAGTCACGGTCCCTACGATCCACGGACACTGGTCAGCTCTCCATCCCCCGAACCAGACTGCGGACCTTCGGGGACAGAGCTTTCAGTGTGGTAGCTCCCACCCTCTGGAACTCCCTCCCCGCAGAACTCCGCACCGCCCCAACTCTGGACTCATTCAAAAAACTGCTCAAAACCCACCTCTTCAACTTGGCCTTTAACCCCTAGTCTCTCACGTCACTTTATATGTATATGATGTGTCTGTCCACTGTCTGTTACTTTGTTATTCCCCCCCTATGTAAAGCGACCTTGGGTATCTTGAAAGGCGCTATATAAAATGAAGTTATTATTATTTATTATTATTGAATATGAGATTATAAATATCTCGGCGCATCCCAGCGGAAACCGGATAAATTAGACGCTATAGGAAATAACACATCATGAACATGTTCTAGTCCTAAGAGAGAGGAGACCCAGGCTTTCGATGGACATCAGAATTTCATAAAACTACACTACCCAGCTCACACCAGCCTCTGTCAAAGCTGTTGAAAATATTATTTGCAAAGAATTCTGACGTTATTTTCGTGATTATATCTCACGGGTCAAACAAACCTGAATGTTATTGCCATAAAATAGAACGTAGTTTGTTTCTTTACCTGTCTGTGAACGTCTAGAAGAAAACGCGTCTCAATCTGATGAAAAATGGCGGAGCAATGTACATTATAAAAAAGTAACTGTACCTACCGTAGATTTCATTAACGGTCTGCACTGCACTGCAACGGGCACCTGGTGGTACTAAATCCAGATTTAACTCTGCCATTGGAAAGAAGAGATTCGGCTCGATCCATTGATGGCCATAATAAGGTAATTTATAGGCCTGATATTCTATATTCATATATAAAAATGCATGTGTCCGGATAGCAAAATGCAGTAATGTATCTACAAAACCCCCTGTAAATCATCTGCCCTTTATTAGCCGCTTACACACTTGTGGACACAACTGCAGGGCGCAGTCACATATAGTATCTACAGATATGTAACAAAGGTTATTTGCAGGTATGGAGGGGGAGGTGTGAACAGAGGCCTCAGAGGAAAACGTCCACAGGAGTGACCAGCAACGTCATCGCCATACATCTCCTAAACCCAGACACACAGCTGGGGCTCACAGAGGAAAAGTGATTGTGATGTATAACAAGGCCAGGTGGCATCTGCTTGGTGGATGTGAGGTCAAGGTCAGAAACCCCAGAAACAATCAACTGTACAGACTGGAGTTGCAAGTGGTAGAACAGAAAAACAGAGATTATGTTCTGGGCAGGAAGCCACAAAGTTATTTAAAGTACAGCAAGAGAATATCCTGGCCGTTGACGGCATAGTGACAAAGAAACTGAGGAAAGATAAAAATAAGATTATATATTACGTAATTGATCCCTTGGGGGAAATTCGGCGTCATAGCAGCATGAGGGAGGTGGGAGGGGAGGTACAGGTATGGGCAGGGTAATAGTAGAAAGACATAAATATAGGCAATAAAATGAAATCTAAAAATAAACACTGTAAACAAAGGTGCAGATGAGTCTCTGTGCCCTATTGGTTATATTATACGTTACAATAAATATAGGCAATACAAAATTAGAATCTGAATAAATATATTATGAGTAAGAGTACAAGTAAACAGTACACAAGGTGCAGTATACACAAGGCAGTTTTTAAGAGTCAGACACACTTAGTGGTCACTGGTCAGACATCCCTAACAGCCAGTGGCGTCGCGTGGGTAAAATAACAGGGGAAGCCAAAAAAAAATTTATAAAAAAAAAATTATTAAATATGTTTATTAATATTTTTATTTTTATTTTAAGTCAAGCAGTCACCATGTACACTACAGTATGGCTCGGCGGCCAGTCAAACTTTCTTTTTATTTATTTAACAGATTGCAGAATGGGTACAATACAGTACGGCTCAATACACACAATTGTTAAGGGGATGCAGACCAGAGAAAGACGTTTGTCTTGTTTACATCAGGGTCCCCCATTTTCAATTCATAGTGACATTTATGACATACAAGACATCATTACATTTATGGCATAGGGACATACATGACATACAGGTATTTAGTATGGTTACATTTGTGACATATACGATATTCAAATATACAGTACTGTTACCCATAAATCCTGACAGAGTATGATGGGGAGGAGACTGTACATTAGGAGGGGGTGGGTGGGTGGGAGAGAAATATACATACGGCCGGGAGAGAATATGACGTCTAGAGTCTAGACAAACAAGACAAGACAAACGTATTTCTCTGGTCTGCATCCCCTTAACAATTGTGTGTATTGAGCCGTACTGTATTGTACCCATTCTGCAATCTGTTAAATAAAGTTTTCATTCATTCATTCATTCATTCATTCATTCATTCATTCATTCATTCATTCATTCATTCATTCATTCATTCATTCACGTGTCTGTTGCGCGGCGCGCCCAGCCATCAGAGCGCTCCTACTGTAAAATGAGGAAGCAGCCATTTCAGCCTCAGTTTTACTCGTTTATAAAAATTATTTAAAATGTTTATTAGCAACGCCGAGCTTTCAAACCCCGCCGCATCTGTGTGTGAAACCCTAATGGAACGCTGGGTACCTTTGACATTTATATCCGATATATTTTGGACCCACCGCTAGCTTTTAAGCAGTGCTTGATGGTGCACATTAACCTGGTTACTACGAGGAATAAGTGACCAGTGATGCCACAGATTACTTGTAAAAGTAATCCGATTACTGATTACTGATTACTCCTTTAAAAAGTAATCCAAGTTACTTTACTGATTTCTTGATTATCAGAGTAACTTAGTTACTTTGAAAGTAACTAGGTTACGAAGTCGTCGTCGTTCCCCCAACAGTTTTTTTTAAACGCTTTATTGAAAGTGCATAAATAGTTTTTAACTTGTTTCTCTGCACATAACGTAAATTGTTAAACTAGTGCTTCAGCTTCTGTACCATCAAGTATGGTAAAGCAACAGTCTATGATGCTCACAGCATTAGAGCAGCCAGCCAGTGGTTGTACAACACCAGTGTATCTATTCACATCTAACAAATGCAGGCTGAACTATTCAATTATATCAACTGTAACTATTAAATTGTTTTTATAAATGTCTCTCTATAAACATACAATCAGTCTCTCTTTAACATGTAAATGAACTGTAAATCTGGCAAATAAGAGCTTTTGCTCTGCCACCATCAAATATACATTAATCAATAGGGAAAGAAACAATCTTTCTCTGGTCTGCATCCCCCTTAACAATTGTGTGTATTGAGCTGTACTGTATTGTACCCATTCTGCAATCTGTTAATAAAGTTTTCAATCAATCAATCAATCAATCAATCTCTCTTTTGCTGTTTGGCTGGCCTCCGAGTCCTCCTGTACCTATTCGAAGCGTCGCCTAGTGTTGTGATTCCAGATGCTTTCAATGCAATTGGATGTGCTGTTTTTAGCGGTAGACAGTATTTTGACTGAGGCTACGTTTAAACGAGCGTTTTGGAGTGGAAGTCTGAACAGAAACCGCAAAACGTCTTCTTGCGGTTTCACTTCGTTTAGACAAGCGTTTTACTTTTGGGGTGGAATTCTCAGACGAACATAACAACGGAGCCCTGCTGTCACACGATTGGCGCATATGTCACATGACGTGCTGTGAAGACCCGCCCTACTCTGCCTCTGATTCGCAGACTGTGGATGGGGAATGTGATTGGGCCAAAGCAGAGTCACTCACAGACAGAGTCCAGTCACGCCGCGGGGACACATTCTTGTGTAACCCTTTCACTGCCACACCACGTCACTCCATAATAATAATAAGAAAAACAGCTCAAAATGTATTTTTGACTGTCGAAAACGAAATAAAATACTGCATTCCGCCTGCATTATGAATTTATGATGAGATAGTAACGAAATAGTAATGCACAGCCACTTGGACAAGTAACTGCAATCAGATTACTGGCTTTTAAAGATTAACGCGTTAGATTACTATTTTCGGGGAAAAGTAATCAGATTACAATAACGCGTTACTTAGTAACGCGTTACCGGCATCACTGTAAGTGACTGCGTATTCCAGCCCCTGGCTTGCATTGCAGTCATGAAAGGGTCTACAAGCTTGCCTGATAACGTTAGTTAGTCCTTAGTCAGGCTGCTCAGTGCTTACCTGGTCAATAATGTGGTCCTCCTCTTGCCAGATAGATTTGTTAAATCATAATATCCACAGTGGTGTGCTCTGCTGGTCCTCAGTAAATGTCCCGCTGGCGAAAATAAGTTGCTATTAAAGTGCTAAATGTTAGATACACTAATAGAGGATTCGAACGTGCCCGCTCTGTTAATAACATTTTCAATCAATCCCGCGAGGGGATGTTCAGACGTGTTCTGACCTGCCCCGCCTCCAGGGGGGGAAATATGCTGAGTGCAAAGGGGAGGCCACACTCATGTGTCTTCCTCACAGCCCTGTTTTAAACTTTTAGGGTGTGGCAGTCAGCTCGAATCTGATTGGCTAGGATCGGATTTGGACTCTAGATACATGAATCACATGCTGGAAGCCTGGAGAAAGAGACCTACCCCCTGCCTCCTCTCCTCTATACTAGCTGCAGTGAGCATAGTGAGGCTGACAGTGTGTTAGAGGGAGAAGGAGAAGAGGGAGACATTAAAAAAAAAAAAAAAAAAATATAACACAGATGCACAGATGAAAAAGAATGTAAACGATATTAATTTTTTTTTTTTTTTTTTTTTTTCATATTTCATATTTGATATTAATTCATATTTGAATAGGGAGGCATGGCTTCCGTTGGCTTCCATAAGGATTTGCCACTGCTAACAGCTCACGTTCTGGAGCCATTCGTTCTCAAGCTTCTCCAATCTGTGTTGAAATTATGCACACACAGAATTGGCTCCCCTCGCGAAATAAGCCAAGAATTCTAATCACGAGACTGTTGTGTTTCACAGACAGACAATGCATCTTAAAAGCCTTGAGGAAAACCCCCTTTGGAACTGGATAATAAACCTGTGTGTTTTGCTGCAGACTGCAGTGAGCCCACCAGGAGAAAAACTAGCTCCATTGTATGTGGTGATGAACAGAGCTCCTGAGGCGGGATATGAAGTTTTTATGCTTGTATATAAAAAGGTTTTTGGTATCAAACTCTTGACATTTTGTGTTGTTATTTTGTAGCACAAGTTTAATCAAATTTTTGTCAGGTTCTTTATCATACAGTATGTCAGTAAAATAGAAAATGTATGGGTGAGACTATAATAAAGCATACACAGTAGTACTACATGGTATTGCATGGTACTAGATGGCAGTATAGCATACTACATGATACAACATAATATGACCATGGTAGTACAGGGTACAACATGGTATTACATTTTAACTTTTTACTTCTAGGTTCTCTTGATATAAATTCTAGTAATTCACATGTATATGTAAAGAGAATACAAATCCACTGCAAATATTAACAATTGTAGAAAAACATTTTAATAAATTAATCTACCCCCCAAGGGCCAAGAAGCGATCTGTTTTCCTCCCCCTCAAATGTATATACTCTCTTTTAGAAACCCTGTCTCTTAAACAGTACTGTACATTTGTATATCTTGTATGTCATAAATATCTGGATGTAACAGTACTGTTTATCTGTATGTCATAAATGTTATGATGAATTGAAAATGGGGGACCCTGATGTAAACAAGACGAAAGTCTTTCTCTGGTCTGCATCCCAATTGTGTGTATTGAGCCGTACTGTATTGTACCCATTCTGCAATCTGTTAATACAATTTCCAATCAATAAATCCCATAGGCGAAGCGAGATGCTTCGCCAGTAATCATATAACTAGGGGTAGGCCTATAGGATAACCACAAATTCATGACAAACCAATTACATAATCCTATGTGTAAAAAACTAACATATTCCTGTTGACTGTATATTTTTTTAATGATTCGTTACGAAGAAATCAATACTTCCATTTGTCTAAATTACTGGTACCGCTCCGCCATTTTATTTTTCTTTAGATTTGCGAAAGGTTTGCAGTGCATTCTGGGAAATACCATCTCTCCCGCGTAATTTTTTTCCGTAGCCGCATTTCTGGCAGACGCTCTCTGATTGGCCACTGACTGACGCTCTCTGATTGGCCACTGACATGTTTGCCCAATCGCATGACGAGCTGTGTCTTTGCCCATTTCCGCGTTGAACAGCCTGCAAACTACCTGGCGTTCTATCGCCATGCTCTAAGACAAACTCTAACCTTAACCAACTTCGAAAGAGTGCCTAAGCTTAACCGTCGAAAGAACTTGCCGTCACGCTCTAAGACAAACTCTAACCTTAACCAACTTCGAAAGAGTGCCTAAGCTTAACCAGTGTAGAAACAGGCGTCGGCCAATCAGAGAGCGTCTTGCCAGAAAAGCGGCTACGGAAAAAAATAACACATCTCTCCCTTCTCTCCAAGCCTGCATCTCGGCACACTTCCTCTGAAGCCATATTTGGAGGGCTGGAACGTCACTACCCCTTGATCCAAAGAGAAATGGGACAGCCCTACACTTCGCGGGAACGCGCAAAATGGAGCCGTAGGGCCAAGCCATAGCGTGAAGGGGAGAATTGGGACGCAGCATCTGTCTCGGGAGTCGGAGAGGAGACGCACAACAATGAGGAGAGGAGATGCAACAAAATCCATTCCCAGACAACGGGCGCAGTACTTTGTTGGTGGTGTGAAAATATCCAGAGAAACATTAATATTGTTTGTGTTGAATTTAGTGGTGGGCCTTGATTAAAAAATGTAATCGAATTAATTCGAGACTTTATAGTTAATCCATCGAAATTAATCGCATTCAAACACATATGAATATTTGAAGCTAAAAGCAACATTTCTTAATTCAAATGTATTGGTATACGAGTGAATCAATGAATATACAGGTGCAGCTCAATCAATTAGAATATCGTGGGAAAGTACATTTATTTCAGTAATTCAATTCAAAAAGCGAAACTCTCATAGATTATAGATTCACTACATACAAAATGAAATATTTCAAGCTTTTATTTGTTTTAATTTTGATGAGCAGTAGCTCATGAAAACTCCAAATTCAGTATCTCAGACTATTTGAATATTGTGAAAAAGTTCAATATTGAAGACTCATGGTGTTACTGTCACACTCTATTCAGATAATTAACTGAACACCTGCAAAGGTTTCCTGAGCCTTTAAATAGTCTCTGTCTGGTTTAGTTGCCTACACAATCATGGGGAAGACTGCTGACTTGACAGTTGTCCAGAAGACAGTCATTGACACCCTCCACAAGCAGGGTAAGCCACAAAAGGTTGTTGCTAAAGAAGGTGGCTGTTCACAGAGTGTTGTCCATTCAAGCATATCCATAGAAATGTGAGTGGAAGGAAAAAGTGTGGTAGGAAAAGATGCACAATCAACAGGGACAACCGCAGCCTTGAGAGGATTGTCAAGCAAAACCCATTCAAGAATTTGGGGGAGCTTCACAAGGAGTGGACTGAGGCTGGAGTCAGGGAATCAAAAGCCACCGTGACCACACACAGTGTTTACAGGACATGGGCTACAACTGTCACATTCCTTGTGTCAAGCCACTCCTGAACCAGAGACAACGTCAGAAGCGTATTACCAGGGCTAAGGAGAAAAATAACTGCACTGTTGCTCAGTGGTCCAACATACTCTTTTCAGATGAAAGTACATTTTGCATTTCATTTGGAAATCAAGGTCACAGAGTCTGGAGGAAGAGTGGAGAGGTGCATCATCCAAGTTGCTTGAAGTCCAGTGTGAAGTTTCCACAGTCAGTGATGATTTGGGGTGCCGTGTCATCTGATGGTGTTGGTCCACTGTGTTTTCTCAAGTTCAGAGTCAACGCAGCCGGAAACTTTAGAGCACTTCAAGCTTCCTTCTGCTGACAAGGTTTATGAAGATGCTGATTTCATTTTCCAGCAGGACTTGGCTACCAGGAAACTTTAGAGCACTTCAAGCTTCCTTCTGCTGACAAGGTTTATGAAGATGCTGATTTCATTTTCCAGGAGGACTTGGCACCTGCCCACACTGCCAAACAGTACCAATAATTGGTTTAACACTAGCACAGCCATGGAGAAAATGCCACTGATTCCCGCCGGGAACGGGTCAGATGACCCGACAGCTTATATGAGAAATATGAGAAAAATAAACAGTGTAAACTATATAATTACCTCTGAATATAAAAACATGAGGTTTACCACAATGAAATGTAGGTTTGAGTGACATAATTATTATAATTTAAATGTAATTAAAAAATATATATTATGATTATTAATATTTTTTCTTGGATGGAAGAGCCACACATTGACGGGCAAAGAGCCACATGCGGCTCTCGAGCCACGGGTTGACCACCCCTGCGCTAGATGCTCGCAAAGTGCTGTGACTTTTGTCTGTTCCAACGGCCCATTATGTGGAATAACGTTCTAATTACATTTTCCTGAAGTCATTTTGAAATTTCAGAAACTGTGCCAGATAGAACGGGTACTTTTAGGAAAAGTCATTGAGTGACAGAGCTGGAGCTTGACCGAGTGACGAGGATACATTTATTGAAAATGCCTAGGGGTAATTTGACCCCTTGTCGGCTGTGATAGTGTTAATGACCATGGTATTACTGTGCTTGATTGGCCAGCAAACTCGCCTGACCTGAATCTATGGGGTACAGTGGCGGCCGGTGGGTACTTCGCCACTAGGGGCGCTATACCAAACATTTTGCAAACATGTACAGTACAGTACCACGCAACAGACTCATGGCAAGACGTGAGCGATTCGACTCACGCTCACGGCAATGAATCGGCTCTTATGAACGAGTCGCTCAGCTGTTACTACAACAACACACAACCAGTCAAATAAAGTATAGTCTAGACTCTAATTCACAACTTGAAACACAATATATAAATAGAAAAGTTAGAAACAAAACTCGCCCGTCTCCAAACACAGGCAGATCTCTCCCTCTCTCCTTCTCTCTCTCACACACAGCGCGACGTGGAATCGATTCGTTACACAATCAGACCTATTATATACCAAGAATAACTTCAGTATGAGTACAGGGCTGTACACATATTTTGCATATTGTTAAACGAGCCAAGGCTAGCTATTAAACTATCGATATGAGAGAGAGAGAGAGAGAGAGAGAGAGAGAGAGAGAGAGAGAGAGAGACTCACTGTTTAGTTGACACGTCCAGGGCAGGAGAGCTTGATAAACGTGTATATTCCACTGATGATGTATTCCAGACCACTGTCCACTGTAGTCTGTCTCCAGACTGCATCAGCCATATAGCTTGTTAGCCAAGTGTTAGCTCGTTAGCACAACACAAGTACATTCCTTTGTCCATTTCCGCTCGAACAGACTGCAAACTACCTGGCGTTCTATCGCCATGCTCTAAGACAAACTCTAACCTTAACCAACTTTGAAAGAGTGCCTAAGCTTAACAGTCTAAAGAACTTGCAGTCACGGCACGCTCGTCTAAGACAAACAGCTGCCTGCATCATTCTCACAACAACACAACTATCTCCACCGACCAACCTACCAACCTAGGAACCAACGTAGGAATAACCTAGAATTGGAACATTAGAAATTGGATTCGGCCAATCAGAGATCGTCTCTGTGAAATTCTGCTACGGAAAAAAATACTGGCGTCGGCCAATCAGAGAGCGTCTCCGTGAAATGCGGCTACAGATATTCTTGACGCTACTGGCTAGACCGCTTCAAATCGCGCCCGGATTCCAACATAATAGTCATATTTCAACGCACAACGCGTTATGCACTGATTGGCTGTGACGGATACAGCGATCAAACTGTGACGCGCACTCAGAGCGCTATCGCGTATAGCCCGGGCCGAGAAATACGAAAAAAAAAAAAAAAAAAAAAAAAACGTGATGTCACTTCCTGCTCTGGAAAACGAGTGTTTTTTAATTGCGATAATAACGTTATATTGTGCATTGGAAATACAAACATACTTAAAATGAGTAAATATTATTCATTTTAAACATGTTTATATTATTTATAGGGCTATAAAACTAAAAACTAAAAACTTATTTTTCTTGTTCTCTCATATAACCAGGGTAGTTCCTGAGGGGGGGCGGCGCCCGAGCGCCCCTAGTGGCGAGCCGCCACTGATGGGGTATTGTCAAGAGGAAGATGAAATACACCAGACCCAATGCAGACAAGCTAAAGGTCACTATCAGAGCAACCTTGGCTTCCATAACACCACAACAGGCTAATCGCCTCCATGCCACGCCACATTGATGCAGTAATTTGTGCAAAATGAGGCCGACATTTCTATATATTCAAAATATTTTTTCTTATTGGTCTTATGTAATATAGAACATTTCTGAGATACTGAATTTGGGGTTTTCCTTAGCTGTAAGCCATAATTATCAAATATGAAATATTTCACTTTGTGTGTAATGAATCTATAATATATGATAGTTTAACTTTTTTTATTGAAATACTGAAATAAATGGACTTTTCTATGATATTAAAATGTATTGAGCTGCACCCTGATGTAAACAAGACGAAAGTCTTTCTCTGGTCTACATCCCCTTAACAATTGTGTGTATTGAGCTGTACTGTACTGTACCCATTCTGCAATCTGTTCATTAAAGTTTTCAATCAATCAATCAATCAATCACCTGTACATTATACATACGTTTACATTTACATTTAGTCATTTAGCTGACGCTTTTATCCAAAGCGACTTACACGTTCTGTACGACAAGTCATCAGGAAGCAGGCACGTGCACACATAGAGCCCAAGGGGTGCTAGAGCACCTGCCTTTTTGAGCCTCATCAAAAAAGTGCCATAAAAAAAAATAATAATAATAGATTTTTATAGACTGCCCTTCCAACTGAAAAATGTCAGGATAGAATCAAAATATTAGGTAAAGAGAGAGATGCCCCATATTCCATTGCCATTTGCACGGCCTCCTCAGCGTGCCTCTCCACGGACCTATATATTTTATGCATAGCGTGGGTGGTGATGATGATGATGATAGAAACCGCTGTGGCGCATACAGTTGAATGCTGGTATTACACTCATTGAGGGACACGAAGAAGTCAAGTCCGATGGGATTTGGGAATCTCAAATACAAATCGGGATTGGAATAAAAAAGGCATTTATATTAAACAACATTTATGGAGATGTATGGGCCTTTTAAATCAGTGATAAACGTGTCTTTCAAGGATAAGTGAGCTCCTGCACTGATTATTATAGTTCAATATTCAATATTTGATCACCAAAACCCCCCAAAAAGCATAAAAAGGGGGCCCCCCCGCCCGAAAAGGGCCCTTAAAATCGGGTTTGCGCGCTCGGTTAAAAGACAGGTATGGTGCCCTTTTCAGCCTTTGAGCACCTGCCCCTCTAAAGTCCTGTGCACGTCCCTGTCAGGAAGGGTACAACTCTATCAGCTGAGTAACAATGTTCATCAAAGTGCTGCATGCTACAGTGTAGGTTAGTTTATTTGGACAAGTAAAACACAGTACCATCAAGTACATTCCAGAACAGTTGACCATTGGGGAAAAAAACGTATTTTTTCTATATTCTGGATTAACAAACCAAACTAAGAAAGAATTGTTGGCTCTGTTGTGTAGAGCACCAGAGCACTGTTAGCCCCCTCCTCATCCTCTGAATCCAACACACCTGTTCACACCTCCAACTCAATCTCCCTGAGCATCGGGTCCCCCCAGGGCTGTGTTCTCAGTCCTCTGCTGTACTCACTGTACACACATGACTGTGTGGCTAGGTTCAGCTCCAACTCCATAGTGAAGTTTGCAGACGACACAGTGGTTGTGGGGCTGATCTCTAACAATGACGAGAAGGCCTACTGGGAGGATACCTGCAGAATAATGAAGGACCCTCACCACCCCAATGTGGCAAGTGCCTCCGTATAAACGCAACAAGAACAGAGAGACTAAGGCTCAGCTTCTGCAATCAGGCCATCAGAACCATGAACACTGATCTCTCCACACAGACACAACACAGCATTCTGCACTCGCACACACACAAACGCACTACAGGTCACTTTAAACACACAAGAAAAGGACACTTTAAAGGAAGGAAAAGGACACTTTAAGAAAATGACTTGTTGTGATTGTTGTATAGAATAGTTTGTAACAGCAAGTATAGCATAGGGACATAGAAGAAAAACTGCACATTGTATAGGAATGTACATAGGATCCTGTTTAAGCGATTTATTAACATGTCTATTTACCATGTCTATTCTAGTTATCTTTTTATTATTATTACTATTGTTTTATTGCACAATCGTAGCGGGCATGGCCAACCGCATTTCACTGTATGCCCTGGTATGTATGTGATGAATAAAACTCTTGAATCTTGAATCATAGTCTGAAGCAAACAGCAGGAGGCTCGTACTAGGGCTAACGTTAGCCTGTTAGCTATATCATCCACGGTAGCTGCTACATGCTTAGCATTGAGGTGATACCGTAGGCTTGAAATGCTCCGGTGATATGCAAAGTATTTTTGCAAACACAACCGTTCTCGTATCAACACTTTATTTTTATTTTTTATATCTAAATCTCCCATTCAACGGGCAACACAGCCTCAACATTTCAACATTAGCCTACATCTGTCTGGCCAACAAATGCACGCTGTGCACCTGTATAAACGGTATTCCTGGAACTTGTCCACTGAGAAACGTTCCGCGGTGTCTGGAGTGAAAACAAATTATAAAGAGCGAATAAATGCGTAATTTTGTCTGTAGTTAATTAATCGCAATTAACGCGATAAAGTCCCAGCCCTAGTTAAATTGTATCTGAATCGGGAGATGATCTTCTCTCCATCACACACAAGCTGGCTGGCAGTCACATTGAATAATCTACTCCAGTACGTGCTCCGCAAGTCTGTAAACGTGCACATAACGGAGTGTAGAGAGAAGGCTCTATAGCAGAGGTCCGCAACCATCGGTTCGCGGACCGGTACCTGGCCGTGGATCATACAGAAATGTATTATAGTCTTCCGGTATTTTACTTTGAAAAATGGCTACTTCCGCCTGTGCCTAACTCTTTTCCAGCCATAATGCTCCCCTTCGTGTAATTCACTCACAGCTCGGGCTGTGGTTGTTGTAGAGAGAGACATTATCATAATCAGGTTTGTATGCACCTGAGTCTCCCGAACACATAGAGACAGCGTACATATGCTGAGCTATGGTAACTTTTGTGCACCTACCCTACCCCCTACCAGTGAATGCCTCTCACATGTAAAAGGTGTTAGGTGGGGGAGGGGTTAGGTGGCAAAGGCCAGTGGGTATTTGTAGTTCTGCATGCATCTTAAGAGAACAGCCAACTCTGTAGCTCAAAACGTGCTATTGTGTTATCATCTTTAAGACACAGATTGAAAAGTATCCGATTTGTACAAGTGATGGCTTATTTTGAAGGTATTTATAATGTAAAACAAATATTTAAGCTTTCTTAAAGGAACACACCAACTTTTTGCGAAATTAGCTTATTTGCCATCTACCCTGGAGTTAGACAAGCAGATACATACCATGTTTGTATCTGTACATGCATTAGGCTTAGGGAACAGCCACACGATTAGCCTAGCTTAGCAGCATTCACTGGAAGTAGGTGTGCCAGTGTAGCCTAGTTCCCAACAGCCACCCCCAATACACTCCAAATACAACTCCAAAACGTTCCTGTAAACATGTTGTGACCTGTGTATTTCAGTGGCGTCGCGTGGGTAAAATAACAGGGGAAGCCAAAAAAAATGTATTAAAAAAAAATGTATTAAATATTTGTATTCATATTTTTATTTTATTTTTTTTTAAGTCAAGCAGTCACCATGTACACTACAGTATGGCGGCCAGTCAAACTTTCTTTTTATTTATTTAACAGATTGCAGAATGGGTACAATACAGTACGGCTCAATACACACAATTGTATAAGGGGATGCAGACCAGAGAAAGACGTTTGTCTTGTTTACATCAGGGTCATTAATACTGCTGGAGCATTGGTTCATTTTTGGTCCGATTTTTCCTTGCACGATTTTGCGCCCCGCGTGGGAGCAAATTCGAGACACATATTCGGTTGCAAAAAGGTGTCCCACGGTCTCCTCTATGGCCGTGCATATTTTCACGCGGATCGGAATCACGGCGCGCCCGTGGGACACTTTTCCGTTTTGGCGAGTTTATTCCACGTTTTTCGGCTTTCCTTTTGTAAGCATTTTCGGGGCTACATGTGAATGAGTAAAGGTTGCGGGACGCCCAGATGTTTCCACGATAGAAAGCTTGCGTGGATCCCATAATAGGCTCACTTAATACAGCATTTTTAAAATCACGCGACATTTTCAGGATTGCGAGCCGACCTTTTTCCCTCGTTTTCGATGATGAAAGTGATTTAGGAAAAAAAATTTGGCACGCCGAGAGGTACGCGTGGATTTAATCTCGCGAGGATCGGGGCAATATTCGGCCTGTGGGAGCAGTCACGGGTTAATACAAAATACAATAATACAACAACAAAAGAGTGCAGAGGGGAGGTGTGCAGAGGGGATGCCAGACTAATTAATCTGCTCACAGCCCCGTTTTAAACTTTTAAGGTGTGGCAGTCAGCTCGAATCTGATTGGCTAGTATCGGTTTTGGACTCTACATACATGAATCACATGGTTGAGGCTGGAGAAAGACACCTACCCCCTGCCTCTCCTCTAGCTGCAGTGAGCATAGTGACGCTGCTGTGATGGCTGCCTTTCTGATCGCTCCGACGAGACTGTGCTTTATTTTGTTAATTTTTATAGTATTAGGAGTTTTATTTGCACCAACTGTTGGTGCATTATATGTGTATGACCGTCAGTCAATCATTGACATTGGATTAAGAAAAACTTACCGTTTGGATTGCTCTCTGGATCGGATCGCTGAACAGCAGAAATGGCCCACCGAGATCCTTTGTTATGCCGGCCACGGACAAGAAAAAAAGCTGCCGCGAAGACGAGGAAAGAGAGCCGGGGTCCGGAACAGACTGAGGTCCAAACGACACAGAACCACATTGCCCAGCATATTGTTGGCCAATGTGCAATCGATAGGAAACAAATTGGACGACATCAGAGCAAGGATCCAATTCCAGAGGGACATTCGGGATTGTAACGTCCTCTGTTTCACAGAAACTTGGCTGAGTCCAGATGTCCCGAATCATGCAATAGAACCGGCAGACCATTTCTTCGTTCTACGAAAAGACCGGACGGCATTAGAGTCACTAAAGAAGAAAGGAGGCGGCATCGCCTTCATGATAAACAAGGAGTGGTGCGATTTAGGCAACACAAAGGAAATGTCTAACCACTGTTCCCCAGACCTGGAGTTTATCACGATAAAATGTCGACCCTTCTTCCTCCCAAGAGAGTTAACGTCCATCATCCTCATCGGAGTGTACATTCCACCACACGCGAACACTGAGGTCGCACTTTCAAAACTTCACGACGAGGTAAACAAACTCCAGGCAGCTAACGTTGACGCGGCCATTTTGGTCTTGGGGGATTTCAACAGCGCGCGTCTTAAAAAGGTGCTGCCGAATTTCTATCAGCATGTGACCTGTCCCACCAGAGGCGAGAACATATTAGACCATGTATACTCGCAATTTAAGAATGGGTACAAGTCACAGGCTCTTAGTCCATTCGGTAAAAGCGATCACGTTGCAATTTTTCTTTTGCCTAAGTACAAACAGTGTCTCAAGCGAACGCCGGTGGTCTCGCGAGAGGTTAAACGTTGGACCGTGACGTCAGTAGAGTCACTCCAAGCAGTGCTGGGAAGCACAGAATGGAGTGTACTCCGTGATAACACAGCCAATATTAACGAATACACCGAAACGGTGATTGACTATGTCTGTACTCAGGTAGAAGTAATAATCCCCACCACCAAAATTAATATCTACCCAAACCAAAAGCCCTGGGTAGACAAATCCGTCCGTGAGGCTCTGAAAGTGCGCACATCAGCATACAACACCGGGCTGGTGACAGGCAACATGGAAGAACACAAGATGGCAAGATACAACGTCAGGAGAGCAGTAATAGAGGCAAAACGGCGTTACAGGGATAAAGTTGAACTTCAGTTTGAACAGGCTGACTCTAGAGGCATGTGGCAGGGCCTCAGAACAATGACAGACTACAAAGGAACCCCCCTCAAACTGAACAGTGACATCTCCTTAGCAAATGATCTCAACTCCTTCTATGCGAGGTTTGAGGCTGTGAATAACAACACCAGCCTACAAACCACGGCAATGGGGGGGGGGGGGTCTGCTGATGGAGACTCAGTGTTCAGGGTAACAGAGCATGAGGTGAGACGGATCTTTAAAAAAGTGGATATCAGGAAGGCAGCAGGACCGGACGGCATCCCCGGCCGCGTCCTAAAAGTCTGTGCCGACCAACTGGCCCCGGTATTCACTGACATCTTCAACCTGTCCTTGGAACAGGCCGTCATCCCCACCTGTCTGAAGAAGTCCACCATCATCCCTGTACCCAAAAAATCTACGCCCGCTTGCCTCAACGACTACCGCCCTGTAGCCCTCACCTCCATAGCCATGAAGTGCTTTGAGAAGCTAGTGAAGGGCTACATCTGTTCCTCCCTCCCCATCAACCTGGACCCTCTGCAATTTGCATATCGCCCCAACAGGTCCACGGAGGACGCCATAGCCCATGTGCTGCACACAGCAGCATCACATCTGGACAAGAGGAAGGGGAACTATGTGAGAATGCTGTTCATCGACTACAGCTCAGCATTCAATACCATAGTCCCCTCCAAACTCATAGCCAAGCTCAGGGACCTGGGCTTGAACTATGACCTGTGCCAGTGGGTCCTGGACTTCCTGACGGGCAGACCCCAGGTGGTAAGAGCCGGCAACTGCACCTCCTCATCCATCACGCTCAACATAGGGGCCCCCCAGGGCTGTGTTCTGAGCCCCCTCCTCTACTCCCTGTACACACATGACTGCGTAGCACAGCGGAACAACAACACCATCATCAAATTTGCTGATGACACAGTAGTGGTGGGCCTGATCTCTGCCAACGACGAAAGGGCCTACCTGGAAGAGGTAGAGAACCTGTCACAGTGGTGTCAGGAGAACTGCCTCTCCCTGAACGTCAGCAAAACAAAAGAGATGATTGTGGACTTCAGGAGGTCGGGGGTCAAGGACTACAGCCCCCTCAGCATCGACGGGGCACCAGTTGAGAGAGTGAACAGTTTCAAGTACCTCGGAGCCCACATATCCGAGGACTTGACATGGACCACACACATTGACAGTGTTGTGAAGAAGGCACGACAACGCCTCTACTTCCTCAGGCGCCTAAGGAAGTTCCAAGTCAGTCAGAAGATCCTTAGGAACTTCTACTCATGTACAATAGAGAGCATCCTGACCGGCAACATCACCTCCTGGTTTGGGAATAGCACTGCACAAGACCGTAGCAGACTACAAAGAGTGACACGTTCAGCCGAACGCACAATTAGAGGGGGGCTTCCCACCCTCCAGAACATTTACAACAAGCGGTGCAAGGGGAAGGCTAAGAGAATTATTAAGGACTCGAGCCACCCGAACAACTGCCTCTTTGAACTGCTGCCGTCAGGCAAGCGATACCGGAGTCTTATGGCGAGCACAGAAAGACTCAGAAGGAGCTTCTATCCCCAGGCCATCAGGCTGCTAAACGAACAATAATCGCTAAACGAACAATAATCACTATGCAACAACCATCAAATGCACACAGCACACACACCCACACGCACACACACACTCACTCAAACAAACAACACACTGCAGCACCCACTCTCCACACTTTAGATCACACAAACACACTTACACTTTATATTTATTGATAAAGGATTTGCACTACAACTCGTACACCTACTGTGAATTGTACCTAAACTGCACCTTGTCCATTTATGCCTTGCACTATATAGTATTGTATATTAGTACACTGCACAGTATTGTATATTGTATGGTAACTACGTCTACGAACATTGTACATATGTCTAAACTGAACACTGTGACCTCTTTTTTTTTTCTTCTAATCTTTTTTTTTTCTTCTAATTTTTACTATGTTTTTATTTCATACTTATCTTGTCATGCACAGTCTCTGGAGCGCAACAGTAAGAAGCATTTTGTACAAAAGTATTCTGTACTTCTGTATGACAACTATTAAAGAAACTTGAAACTTGAAACTTGACAGTGTGTTAGAGAGAGTGAGAAGGAGAAGAGGGAGACATTTAAAAAAAAAATAATAATAACACAGATGCACAGATGAAAAAGAATGTAAACTATATTAAAAAAAAATTATATATATATATTTATATATATATATATATATTTTTTTTTTTCATATTTCATATTTGATATTAATTCATATTTTGATAGGGAGGCCTGGCTTCCATTGGCTTCCATAAGGATTCGCCACTGGTGTATTTACCACAGGGAGAAATAAAAAAGAAACATTTGACATCATTTTCTAAGCAGATATATACGCAGAACAATTTTTTGCCGAACCACAGCTGCCTGGGTGCAGTGATTTCATCACCTCAAAAGCCCCCAAGAGTCGTTTTATGGTAGTAAGTCATACTGGCCAGCAGTGTAACTAGCAAGAGTAGGTAAGGGCTATGTACAAATCAAATGTATTTGTATAGCCCGAGATCACATGGAATAGCCCCCACGGGCTGTACAAGTCTTCTTGTACAAGTCAAGAAGAAACATCACAATAGATCAAAAACAAAAAAACACCATGAAATCCATTGCAACACCCCCAGACTTTCCCCAATGAAGATAAGGAATGACTCACTAAAAACCTAGCAACAGAGACAAAAAAAGCACCATAACCGGCGTGGAGGAGAGAAACCTAAGATGGGCTGTTCAAAGGGGATCCCCCAACAGTATGTCTGTGATAATATAGTGTTGCAATGGATGATAGATGGATGGAGAAAAGAACAGGCGAATAATTGGAATTAATGTATATATATATATACATGAAATGAAGCAGATATATACATACATTATAGTATCTAAGGTACATAAGAACATTTAAAAACATTTAAATAAATAGAGGGCGATGTAGAGTGGATCCATCGTGCCTGTGGTAGTCAGAACTGATTTTAGGAAGTTCTGTTAACCACCGGTTCTGTTGACAACGGCCTGATGCGCCGGCTGTTTGTTCATTCATTAGAGGAGCTCCGCGCTTGACTAAAGCTTGAGTTACATACGTCCTATGTCTACAGACTGTATGAATTAATGTTGCTGAATTAAATAATTAATAATAAAAACTAGGGCTGTCAAGTTTATCGCGTTAATCAGATTAATTAATTACACAGCAAATTATCGCGTTATGAAAATGAACACAAAAAAAACGGGCAGTTCTGTTATTCCACATCAAGAATGGTGCAGGGAAGATCACACCACCATGACCATCACACCACATTGACAGGCCCAACGGACCAGAGAGACAGAGACAGGGGTTAGAGAGCTCATGTATTCGCAATGGGCAGACATAGGAGCAATACATACACACATACATAGTAGCAATTGAATCAAGGTATATAAGAAAAGTCATAAATAGAACTAAGAACAAAGAGACAAATGACTACAAGCACTGGTATACAGGATGAGATACAAGAAGCTGGCTCAGGGCCATTCGCCCCGGGGGGCAGGAGAACCACTCAGAACAGGTTGAAGTAGATGGTGGTAAGACATTGTCAGACTGAAGATGGCATGAAGCAGTACCATGGTGCCAGTGGTGGTAAGAAGCAGTTTGAGATAGAGCAGTCGCTGCAATCTGTATTTCAACACACTATCACTCGATACATCCACTCAGAGAGACAGGGACAGGATTAGAAAATCAAATAAACAGACATCTGAACTAAATTATATAGATATAGTATTGTGGCATCCCAGGGCCTCTGTCAGAGGGAAATGGTCGACGTCAGAGACCCTTCCCCCAAACCAGGTAAATTTGGAAGATAATTGAAGGCAGGTACCTCCCTAATTACCTGCTCACACAGGAACAGGTGAGCTGCATCATTAACTCTTTGCCCGCCAAACCCGAGAAAAGTCGGGTTTTGTCGCCAACCGTTGAGCGCCAAACCCGACTTTTCTCGGGTTTTGATCCGTTGATCTTTTTCCTTTGACCCCTGTTCTAAACACTCGCTCTGAGCTTCCTGGGTCTCCCTGGCACAGCTGCCTACGTTGGAATTGCAATGACGATCGAATCCCGCCATGTGGCAGTATCGCCTATCTTTTGAACTTTTATTTCCTCTAGGCTTGACTACTGTTCAAGTTCAAGTTCAAGTTTCTTTATTAGTTGTCATACAGAAGTACAGAATACATTTATACAAAATGCTTCTTTCTGTTACGCTCCAGAGACTGTGCTAGACAAAAATAAAGTATAAAATAAAATAAGTATAGCAAGTAAAAAGTAGAAGTCACGTACGTGGACACAAGTGTTCAGTATGTACATATGTACAATGTTCAATGCAGAGTAGAAGTAACTGAGTTACCATACAATATACTATACAATATACTAATATACAATATACTATATAGTGCAAAGCAGAAATGGGATGAGGTACAATTTAGGTACAATTTACAGTAAGGTGTAATGAGGTATTGGTTGTAGTGCAAATTCTTTACCAATAAATATAAAGTGTGTTTAGGTGTTCTAAAGTGTGTAAAGTGGGTGCTGCAGTGAGTTGTTTGTTTAAAGTGAGTGTGGATGTGTGTGCTGTGAGTGCATTTGATGGTTGTTACATAGTGTTATTGTTCGTTGAGCATCCTGAGGGCCTGGGGATAGAAGCTTCTTCTGAGTCATTCTGTGCTTGCCATGAGACTCCGGTATCACTTGCCTGACCGCAGCAGTTCAAAGAGGCAGTTATTTGGGTGGCTGGAGTCTTTGATAATTCTCTTAGGCTTACCCATGCACCGCTTGTTGTAAATGTTCTGGAGAGTGGGAAGCCCCCCTCCAATTGTGCATTCGGCTGAACGGGCCACTCTCTGTAGTCTACTACGGTCTTGTGTGGTGCTATTCCCAAACCAGGAGGTGATATTGCCAGTCAGGATGCTCTCTATTGTACATGAGTAGAAGTTCTTAAGGATCTTCTGACTGACTTGGAACTTCCTTAGGCGCAACTCACTTTTCACCTGTCTCACCAAATCATCCACAGACAAACTACAAATGGTCCAAAATGCTGCAGCCAGGCTACTCACAAGGTAAAAAAAATCATGTCACATCACTCCCATTCTGGTATCCCTGCACTGGCTCCCGGTACACTATAGAATTCACTTCAAAGTCCTCACTTTTACTTTCAGAGCACTCCACGGTCAGGCCCCTATCTACATCACTGAACTCATCCATCCCTACACCAACACCCGCTCACTCAGATCTGCCGATCAGTACCTCCTGGTGGTCCCCAGGTCCAGGCTAAAAACAAGGGGTGATCAAGCCTTCGAGGTGACGGCACCAAGGCTCTGGAACGCTCTCCCCCTGGACCTGTAACTGCCCCCTCTGAAAACTCTTTTAAAAACAACTAAAAACACATTTGTTTAGACAGGCCTTTGGCCATACATAGGCACTCTTTCTTGTCCTCACTGTTCCTATAGTTTTGTTTTTAATTAGTGACTGATGATTTTATCTAAATTATTTTATTCTACTTTTTATCTGGTTTCACTGTTTTTTAACTGCTGTCTGTCTGTTGGTGTTGTTGTTGTTGTTGTTGTTGTTGTTGTTGTTGTTGTTGTTGTTGTTGTTGTTGTTGTTGTTGTTGTTGTTGTTGTTGTAACTTATTTGTTTTTATATAATAAGCTGTAGTGTAAAGCACCCTGTGCATTCGTGCTGTGAAGGGTGGTATATAAATAAAAGTCATTAATTCCTTCAACTGGGATAGTTTAGTGTGGGGCCACTTTAGTGTGGGGAGTGTCTGCAATAACTCCTCCCCCTCAGAGGGAATCAGGACAGAGCGATCGCTCTGAGATTTTATCGCCTCAAACCTATCCCATATACACGAGTAATTGCGATCGCGATGGGATCACCGGAATTATTCTTTTTGGAGTACCTTCTGGCTAAAGTAAGGTATATTCTACAGATCCAGCACTGAAAAATCAAACCTCTGCTGCTCCTCTGCTGCTCCTCCACCACTCCACGGGCCAAACTGATTTTGTTTAGGTGTCTATTTTACCGAACCTAAAACATGTTTTTGTACCGATCACAGTGTCGTATTTTACCGGACCTAAAACATGCTTTTGGTAATGATCGCAGATTCGGGGTAAGACCACCCCCCCGCCCCCCCCTCCCCCCTTGATGATTTTGTGAAGACACATATGTATATGGTATATACCTTTGATTTGGAAGTATTTGGGGTTTCAGGCGAGCAACCCGAAAGATTTTGGCATAATGCATATAACGTGTCATATCTCGCGATCTATGAAAAAATACTGGATTATTTGGGAAAGGGGCGATGTTTAGCTTGTAATAGCTCACAAACTAAAGTATGTATAAATTAACTGGTTTGTCAATGTTGGACTATAAATAGGGATGTCCCGATCCGATCACGTGATCGGAATCGGCGTCGATCACGTGCTTTTCAGAGTATCGGGGATCGGGAAAAAATAATAATAAAAATCGGCAGTCAAAAAAAGAGAAATTTTATTCAACAAACATGACCATGTCCACGTCTTAAACTCATACGGAGGCCTTAGTTTTGGTTTTAAATTACATATAATATATCATCATTAATGTATTTATTGTCACACAGAGCAGAATAATTTTCCACAACAAACACATTCCCCTTTAATTTTCACCGTTGCAACAAACACCCCTTTAATTTAGACGCTACACGCTACACGCGGCTCGACCACAACAACAACAACACGTCGCTCCCGAAACACGGTTAATATCCACTGACTTGAGCAGCTAGACTTAATGTCAGAGGTTTGGAACTAAGCATTTGAAAATAGAAAGTCAAGCCAGTTGCAATGTTTGCAAGGAGGACAGCCGGCTGGAGGCGAAGTTTTCAGACTAACTTTTGGAGGATAACGTTACGTGACTGAGGATGATCGTCGGCGTTTCAGACCAGAATGGACCATTACGTAAGTCGAACACTGAATGTATACTAATGTGCAAACATATATTGAAACTTTTAATATTTCTCATATGAAGCAGAAGCACATTTCTCAGGGTGAATGTAATAACAAACGCCTCCGCGCTCGCGCCCCGGATATAGGCAACAGAGGGGCTTGTCTCGCTCTGCCAGTTTCTGACAAATGCGTCAAAATTGATTACTAATGTGAAAGATCGGATCGGAAACGATCGGATCGATAGATATTTAAAATCACATGCTCGGGATCGGATCGGAAGCAAAAAAAGGCGATCGGGACATCCCTAACTATAAACAATGCCTGTCAAATGAGCCATATTGTCTCCATAGCTATAATACAGAACACGCGATGAGTCCGTAAACATTGCGAAAATGGTCAACAACGCTGGCGCCATTGAATAAAGATGGGAAAAGAGCGTGGCAGTCAATGAGTTAACCGTTGGGGTTTTAAGCAGGGGCAAACAGGAAGAACGGAGAGAGTCTCTAGATGACGGTCCTGGAGAAGGAGCTCTCCACCACCCCTGGAAGAACAGTGGGATACCCCCGGGTCGTGAGTAACTGCTGTGCATCGTCATTTAATGTTTGACTTGTTCTCATGTGTGGCGGTATTTAGTTCTTCCAGCACAAATTAATTGGAAAGTGATTTGATATGTTTTTTTGTTTATTTACTTGTTGTTGTTGTTGTTGTTGTTGTTGTTGTTGTTGTTGTTGTTGTTATTGTTGTTGTTGTTGTTGTGGTACAGCATGTGGTGATTGCTTATTGATTCAAAGGGGTTTACTGGCATATATATATTTTTTGTCCCAGGATGGTGGTGCTGCTGCAGGGAATAGTCTTTGGATTGAGTTAAAATGTAGGTCTATAGATGGATTTGTGATTAGTGGATATTGTTGGCCCATGGTGGTGTACCTTCCAACACTGAATTTTGCATTTACATTGGTGTGTATGTTTATGAACATGTTGCAATTATGTATATTACATTTACATTTTGTCATTTAGCTGATGCTTTTTTCCCCCTTCTATTTAGAGTCAGTAGTATTCAAACAAAAGCATTCCTTCCATTTCCCAAAAGGAAATGTGTTCCATGCAGATCCAAAAGTAGAAGAAAACTAAAGTAATCCACTAGGAAAAATTAACAACTAGTCTAGGCTTTCTAGGAGGTTGTTTGTAGGAGACCTCAGCAATCCCTCCTCCCTACTAAAATAGCAGATTCTCCATGAGGCATACTGTAGATCCCACATCGAAGATGGCACCTGAGGCTTAGGAACAGCCCTAACCACACCCCAACTGGGATATTAAAGGTCAAGTGACCATATATTTTAACATTGAACAGACGGTCATAAATCATCTTGGCAACACTTCAGTTATCAACATATTTCATTTTCTCACATTGATATCTTCCTCTTGGTGCAACAAGCGTTACAGCGTTGTTGATGTTTTTCTATTGGTTAAAACCGGGATCATTTGGTAGTGAATGTTGTAAACCGGGACACGTCTGGTCGCCGTAAGCAAACAAGCTGGCAGGTTCAGCTACAAAGCCCTGCCAGATGGGTCTGTCCACAAAACCAAAGTTATATATTTAGTTACCACCTGTAATGATGAATATTTGATATCCCCAACTTTTATAAAAACGATTTATTTAATTGCTGTCCGAAATTATAATGACCAGGATGTAATTTCAAAATTTCAATATGATGTGTATTACAAGTATGGATCCATACAAAAATACAAAAAACTGTGATGTATTAGGTTCGAGTTTGAACCTATTTGATTGTCGTAGTTATTGTGATGTTGCACCAGGAAGGCGACACACGAGTTGTAACATGACAGATACATAAGCGGCATGCATGGATGCAGATATACGAACGAGTCAATAAATGGATGTTATTGAACCTCGGGTTAAGCCTCGTCAATATAACATGGTGTCAGAAGTAAAACTGGAATAAGAGGATGGCGCAGTTTCAACCTCCGATACCATTGAGTCTGCAAGGCAAACTTGCTGAAAATTGGAGGAATTGGACACAGCGCTTCAAATTATTTTGCATCGCCAGCGGCATCTCAGAAAACTCTCAAAAGGTGCGTTCACATGTCGCCGGAGAAGAGGCGATTAAAGTATGTAATACTTTTGTCTTTACTGCAGAAAAAAAAGACAAAATCAAGTCAAGTCAAGTCAAGAGTTTTATTTGTCACGGCATACAAGTATACAATGAAATGTGGGGGGTCTTGCCCGCAACGATGTGCATAATACAATAGTAATATATAATAAGAATCCAATAGAACGACATTGTGCAATAAAACAAGTGAACAAAGTAGGGCATATCGGTATATGTACATGAGTTATTTACAGAGCATGGCAGGACATGCTAGGTTGTGTGGTAGTGCAATACACTGTTAGCTACCAATGAGGCACTGGGTCTTTATGTACACTGTTATACAATGCTATAGTATACAATCTCAAGTTATACTATACTATTCTTAAAGTGACCTTTCCTTTTGTAAAGTGACCATAAGTGTGAGCGTGTGCAGCATGATAGAAATAGACGTACTGAAGAAGAAATGTCAGGACTATTGTGAGCCCCGAAAAAACTTGCCATATATAAGGCACATATTCTTCACACGAGCACAGAAACAGTCAGAAACAATAGATGCTTATGTCACGGATTTAAAGTATAAGCCAAGGATTGTGAATTTGGTCAGTTGAACGAATCCCTGATAAGAGACAGGATAGTGTGTGGCATAACTAATGACCAAGTAAGAGGGAGACTGTTAAGAGAAGCAGATCTGACACTAGCAAAAGCCTTGGATATTTGCCATGCGAGATCACAACCAGTCAAGTGAAAGCACTGACAGAAGAGGTGGATGTGAACAGACTGAGAACAGTCAGGCCAAAAGACAGTAAAGTTGCATATAGCACAGGTCATACTGAACCAGATGAGTCACGTTGCTACAGATGTGGTTACAGACATGGAACAAGGACATGTCCGGCAATTGGGCAAACATGTAAATCATGCCACAAGAGAAATCACTTTGCCAAGGTGTGTAGAGTGCAGGGCCCACCACAGCACCAATAAGTTAGTCCTATCGAGATTAGTCTAAAAGGCTTAAAGGAAGAAGGAGCAAGTGATGCGGAGAGAGAGAGGGTTAGTAAGAAGTAGAGACAAAACACAGTCATTACATTTAGGGATGCATAGGTTATTATTATTATTATTATTATTATTATTATTATTATTATTATTATTATTATTATTATTATTATTATTATTATTATTATTATTATTATTATTATTATTATTATTATTATTATTATTATTATTATTATTATTATTATTATTATTATTATTATTATTATTATTATTATTATTATTATTATTATTATTATTATTATTATTATTATTATTATTATTATTATTATTATTATTATTATTATTATTATTATTATTATTATTATTATTATTATTATTATTATTATTATTATTATTATTATTATTATTATTATTATTATTATTATTATTATTATTATTATTATTATTATTATTATTATTATTATTATTATTATTATTATTATTATTATTATTATTATTATTATTATTATTATTATTATTATTATTATTATTATTATTATTATTATTATTATTATTATTATTATTATTATTATTATTATTATTATTATTATTATTATTATTTAATATGAAATTTGAGCAAAACTAAAATCATGTTATTTGGAAACTGTAGATTAAATACTCAAGTAGCCTACAAGTGATAAATTATGTGATTATTGAAAGAGTTTATGAAAATACATTTCTAGGTGTAATAATAGACCATACAATCTGGTGGAAACCTCACATAAAACATGTCCAAACTAAACTGTCAAGAAGCCTTTCAGTCATGCATGAGTAAAGCAAAGCACATTCTGGATAAAGAAAATCACTCTACACTCTCTACTGTTCACTAGTTTTACCATATTTAAATTACTGCACTGAAGTCTGGGGAAACACTTATAATTCTACACTACAACCACTTTTTATACTCCAAAAAAGAGTCATAAGGATAGTTCACATTGCCGTTGTTAAAGGAAAACGCCAACATTTTGGGAAATTAGCTTATTTGCCATCTTCCCTGGAGTTAGACAAGAAGATACATACCTTTTTCATCTCTGTGCATGCATTAGGCTTAGGGAACACCCGTACTGTTAGCCTAGCTTAGCGTCAGTCACTGGAAGTAGGTTCCTCCAGCAGCCTAGTTCCCAGCCTACTTCCCAACAGTCACGAAATACACTCCAAATACAACTCCAAAACTTTCCTGTAAACATGTTGTGACCTGTGTATTTACCACGTGGAGAAATAAAAAATAATTGAATTAGACATTTACTTTTTCTAAGCAGATATGCTTGAAATTTTTTTTTTGCCTAACCACTCCTCTCTGGGCTCAGTGATTTCACGCAATGCAGTGCTACTTTCTAATGTTGAGGCCAGTGTTTACCTGTTCATTTCATTCAAAGGATTCGAACCGATTGAAGTTATTATGGATACCATGACTGTGGTAAGTTTTCATTTATGTTTTTAGATGGAAGGCTGTATTCCATCTGTCTAACGTTAACGAATATTGTGAGATTGATGAATAGGACGTAACTTTGCTGGACTATCCAACCTAGTGTAGCACCCTGAAAATATGGCTATTATTCAGAAGTGCTGACTTGCCTTTTATCTCCCCTGGTGCACCAAGACATACTAACTAGTTTCCATTAATATTCCCTCGAACAATGACGCAGGCTCCTCCTTCTTCTACCGGCTGGAATATGGATTATAAACAGTATCACTGGATCATATTCTACCACCCAGTTTTCCCTGTGTGACTAGTTGGCGGTACCAGCAGGGGCGGTGGCAGGCAGAGAGCGTACGAGAGAGATGGGGAAGACAGCAAGAATGGAGACGGAAGGGGGAAGAACGAGCCTCTTCGAGTTTGGACTTGGATGTGATCAGTCGTGTCTCGACAGAGCTCCCGTTGTGGACCACACGGGCGAACGTATTGAACTTGAGTATATGACGGGTTATCCTAGAAGGACCTGTGATAGTGCGTGAGTAAGAGAAACTGAACCCAAGGACTAACGTCCATAGGTAGTGTGTTATAGTAGCAGTGTGTGCGGTATAAGTAGCATGCTGCTAACGGCTATATTGACTCCGGTGTACACCGAGCACGAGGCGCTGAAGAAGACCGGTGGTGTAGCCAGCCACGTTGCGCAACAGTATAACCGTGTAGCAGGTGGGCTGTTTGGGACCCAGAGAGTAGCTTCTGTTTAAGGTAGGGCAAGTGTATGGCTGCGCGTCAACCCAGCGCCGGCTGTCAACAACCAGCCTTCGCCGGCGTTTCGACGTCTGCTCTGCTCCGGCGGTCGACAGCCCAGCACGGGAGTTCTTCCGTCCAGCAGAGGTCGCCATCACCCAGCACACGCTCTCAGCCAGCTACTGCCCTCTGCTCCAGCCCCGCTTGCTAGCGCCCGCGACGAGAGCGGTCGACGCCATCTTGCTACCTGGACGGTGGTGGCACGGCGAGGCCGCCATTTTGGTTGAGTACAATCGAGCGTCGATACTCCGGATCTATTACACAGTACACAGTGTGGTACGGCCTACGGGCGAAGCTAATGGTTGCTAACTACAGTTCATAGGGGTACCCCATAAACATTACATGCTGGCATTAGCATAGGACTTTCGTTCTGGTACAGTGGGCCCACATTTTTTATTTCCTTTGAGTGTGATAACGTGTTGGTTCTTTAATAATAATTCCCATTTAATTAACCCTTTCCCTGTGGGGAGGTTACAGACCTGGTGCATCATAAGTAAAGCCTTAGGGAGGTATTATTCTTGCCATATAATTAAAGCCTGATAGAGGTATTATACCGAGTACCGACCCAGACGTGGGTGATGAGTCAAACACATTGAAGTATATTAGCCCTGGTACTAACCCAGAGGTGGGTGTATAATATACGTGGCTATAAGATATTGAGTTACAACCAGAGCCATGGTAAGACCTCATTCTAGACGACCATTCTTATTAAATCCTTGTAACAGTACAAAATAACATAAAGGTTTAAATGGGGTTCTGTGTGCGTGTCCATTCCTGTGCCTAGTGTTAACTCTTTTGGTGTGGGTAACATATATACAATTAACCCCTTCCTACTCAACTCTCCCCTTTTCATTGTAAGGTTTCTAGTGGTCATCAAGGGAGGGTACTGCTTGCGGGAGGAACAAATCTAATTATGCATATCAGTCACTAGGTGTGGGAGGGTTAAAGGAGGTATTCAGGGAAGCGAGAGCGAGTTGGGGAGTACTGCTGACCGCCCCGGAGAGGCGAGGAAGACCAGAGTACCAGACCAGGTTGGTAAATCCCGGGCCCCATTCACTCCCACTACCAGTTTGACGCTCCAGGCCCAAAGACGAGGGTGCAGTCAGAAGGAGCTCTACTGTGTCCAGCTACCTTGTGACTGCCAGCAACCGTTCCCACAAAGCAGGGATAATCCACCCTGCTACACTAGTATAATATTCCTCAGCGGTCCCTGCATCCCTAGGCTTTTGATTCAATGCTAATTTTGCTTGCTGACTGGCGTTACATTAGCCCATATCGTGACTGTGCTGCACGCCAACAGGGTTTGGACGAGTGAATCCACACTTGTGGTATTATTATTAGTCTTTTATTATGTAACGCTAGCCCACTTCGTGACTGATGCACGCCAACAGGGTTTGGACCAGTCAGCGTTACATAATAAACAAGACTACATTAGGCTACTCGTAAATTGGCTAACCTATTGTGAGGTTTTGTCCGCTGCCCACCCACTCGCTCCGTTCCTTTAAGGTATTTTGTTAAATTAATTGCATTCCGCGCCTCACGCTTCTTTCCTGTAAGATGCCGTTTGATTGGTGCTCTCCCAACCACACGCTTCTGGAGCAATGATCAATTTCATCCCGCAGCTGTCACAGCTTGTCATTAAGCGCCCCGTGGCTTTAAATACCCTGATCTCCCTAATATCGATGTTGGATCGTCTTGAATATTCCCTGCATCTGCCTTTCTTTCCCGTTCGCTGTCTGTTGCTCTCCAGGACTCTCGTGAAGTATCCCTTGGAGAACCTGATTTCCCCGTACGAAGCTACGCCTCGTTTATCTGCCCGCTTTACGCGTTGCGCTTTGGTGAGTTTTTGAAACAGTCTTTTTGGATCACCAGTTTTTTGTGTGTTTGTGAAACACCGAAGAGATCCCGTTGTGAAACACCGAAGAGATCCCGTTTTGTTATACTGTTCTCACCTATTTTTTGTTGTTGGATTTACTCTTTGGATTACCGTATTGTTTTTTCTCTGGACTCTGCTAACTGTGTGTATCACACCGAAGATCAAGTCACTTGGATATTAATTTGGATCAGTCACCTCTCTGTTATCTGTTTGTGCGCTGAGCTAACTGGGACTCTCTCTCTCCCTCCGTGTTCCGTCTGGAGTGTATGCTGGGGGGATATGCAGAGCGGCTCAGACGTCACAAGCAAATTCCTCACCTACACCGTCTGGGAGAATCAGAGCCGCAAGACATTCTTCACATGCCAGATTCCCCGTTTGTCCTGTTTTCCACCTAATTCAATCTTGTGACTCTGAGAATAAACACGCCCTTGTTTTTGGCTAACTCTGAAAACAACTCTCTCTGTGCCGTTGCGTTTGGGGTCGGTTACAAACCTTAACATTACGATCCAACCATGACGACCCCAGCCGACACAGAGAGAGTCAGAACAGCATTGGCAGTCCAGATAGAGTTAACCAAGGAACACAGCCAACTGCTAGACAGGTCTGCGGCTGCTGTACAGGAACTCCGAGAGCAGGTCCTGCCTATTCAGGGGTCCCTGGGCGCTTTGGCTAGCCAGCAGTCAAGTATTCTCCTCCACTTACACACGCTGAGTGACACCGTTAACACCTTGCTTGTACCCCCACTTCCTTCAGGAGCCTTGGCCGGAGCATCACCCGCAGCCCTGGCAGGCCCCGCGCCTCCCGATCCCGCACCTCGGGAGCCCCGTCTCTCCGAACCACGGCTGTTCGACGGTAACTTCGAGGATTGTGCCACATTCATCATGCAATGTGAGTTGGTTTTTCGTCATCAACCCAGTCGTTTCACTTCAAGGGGAGCCCAAGTGGCCTACATGACTAACTTGCTCTCAGGCCGGGCAGCCCAGTGGGTCACTTCCTCCTGGGCAATGGAGGCAGACTTCTGTTTCTCCTACCCAGACTTCGTGGCTGAGCTCCGCAGGGTTTTCCACCATCCAGCCCGTGGTCTGGACCCTGGAGCCCGGTTGGGTACCTTCCGGCAGGGCAGCGGCGGGGTTACCGACTACGTGCTGGAGTTCAGACTGGCGGCTACGGAGAGCGGTTGGAACGACCAAGCACTTCGTCTTACCTTCATGAGGGGGCTCAACGACGCAGTCAGGGACCAGCTCGCGACCCGTGAGGAACCTGAGTCCCTCGAGGACCTGTTCAGCCTCGCCATTCGCATCGACGGACGCCTCCAGGAGAGAAGACGTGAGGAACCCATGCAGCTGGGACGTTCTCATCTGAGCCAAGCTGAACGGGAGGCAAGGTTCAGGTCCGGCCTTTGCCTCTACTGCGGTCGGGAGGGACACCGTATCGCCAACTGCCCCACCCGGCCAAAAGACCAGGCTCGCCGGGACCCCGGGAGATCCTGGTGAGCCGTTTTTCTCGTTCCCAGAGCCGTGCACCACCTGGCCATCTGATGAGCGTCACCCTGGCCTGGGCGGACCAACGGGCCACGGTGGAGGCACTCATTGACTCGGGGGCAGACGAGAGTTTCCTTGACTTCGAGTTTGCTACCCGGGCCAACATTCCACTTGAGGACCTAGTGAGGCCATTGGAGGTATTCGCATTGGACCAACACCGCCTGGCTGACATCACTCAACGCACCTGCCCTGTCCTGCTGACCATTGCTGGTAACCACGTTGAGAGACTCCAGTTCCTTATCACCAGATCCCCTCTTGTCCCAGTAGTCCTGGGCCGGCCCTGGCTCGCGCTGCACGAGCCCCACATCGCCTGGTCCTCCGGTACCATCAAGGGCTGGAGCTCCTCCTGTCATGCCCAGTGTCTTCAGGCGGCGTCCTGTCCCCCGCCCCGGAGATCCGTTGGTGAGCCGTCTCCGGACCTTTCGACCATACCCCCCGAGTACCACGACCTCATGGAGGTTTTCAGTAAGTCCAGGGCTCAGGCCCTTCCGCCCCACCGGCCTTACGACTGTGCCATCGACCTCCGCTCAGGGGCTCCCCTTCCCGGCAGCCGCCTCTACAGTCTGACCGTCCCGGAGAAGGCGGCGATGGATCAATACATCTCTGAGTCCTTGGAAGCAGGACTCATTCGGCCTTCCTCCTCTCCTGTGGCGGCCGGTTTCTTTTTTGTTGGGAAGAAGGACGGGGACCTTCGACCCTGCATCGACTATCGCCAGCTCAACGAGATCACCATTAAGAACAAGTATCCTCTACCTCTCATGAACTCCACTTTCGAGCCTCTCACCCAGGCTACCGTCTTTACCAAGCTGGACCTCCGGAGTGCCTACCATCTAGTCCGTATCCGTGAGGGCGATGAATGGAAGACCGCCTTCAAGACTCCCAGGGGCCACTACGAGTACCTGGTGATGCCGTTCGGCCTCACCAACGCTCCGGCGGTATTCCAGGCGCTCATGAACGACGTCCTTCGTGACATGCTGGAGGAGTTTGTGGTAGTGTACCTAGACGACATCCTCATCTTCTCCAAGACCCTCGAGGAACACATCCAGCATGTCCGCCGTGTGCTGGAGCGCCTCCTCCACAATCGGCTCTTCGTCAAGGCGGAGAAGTGCCGATTCCACTCCGACTCCGTCGATTACCTGGGCTTCATCGTGGAGAAGGGCTTGACCCGAGCTGATCCTCGCAAGATCCAGGCCGTGGAGGAATGGCCTGAACCCACCTCTCGGAAGGAGTTACAGAGCTTCCTCGGGTTCGCCAACTTCTACCGAAGGTTCATCCGGAACTACAGTCAAGTGGCGGAACCGCTTACCAGACTGACCTCTCCCGCCCTGCCGTTCGACTGGTCCCCAGCGGCGTGTGCTGCGTTCCGCTCCCTCAAGAAGAGGTTCACTTCCGCCCCGATCTTGCTCCATCCAGACCCCAAGAGACAGTTCATCGTTGAGGTGGACGCCTCGGATACCGGACTGGGAGCTATCTTATCCCAGCGGTCGGCAACGGACCAGAAGGTACATCCGTGCGCCTTCTACTCGCGTCGGTTCCTCCCTGCCGAGAGGAACTATGACATCGGCAATCGGGAGCTGCTGGCGGTTGTGGCTGCCTTGGAGGAGTGGCGTCATTGGCTAGAGGGGGCCGAAGAGCCGTTTACCATTTGGACGGACCACAAGAACCTGACGTACATCCGTGCTTCCAAGCGCCTCAACGGCCGGCAGGCAAGATGGGCCAGCTTCCTCAGTCGGTTCGACTTCTCGCTGACGTTTCGCCCTGGTTCCCGCAACACGAAGGCCGACTCCCTGTCCCGGTTACACTCCAAGGGGGCTCCAACCACTGAGGACCCGACTCCCATCCTCCCGGAGGCCAGGGTGGTAGGAGTCGTCACCTTGGGCATCGAGGGGGTGGTAAGGCGTGCCCTACGCTTCCATCGCGCTCCAGGAAATGTACCGGTTCATCGTCTCTTCGTCCCCGACTCAGTCCGGTCCCGGGTCCTCCAGTGGGGCCATACCAGCCGGTTCGCCTGCCACCCGGGCGTTCATCGCACGTTCTCCTTCCTGGCTCGTCGATTCTGGTGGCCCACCATGAGGAACGACGTCAAGGAGTTCGTACTGGCCTGCGCGGTCTGCGCCCGCAGCAAGGCCTCCCACCAGGCACCCTCCGGGCTATTACAGCCGCTTCCCATTCCGAGCCATCCTTGGTCACATGTGGCGCTGGACTTCGTCACAGGTCTTCCCTCCTCCCAGGGGAACACGTGTTTTCTGACCGTGGTGGATCGGTTCAGCAAGGGGGTTCACCTCGTGGCCCTTCCCAAACTTCCCTCGGCAGCCGAGACGGCGGGCCTCCTGACACACCACGTGTTTCGCCTCCATGGTTTTCCCCAGGACGTCGTCTCGGACCGGGGGCCCCAGTTCACTTCCCAGGTATGGCAGGCTTTTTGCAAGGGATTGGGGGCAACGGTCAGTCTTTCCTCTGGTTATCATCCCCAGACTAACGGACAAACGGAGAGGATGAACCAGAGCATGGAGTCTGCTCTTCGGTGTGTGGCTGCCGAGAGACCAGCTTCTTGGAGCCGTTTCCTTCCCTGGGTCGAGTACTCCATCAACTCCATGGTCAGTTCCGCCACCGGCCTCTCACCCTTTGAGGTATCCCTGGGCTACCAACCCCCTCTTTTCCCTGCACAGGAGACGGAGGTGGCAGTTCCCTCCGTGCAGGACCACCTCGACCGGTGCCGTCGGGTCTGGGAGATCGCCAGGACCGCACTGCTCTGGTCATCAGAGCGCGCCTGTCGTGGGGCTGACCGGCGCCGGGTTCCTGCGCCGACGTACCACCCTGGGCAGAGGGTGTGGCTTTCCGCGAGGGACCTCCCACTTCGGTCCTCGGCCAAGAAACTTAACCCCCGGTTCGTCGGACCTTTCGAGGTTCTGAAGGTACTCAGTCCGGCGGCGGTGCGTCTTAAGCTTCCTGCGTCCATGCACATTCACCCCGTTTTCCATGTGTCCCGGGTTAAGCCTGTCTCTCTCAGTCCCCTGATGCCTCCTGCTCCGGATCCACCTCCTCCCAAGATGGTGGACGGTCACCCCCAGTGGCAGGTCCGCCGGTTGATGGGCGTTCGACGGCGGGGTCGGGGGTTCCAGTACCTGGTGGACTGGGAGGGTTACGGCCCGGAGGAACGGAGCTGGGTCTCCCGCCAGCTCATCGTGGATCCCGGCCTGATTACTGACTTCCATCGTGCCCATCCGGGCGAGCCGGGTCGGCCTGGTCGCCGGGTGGCTCCCGTGAAGGGGGGGGTACTGTGAGGTTTTGTCCGCTGCCCACCCACTCGCTCCGTTCCTTTAAGGTATTTTGTTAAATTAATTGCATTCCGCGCCTCACGCTTCTTTCCTGTAAGATGCCGTTTGATTGGTGCTCTCCCAACCACACGCTTCTGGAGCAATGATCAATTTCATCCTGCAGCTGTCACAGCTTGTCATTAAGCGCCCCGTGGCTTTAAATACCCTGATCCCTCTAATATCGATGTTGGATCGTCTTGAATATTCCCTGCATCTGCCTTTCTTTCCCGTTCGCTGTCTGTTGCTCTCCAGGACTCTCGTGAAGTATCCCTTGGAGAACCTGATTTCCCCGTACGAAGCTACGCCTCGTTTATCTGCCCGCTTTACGCGTTGCGCTTTGGTGAGTTTTTGAAACAGTCTTTTTGGATCACCAGTTTTTTGTGTGTTTGTGAAACACCGAAGAGATCCCGTTTTGTTATACTGTTCTCACCTATTTTTTGTTGTTGGATTTACTCTTTGGATTACCGTATTGTTTTTTCTCTGGACTCTGCTAACTGTGTGTATCACACCGAAGATCAAGTCACCTGGATATTAATTTGGATCAGTCACCTCTCTGTTATCTGTTTGTGCGCTGAGCTAACTGGGACTCTCTCTCTCCCTCCGTGTTCCATCTGGAGTGTATGCTGGGGGGATCTGCAGAGCGGCTCAGACGTCACAAGCAAATTCCTCACCTACACCGTCTGGGAGAATCTGCAGAGCCGCAAGACATTCTTCACATGCCAGATTCCCTGTTTGTCCTGTTTTCCACCTAATTCAATCTTGTGACTCTGAGAATAAACACGCCCTTGTTTTTGGCTAACTCTGAAAACAACTCTCTCTGTGCCGTTGCGTTTGGGGTCGGTTACAAACCTTAACACCTATTTAGTTTACTCAGGAGTTCAGGTCATATGAACAGGTCTATGATCAAAAGAGCATAAAGTGTCTTCATTGTTTAGCCAGTTTATGGTCTCTACTCTTGGATACATTTGGACAAAAATGCTACTTAATATCATACAGTCTGGAGCGATTGATTTATGACGTAATGTCATTTGCGGTCTGCCGATGGACCGCTCGGGCTAAAGAGGTTAATACGGACTGTATTGATCTATTTACACCATTAAATGCGCTGACACTGTACCACACAGAAACATTCTAAATATATTATATAAATCCACTTAAGCATTGGGCAAACATTTTCTTTCTGGGCGATTGCATACCCAAAATAATTTGGATTTATTATACTTTATACTTATAGCACATGCATGAGTCTGGTCTCTTTTGAAAGGTAACATTCTGAAGTTTCTTACACAATAATCACTGTGAGTGCTAATGAAATAGAGTAACAGTGATGCCACAGATTACTTGTAAAAGTAATCTGATTACTGATTACTGATTACTCCTTTAAAAAGTAATCTAAGTTACTTTACTGATTACTTGATTATCAGAGTAACTTTGTTACTTTGAAAGTAACTAGGTTACGAAGTCGTCGTCGTTCCCCCAACAGTTTTTTTTAAACGCTTTATTGAAAGTGCATAAATTGTTTTTAACTTGTTTCTCTGCACATAACGTAAATTGTTAAACTAGTGCTTCAGCTTCTGTACCATCAAGTATGGTAAAGCAACAGTCTATGATGCTCACAGCATTAGAGCAGCCAGCCAGTGGTTTTACAAAACCAGTGTATCACATCTAACAAATGCAGGCTGAACTATTCAATTATATCAACTGTAACTATTAAATTGTTTTTATAAATGTCTCTCTATAAACATACAATCAGTCTCTCTTTAACATGTAAATTAACTGTAAATCTGGCAAATAAGAGCTTTTGCTCTGCCACCATCATCCCTCCTGTACCTAGTCGAAGCGTCGGCTAGTGTTGTGATTCCAGATGCTTTCAATGCAATTGGATGTGCTGTTTTTAGCGGTAGACAGTATTTTGTTTCCTCCGCCGTGAAGTAGTGACTGAGGCTACGTTTAGACAAGCGTTTTGGGGTGGAATTCTGAACAGAAACCGCAAAAGTCATTTTGCGGTTTCACTTTTAATTTTGCCAAGCGTTTTGGGGTGGAATTCTCCGACGACGGAGCCCTGCTGTCACACGATTGGCGCATATGTCACATGACGTGCTGTGAAGACCCGCCCTACTCTGCCTCTGATTCGCAGAGTGTGTATGGGGAATGTGATTGGACCAAAGCAGAGTCACTCACAGACAGAGGGACCAGTCACGCCGCGGGACACATTCTTGTATTTAACCCTTTCACTGCCACACCACATCACTCCCAAATAAGAAAAACAGCTCAAAATGTATTTTTGACTGTCGAAAACGAAATAAAATACTGCATTCCGCCTGCATTATGAATTTATGATGAGATAGTAACGAAATAGTAATGCACAGCCACTTGGACAAGTAACTGCAATCACATTACTGGCTTTTAAAGATTAACGCGTTAGATTACTATTTTCGGGGAAAAGTAATCAGATTACAATAACGCGTTACTTAGTAACGCGTTACTGGCATCACTGGGTTTGAACACACTGAAGTAAAAGTTTTGTGTACTTACATTTCTGTTTACTGGTTGCCAGATTCCTGTTTTTAAGTTCCAACTAAGGTAGGAGCTGGAAAACATAACGGTTCCATAGCCTGAAGTCTTATGTAGTACAGGTCCAAAGTTTATAACAATCCCACGGAAAACAAATGTTTCACAAAGGTTTTTGTAATGTGTGTATCTGCGTTAATTCGGCATGATTATCCATTATTCTCGTTGCGATCAGCCCCTGCTTCGTCTTGTAACTAGAGACTGAAAGCAATAAGCTGAGAGGGGTTTCGATCGAACAGCGGGAAGTTTAAGTTTCCAACTATGTATTAAATGATCGGGAGAAACGCAGCCCGGAGCCGGCAGACGAGTGCAAAGTGCCGCAACGTGCGTGCGTGACAGCCTTCATTCGGGCCATCCGATGTTTACAAGTCAACAACTTGTTACATAATTGTACAATAACAAAGTTCAATATGTACTCGTTCATTAGATCCAATGCATCAATTGCTGTTCCTGATGCTGAGCATTTGTTGAGTGAAGCTGCCAAAGTTTGTGTCCATCATGAAGAGGATGACATTTTTTTTAAACACAAAGCCCATGTGCCCACTACCCGTGTATTTATGGGTGTCGCTCAAAACTCTGAGGCACTCGCCATTCACATGTAAATGTAACTCCGCCCCCACGCAATGAGGAAAAACTGTCTCCGAACAACATGACTTTAAACAAAGAAATTTTACTATTATAGATACTATAACTGTTAGCTTTTATAGTAAACATGTTCTTAAACATTCAAACTGGAATAATAAATTACAATACATTTAATTACATAAACGAGGAGATTGGTGATCCCATTCAACTCAATGTGGGCCGAACTGAAAGTTTGAAGTGTGCGTTCACACGCTACATGGTGACCTAATGACCCTTCCTTCTTTTATAGTGTCCTTGGTTGCAGACAGGAAATGAACAGGGGCCAAAGCATAACAAACAAACATCATTAACAAGTTTTAACTGTATTTATTATTTACTAATTAACAGTAGGCCTACTACACATATAACAATAAAAATACAATATAAAATGCACATTCAAATAGAAACACGGATGTATGGCTCAAGGTGTACTGGGGGTGCAGAAGTATGACATCAGCAAGATCGTATGTAGCAGGCTGAGATATGTTGCTGGCAAATACACTGAGCGGGGAATACTTACCAGAGAACACTGAGAGATACAGAGTTAGAGACTGAGAACACAGGTTAACTACCTACCTGTCTCTGGCAAGAGACTGAGCTCAATTCCATCTGCTAACGAAAGAGGACACAAAGTTACATAGGGTGACAAATATTATCCTGACAGGGTGGCATCTCGACAGACATCCAGCACTACCACTTATTCTAAGATGAAGGGAGTTTCCAGGACGGCATGGCGTTCAGAGAGAGAGAGAGAGAGAGAGCAGTGATACCTGAGGCGCTCAGAGCAGATATCGCTAGTCGTCTCCACTCCTCTCATCTCGGAGTGGAATGATGTCTCAGGAGAGCGAGGGGATGCGTCTACTGCCAAGGGATTACAAGACTTTCATCTCCAAATGTGACATATGGAGGACAGTAGACCCTGTGCAACAAAGAGGGTAGGAGTAGGAGTAGGAGGACCCCATCCTTCCTAACAAAGACGCTTTGTTGGAGCCAGAGATAACAAGCAACACACAAGGACTGATACACAATAGACAGAGGATATGGACAGACATGAACAAGGTGACACAGTGGGGCTGGTATCGAGGTCTAAGCACTCGTCTGCCACCGAAGAGACCTCTGGGAACATAAAAGAGAAGGTAAAAGGCAACAAAAAGTGTGGAAGTGAAACCGTTTGAACCACAAACAGTCTGGTGATTAAACCTGTAGGACCAGACTGGAGTCAGAGATCTCCATCACCTCAGATGCAACCATTGCACTTCCGCCACATCTACACAACCAGGAACTGTGGTACACGGTAGTAGGTGAATTATACACATCTGACAATATCGTAATTATAGTGAAAAAAATTCAATACGTCCGGTATAAACCATGCATACTTCCGGTATTCTATCCGAATACAGATACAGATAATGACGTCTCTGCACCCATAATGTATTGATAACGTAACCGACCCAGTAGTCCAGAAAGGGTGATTTGATTTCAAGTAATATTGAACATCCTTACTACTAATGTGTTTTTGTTTAAGGATAATATTGATCACTGAGACTAAGTGATATGTTGAGAGTAAGCGTAAAAAGAAAGATGTAACAATGGTATTGTTGTTCTTAGTTTGTTTTCCAGGGAGCAATTAGAGTGTGACACACAGTAAGCTGACTAGAGCTGAATGTTAAAATGTTTTTTATCTCTCCATATTTCCCATTCAATCGACTTGGTCACTGCACAAAAATTCTTAGGTGCAACCCCCCCCCCCCCAAAAGTGGTACAGTATAATGACAGGAAAAATACTTTCTACTGGACACAGATTGTCTTCACAGCGTCTCACATCCTCAGATGTGCTTGGCCCGCATCAGCCCTGTGCAAGCTGCTCTGCTTCTCTCACCATATGGTGTCTTGACAGTATTTTCTTCACTAATTAGTACTTTACACATATGCCAAGTCTGGGGACCAAAGTGTCACGGCTGCATTAAGGCTCATCCTCGTCCAATTGTTGCATCAGCAACGAGTAACATAAAACTTAAAGGTGCACTGCGCCATTTCGGAGGAGGCAGATTTGTGGATTTTGAGCCTGCAAAAGACGTTCACTGTAATTCTTAGGATAATTATATGTTTGGTTAGATCATAAATGAAAACAAGATCATTTGTAGGCACCAGGAACCAAATATAAGCCTAGAATATGTTAGTTAACCCTCCAGTCACCATTGTCGCAATTCTCGTCAAATAGCCTTTCTAACCCTAACCCTAACGTGCGTTTGTGGATAGCGTTGGCTATATTTTATGTATATGCCAGGAAAGTAGCTCAGTATCACATATTTGAGTCACATTACAATAATCCATGTTTGTTTCTTTTCAAAAATCACTATTAAGCGCGTGGAATAAAAGTGTCACACCTTCCACCCTAGTCGCAGAAATGACCAGGTTGACTCCCATGTTAAACAAAAGTTTTGAATACACAGCCTGTACAGTTTAAAATGAGAATGATTCATAAGTAACATGATAAAAGGATGGATGAGGCCTCCAAGAGGTACTTTGTGCATTTTTTTAGGGTTAGGGTTAGGGGGTTAGGGTTAGGGTTAGGGTAACCCCCCTAATCCGAACCCTAATAAAATAAATTGTTACAATCCTGAAAATGAATAAATATTGTATATGTATGGTGAGGACTGAAGTTAATAATGATATTCATGAAAAAAAATTGGAACAATACATGAAAAGGATATGTTTCACACAGATGCTGCAGGGTTTAAATCCAAAATATTGCCAAATCTTCCGCCATCATTGTGTAATGTGTTGTGTCCTCTCTAGAGTCTTCGTTCTCTCCTTTACGTGAAGTTAAATCTACTCTAAAAGTGAAAGTGAAACTTGAGCTACTCTGCTGAGACCTATAAAATTGATTTTGATGTTCGCACAGAGTTTTTTATTTGATGAATGTGGGCACTGATGAACGAATGGGTTTTATAAAAAAAATTATAAAAACATACACCGGTGGGCAAGTAAGGTACTCGGTGGAGCCAAGCCAACCGGCCACGCTCCCTGTGCTCCCTGTGCTCCTGCCTATTGGCTGCTTCAACAGGCCACACTCCCTGTGCTCCCTGTGCTCCCGAGTCCTGCATATTGGCCGCTTCAACAGGCCAAGCTTCCTAATTTGTGTGAAAGTAGCTTAACTATTGGTCCAGTAGCCTATCCTTCCCTCTCTCCAGTCGAGGTGAAAGTGAAAAAAATCAAAGACAGTCAATGTTCAACTGATAAGCTGCAACGTCCCTCATATGGGAAGTTTTTCGGATTTTTTGCAACCGGCACTTTGGCGACCCCTAGTGGCTCGGGTGTGCATATTTTGTAATACAATATATATATATATATATCGAATTGAAGGCTTATTTGTTGCCTGTCGATAGCGACAAAATCCGACTAAATCCGTTCAGCGGCTCTCGAGTTACATGCCGGTATTTGAGAAAAAGTTTATCATTCCATTTGGGCTGTGGGGGTGCTTAATGTCTGAAGGAGGCGACGGAAGGCTTCTTGTCATCTGCAAAAGTATGCAATTGGTCCACTGATGGATACATCTTGATATTTGTCTAGTCTAGTGTGTTCATTAGATGGGTGAAATCCTCTTTCAGTGCCTCTGTGCCTGTTTTCTTAGGCAGTTAGCCTCTGGTATGCGTGCCATTAGTGTTAGCCACGCTTCTAGGCCTCTTTTCTTTTGGAAAGAATGATAAAAAAAACTAAAATTAAAATGAAAACAAATTATACTATTTTTATTTTATTTTTTTGTATTCGACTAAGAGGTTGGCAGTCGACTACGGCTCCTTTCGATCGATTAATAGACTATTCGACTAATAGGGGTCAGCCCTAGTACTACATAAGGCTTCAGGCTATGGCTCCGTCTGGATTTGTAAGCCATACCACCTTCTGGGGAAATACTACCTCTGGACTACTAACTACTCAGTGATGGGCAGTAGCTAGCTACAAGTAGCAACGCTACATAGCTTAACTACATTTCTCAGTAGCGTGATGGTAGCGTCGCTACTTTTGAACCAAGTAGCGTTCTCTGTAGTGTAGCTATTTTTAGAATCAAGTAGTGACGTAGCGTGAGCAAAACGCTACACGCTACTATCCGGAGAAACAGACTAAATAAAGATTTGTGAGAAAAAAATACTCCCCGGAGAAAACCCACTATGATTGGTTGGTTGGTTTAGATATGAGTATGACGACTCAGGATTGGGTAACTTACTTACTTACTTATCCTCTTCGTCCCGGTAAGGTTAGGCCAAAACATTACGGTTAGGCCAATCAGAGGCAGGATAGGGCGGGACATGCCACTCCAGCTCCGCAAATCAGGAAGTGAAAATCAAAACACAGACCACTGAATGAATGAATTTGTATTTGTATTTGTATTTATTGGTTTAAAATACAGAGACAGTGCATATTAAGAAACATTTGACTGTAAATATGCCAGTTTAGCCAAGTTGGCTAATTTTCAACTGTAGTCTCTGGGGCAGGTGACATGAGCACAACACTAATTAAAACATAGTACAATAATTAAAACACAGTAGGAATCAATATAGGTTGCAATACACTAAAATACATACAAATAAATACATTAAAATACAACCCCTCAGTTAAAAAACATAGTACAATAATTAAAACACAGTAGGAATCAGTATAGGTTACAATACACTAAAATACATACAAATAAATACATTAAAATACAACCCCTCAGTTAAAATGGTCGCACACTTGACCATCTCTCAACCATGATTTTAAGTTAGTTTTAAATGAGATGTAACTTTGATACTCCCTGAATGAACCAGTCCGCGTGAAATGGCAGAGGGATTCGATGTTTCCAGGGCTGATGGCATTGATGAAGATGATGTCAATAACAACAATGCCTCTCCATGGCCCTATCTGGACAAATGTATGAGTTTGACTGAAAAAACGCCTAAAACATATGTGTTTAGGTGTTTATTGTGTCAGCCAAAAACGAAGCTGCTCTCAACTTCCCAGACGTCCAGCACTAACTTGAGAACACATATTCAGGTGAGCTGATGAAAAGCTTTACATAAACATTGTCAACTGTTCACAAACAGCACACAAGTCAGTGCACTTTTTGTCAACAGCTTTAACTAACAGATAGCTGCTATGATGTTTCACTGTAGGCAGAAAATGAACAATATTATGGGGGTGGAGAAAAGAAAAAACAAACTAACATAAATACACTAAGAGGGAAAAGATCACCCAGAGCAGTGGTTCTCAACCTGTGGGTCGTTCAGGACCCCCAGGGGGGGTCCCCACATGATTTTGGGGCCATGGAATGTTTTGTGAGTTACATATTTAACTCTTCTGCCCCCTTAGCGACTATTTTGTGTTTTTTGCCTATTTCTTTTGTGTTTCTGTGTACAACGATGGCTGTGTTAACACTTTGATCGCCGGGGTTAAATTCATAATTTACCATCCCTCGCCAGCCCTATTTAACATGGAGAAGTTCCCCTTCTTTGCAGGGCTATAACTTTTTAAATTGTATTGCTAAATTGACATTACTATGGCCCATTCAACGTCCTATATCTATTGTTCAGGGTGTAGCAACGTTATACTTTTTCATTCACATATTCATACTAAAATACGGTCTAAAGTATAAGTATGTTTTTATCGTTTTCTGCAGCTTTCTCCAGAACTTGATTTATAGCCCTAAATGCATTATATTGATGATCAAATACAGTTTGGTAGGAATCTGTGCGAGATAAAAAATGTCAACTGGACGTGCTTCTAGGAGTTACTACGTATGATCTGATGATGACCGGATGGGGGGGGGGGGTCGTTTATAATTCCGTGGGCAACGTTATATCATTCATCTAGTGTGGGTGATATGATCATTAGAGCAGTTAGTATCGAAGACATTAAAAAATAACGCTGAAACTCACCGTAGCTTCCTCTCGCCGTTGGGAGATGAGCATGGAACAGACATTTTTCCATTATGGGATGTTGAAATATCCGATCCATTTCCAGGTTGTATAATAGTATATACGTCCAAATCATGTTGTTTGTTGAGTTATTGGTAACCGATCGGCATCCATTGTGTAAAGATGGAGTCCTGCTAATGATAGCGAGTGCCCGGACGAAATATGGGTGAGCACCACTTCATCCGCATCACTTCCTGTTTGGGCGAGCGGCCGATCGGCCACCAGATGGCGCTCTTGAACCGTTGGAGAATTGAGAGGGGCTCACCAGTACATATAATGTCTTCGGGGGAGAAATATGATTTCGATCACACATTGAAATATTGATATCAAAGACGCTGTCCAGCGTCTTCGGCAGAATAAGCATGGCGGGGAAAGACGCTGAACAGCGTCTTCGGCGATTAAAGGGTTAATTATTATGTCATGAAATTGTGTCCGTTTGCTTATTTTCCATATATTCACAGAAGTTGAAAAGATTAGATTTTGAAACCCTCTACCACAAAAGTTAACAATATTAGCTTTCAAACCGTGGTTTATTTCTTGCCATGGGGGTTAGGGTTAGGGTTAGGGTTAGGGTTAGGGTTATGGTTACCCAGACAGAAAGATTAGGATAAGGTAAAATCTCATCCCTGTGCCCGTGCCCACCCCAACACTTGCTCAACAGTCCCCTAACCTAACCCTAACCCCAACCCCAACCCTAACCCTAACCCTAACCCTAACCCTAACCCTAACCCTAACCCTAACCCCAACCCTAACCCCAACCCTAACCCTACAAACGAAAATCTTTGGAATCTTTGATAGATATATTGAGTTAGGTTCATAGTGGTATTCATAAAAAAAGAATTGGAACGAAATATTACAAATTAAGTTTTTTTATGACCTTTAACGTGATGCAATCTTTTCATGCACTAAGGTGACAACTCTGCAAAATAGTTAGGGGGGCATAAGAGTTAAATACATTTGGTCATTTAGCTGACACTTTCATTCAAAGCAACTTACAAATTGTGTACAACAAGTCAGCAGGAGTGGTACATATCTAGCAGCCAAGGATAAGTAGTATTGTTTGTCTAGCAGTGTCGAGCTTGAGTGTTATACTCTGAGTACATACTGTAGTAGTATAGACATATTAGCATAGTTGGTGGTAGTATTAGACATGGTAGCATAATAGTAAAATGCAGTAAGACATTTATTGTTAGTTAAAATTCAGATATTGAAGAAGTGTTTTTGGTTGATAAAGTGGGCAGTTTATCCTGTGCTAAAAAGTCTCCATTCCAATAGAGAGTATATATTTTGGTGTTTATTTGATTATTGTATCACTGCCTTTTATTTATTACGTTTCCACAGTTCTTTTCTCATACTTTATTAACATTTTGTACATAATACAAGTTCATGTTAAAAGGATGACACAAAAAGCCAGACCGAGGGCTTGTTTCAGTTTTCTAATAAACAATCAAACTGAACCTTTTTTTTGCCTGCCTATTTGTTTGGTGGAAACTTGATCATAAAAAAAAAATAAAAATAAAAAGGTAGTGCCGATGTAGTTAGCTATTTTTGCCATGTTCTTGTAGTGTAGCTTGCTACATTTATCTGGGGATAGCTTCCATTGTAGTTGAGCTATATTTAATCGAGAGTAACTTGTAGTGTAGCTTACTACATTTTCCAAGTAGCTTGCCCATCACTTTAACTACTACAGAAAAACTTGAGTAACACGTTTTTTTACAACTCAAGTTCAGACCTATGTTACTCTATTACGTTGGCACTAAACGTGATTTTTTCTTCAGAATGTCATCTTTCAAAAGAGACCAGGCTCATGCATGTGCTATAAGTATAAAGTATGTTGTTTTGGTTTGCAAAAAAGTATGCAGTCCTTCAAGTAAAAAAATTGCCACTTTTCTGCCCGCTTGATAAGCTGGCCTTCTTCTGACAGACAATTTAACCAGCTGGCTTTCTGACAGACACACAACTTAACCAGCTGGCTTTCTGGCTGACATAAAATAACAACAAATGCATGTGAACTGTGTGATACTGTAACTGACCTGCCTGTCAAATCTTATTATTTCATGTTTGGAAGATGATAAGATTAATAGAATTGTATTATTTACATAATTTTGTAATCATTGCTCAATCTGTAATTCAACAGATTTCTGAAATAACTACATTCGATAAAATCAACTGCAAAGAGAGTTGACCTACTTGTGACCAAAGACTTAAGACTCGACTTGGACTTGTGTCATGAATACTTTAAACTTGACTTGACGTAACAGGCGGTGTATCAATAGCCTTGTTAGACTAGGATCTCTGCAAACATTAACGATTTAGGCTACATTTGACAATAAATGGTTTCTGAAGTGTCAAAAAAGACAGCTGTCTTACTTGATAATGACGTACGTAGCCCTGCACCCTGCACACCTGTCTGTTTCAGCCTAGTTATTCATAGGCCGGTAGCTGTGCATGAATTTTGTGCAAAGCTGTCAAAACACCTCCTCCGTCACCATTCACGGACACACACGCCTCAAATGTGCCAACGCACTTGTTATTACATATTCCACAGATCACCCACTTCAAAGCCTGCATACAAATGGGGTCTGAAAACTAAAAAGACACCTCTTCAAACAACATCTGAAATCTATCAAAAAAAGAAAAACAATAGTAAAAAAGGAAAAACCTTCTTACTGGATTTGTACTACCATGTACTCTATTATGCCACTATACTTTTACTACTACCTATCATGCTAATGTGTCTATACTATTATGCTACTATACTACTACCTACAGTATGCACCGATATGAAAATGTGCGGCCAATACCGATACCGATTGTTCAAATAACACAATAGGCCGATACCGATATTTGTGTCCTGGCAAAAAAAATTATAATAATGATAATACAAAAAAAAGGTTTATTTTTTTATGATGTTCTCTCTCTCTTACATGATACTAGGGGCGTATCTAGACCAAGCACTGTACTGGGGCACAGGGGGGCACTTAGGGATGCAATTTTTCTTTTTACGGTTTTGGGCGGTTTTTGGGCGAATATGGGCGTATTTTGTAACTATTTTATTTGTAACTTTATTTCGGTTTTAGGGTTAGGGTTAGGTTAGATGCATCCGTCTGTATGGAGAATGGGAGGGGTTTGTCTGATGTTAAGGCCTTGAGAACATCACCCACCACTTTGGTTACCAGGGGCGGGGCTAGGGGGTGGCTACTTGGGCTCAAGCCCCGAATGTTTTCTGAAAAGCCCAGAATCTACTTAAAAAAAAAATTAAAATAATACAAAAAAAAAAAATCAATTAATCATTGTTACATGAAAATATGTTTGCACCAGATTTAGCAGAAGCTAATTTACATCCGTAGTCTATCCAGCTGCTAACTGTATTTGAGTGAGTTAAGTCTTGGTGTTATGGTGGACTCAGACCTAAGCTTTAAATCACAATCAACAAGTTGACAAAAACATAATTCTTCCACCTTAGAAACATAGCTAAAGTACGGCTGTTACGAAGTATCAGATTAAACCGAATATATATATTTATTTATGGATATATATTGAATAGTATTTGTATATCGTTTGATATCCCTTGTATATTCCTTGTACATATACACGGAATATCCCTTTAGCCTACTATAGCCCATAATAGTTCATTCTCTTATTGGACAAGGACCTGGCGCCAGGGGACAAGCCCCTTGGAGCCAAGTTCAATGGTACCGACGAGACATGTCTCTACTAGCCCCGGCTCTGCGCAGGAATACGGCTACCGAAAGGAGAGTGGCACTATTTGTTCACCGTGCATATAAATATGGCGCAAGTAAATGTAGAAGTCCTCTTATCCCTTAGTCCTTTACCCTTCTACCCAACTAAGTAACAGAACGTGAAGCCTCACCCACGATACCGCGTGCGGTGTAGTATGGCCTGTTTGGCCTTAGAATAGCATCGAGACCTCGTGCGAATTAATAACTGAATTGTCAGAGTTTGGCACTGTACCGTCGAGTGCGACGTATTTCTATTAAGTAATAATAGTCTATCGTGTATGGTGCATCGTGCGGTTAGAGTTCTAAAGTGCCCAGCATCTCCAACGCTTCCTCGTGTTATCTAGAGTCTTATCCAGGCTGGGGCCGACCACACATGGCGCTTTCTTCCGAGGAGATCTAGACGAGGACCGAGGGACATGTACACTGGATTACCTACCCGACGACTGCTGAGCCCTATGCGGCTGGAATATATTTGCTTTGGTACTGTGATTTGTGGAGCGGATAATCGCCGACGCCTGTGAGTGTTGGATTTACCCCCGAGAGGAGTCAAGTTGAGTCGGCGCTCAGACCACTGAGGTCGCCTAGCTTCTTCTTCACTGTGGAGCTACAGCCTACGAGAGAACCAAGGTGTATTCATCTGCGGATCAAGAGTCTACTGCACTGTCTTCTGTACTTGAAGTCTCCCTAGACATCGTTGACCAGACGGTCTACTACCGATGGCTCTCCTACCCCCCCTACCGGCCTACAACCGGGAGGACCCCTTCCAGAATATCCTGCTATATCATTAAGAGTACCATAGATCTAATTCCCTAAGAGCCAGGTTGTATACTTGCTTCCTGCGTAACCAGAGATTGGACATTCAGTGTTGATTTGCCTACGAGTACTCATTTGCCTTACAAGTGCATTCAAATCATAAATGTAACTATTATATGTACCTTTTGCTATATATTAAATATTTGATTATTACCTTTGTGTGGAACCGATTTCATTGTGGGAAAGTGTTCATCATATTTAGATATCGTGTACTGTATGGCCAGTAGTTAAAGTACATAAAGCGGTAGTGGTTTAATGATACCATACTTATCAATACAGTCAGGGAATTGTACCCCTCAGTTACAATTGGTCCTTCGAGCCGGAGGGTAATTAGTGTAATATTAATATAGTGGTATTAATATTGAAATGGCCTATGATGAACACTCCACGAAACGGTCCTCCTAAAGTAGAACGCCCGCAGCGTAGACGACAGCCACCTCAGTACTTAGAGGATTACGCTGCCAGTATACTACCTAGCCTTCTACAAACGGTAAACGCGGTAAAAGTAGAAAGTAAAATTATGTCCGACCCTATCAACCAGGATACCCCGACCACAGAGGCCCTAGTGGGTTCTAATGTAACTGACCAAGCTCACGGTGGGGACCAGGAGGGAACTGACACGACTTTACCCCCAGCCAAGACCGAAGAAGTAGTCCCCCAAGAGCTCCGGGAGGAAGACAACCCTCCAGAGATGGAACTCTGCACGGAACAAGAGGAGGAGAGCGCCGAGGAGATAGAGCTCCAGGACTCCCCGCAGGGGAACGCATCCCCAACGGGTACTGCCAGGAGCGGCTCACCTCAACCAGCGTCTTCCCCCAGCGAGGCGGAGAGGATGCTGTCACAGGCGTTCCTCGCCAGCCTAGCAGCCTCTACGGAGCGTGATCGACTCCAAGCAGAGCGCGATCGACTCCAAGCACAGACGCTTAGCGAGCGCGAACATTCTACCATTGAAAGAGAACGCCTCCAAGCGCAGCAACGGAGCGAAGAAGAGCGCATACGTCTGGAGATGAGACGCCTTCAGATGGAAGAGAATATGGCAAGAGACCGGGCCGACACCCAGCGTGCCGCTGCCGGTGCCCAAAGAGAAGCAGATCTCACCAAGCGCGAAGCCGAGCGCGACAGACTACAAGCCGAGCGCGACAGACTACAAGCGCAGCTAATGGAGCAGCTGATCACCAGGGCAACACCCCCTCCCTCCACAAGGGGTTCCAGGGCCTCGTCAAGACACGGGTCAAGGGCACCCTCCCCTAACCGATTAAGCGACCCTGAGCCCGACCACCAGAGAGAGCCTACACCCCCCTCCGAACTCCTTCCCCGACCGGTCCAAGTGAGACCCAGCTACAAGGAAGGAACGGCGGACACCGCGGAGAGGCTAAATAGACGACTACAGGATCTAGAAGACCTGGCAGAGGAAGAAGAGGGAGAAGAGGAGAGTCAAGCCCGACAGCAGCACATTACTCCACAGGACCAGGAGGTCCAGTACAGCCCAGGCTATACCCCTGCGGCTCTGCGCTACAGACCCCCGACTCTATTCACGGGTGAGCATGACGCACGACCAGTCCCGAGGAATAGTACCTGGACCAGCGGGCCACGGTACCCTGCCGGTACCAGCCCACCGAGAGGCGTAAGAGGAGACTCGCCCAGGAGGCCTCTCTTCCAACGCTCACCGATGTGCCAGCCATCCACGGCGTCATACATTGGCACACCGACGTTTCCAGACTTCACCCATGAGAACCGAGCACAGTACACGGAGCTACGGATGTGCTTAGAGACAATGATGGTGGATGTAGCTGATGAACGCCACAAGTATGCTATCCTATTGAAGCACCTGAAAGTGCCCAGAGCGCACAACATAGCGCTGGCCTATGCCACCTCTACTACCCCATACACAGCGGCTCTAGCAGCACTAGACCAAAGATATGGACGTATATGGGATTACGTAATACAAGAGATAAGGCATATTGACCGCCTACCCCCAGCAACAGACAATCGCTCACTAGACGACCTGTCTATCAAAGTACAATCCCTGGTAGGGATGCTGGGGGCGCAACGAGAAAAGGGTATGCACGAACTATACGCAAACTCGAACGTCGAGAGGATTTTAGAGAAGCTGCCGCCCGCCCGACAGGAGCGCTTCAGGCGGCAAAGAGACCACCGTGATCCTAACGGTCCCGAGCCATCCCTCCTAGACCTAGCCGACTTCCTGGCGAGAGAAGTCAGCAGCCTACGGCTGGATACGTTCGTGCGGAGCACACCAAGCTCCAGAGAGGGACCTAGGAGAGCAAACGATGGCCGAAGATCGGTGACTGTCATGCACCAATCAGAATCAGTACCGAGCAGCAAGAACCACAGTACCCCCTCGATGAAAGAGAAGTGGAAGATGGTGTGCCCGTACTGCGAGAAGGAACACTGGTTGTCACAATGTGACCTGTTCAAGAAGATGACCGCTGAAGAAGTGAGTCACTGGATAAAGTCCAACAGGCGCTGTTACCGATGTGCGCGCAGTCACATGGCAGCCGAGTGCCGCCTCAAGAAGAGGTGTAGTCGGTGTGACGGAGCCCACCTAGATGTCCTACACGACAGTAACAGAAGAAAGCCTGCACCATCCAGCAGCACAAAGGCAAGTGTTATGTACATTGACCCCGCTAGCAGCAGCGGCGCCCAGGTGCTCTTAAAGGTGGTCCGCGTAACACTGAGTTACCAAGATAAGGTCATGGACACTTACGCCGTCCTTGATGACGGGTCAGAGAAGACCCTTCTCCTCGCGTCCGCTGCGGCCCAGCTGGGGCTGCGGGGGAGCGAGAACCAAATGACGATTCGGACAATAAGAAGAGATCTAAAGACGATAAAGGGCAAGAATGTCTCCTTCACTATCGCAGCAAGCGGGCAGCCCGAGAGACGGTATAGGATTACTAATGCTTTCACCAGCCAAGAAATAGGACTATCGCAGTACACCTACCCCATCGCCAAGCTGATGGATAAATATGTGCACCTGCGTCAACTCCCTATCCCGCTCATAGACGGTGCCACCCCGACCCTGCTGATAGGCTCCGACCATGCAGACCTCATAGTCCCGATAGACCGGGTCCATACAGGACCCAGAGGTTGTCCTGCAGCAGTCGAGACCCGCCTAGGATGGACATTACAAGGCCCCCTCGCTAAGTCTCTTAACCGAACAGCAGCCACTAGCTGCCTCCACTCCAGAGCGACAGAAGGAGACACCACACTCCTGCAGCATGTCGAGAGGCTATGGACACTAGAGACAATGCCCTTTAAGAACGAAAAGAAAGACATTCGTTCTAAGGAAGATATTTACGCTATAACCCTCCTCGAGCAAGGGACAAAGAGAGTCACAGTCAACGGAGTGATGAGATACGCAACTCCACTCCTGAGGCGAGAGGGAAGGCCCACCTTTCACGCCACAAAAGAGGCGACGGAGCGGTATCTATTGAACACAGAGCGGCGCCTAGCCAAAGACCCCGCTCAAGAGGCTGTGTACCGCGCTGAGATTAACAAGCTAATCACAGCGGGACACATAAAGAAAATTTACTGGCGACGTCGTGCGCTGCTCCGCGCCTCCCTGATCAAAGACGGCTTTGATCTCCGGCAGCGGGCCAGCAGCGACCCCCCAGTATTGCGCAGCCTCTCCCCCGAGGACAAGGCAGCGAGCAGCGACACCTGGATGGCGACCATCCCAGGAGAAGCCCAAGAAATGACACTAGGACTAGTCTGGCGCTTCAAAACAGACTCGCTCCATTATAGACACAAACCCCTGACCAAGGAGCAGGGAAGGTCGACGGCAATACCGACCACCAGACAGAGTGTATACAGAACGCTCGCCAGACAATATGACCCGTTGGGATGTATTCTACCTTACACCACCAGGGCAAAGATGATTGTAGGAGCGCTGTGGGACAAGGACCAGGGCTGGGACGATCCCATACCCGAACACCTTGCATCCACATGGAGAGAGTGGGAGACGGAACTCCGCTCACTCCCAGGTGTTAATATACGCCGCAGCTACTTCCCACCCACAGTAAGGCCAGAGACATGCAAGATCGACCTGCACGTATTCAGCGACGCCTCCGAAGTAGCCTACGGTTCAGTGGCCTACTTGCGTGCCCGAGAGGAGGGAGGAGAAATACATACTGCTTTCATCCTGGCTCGCTCAAGAATAGCCCCACGAAAGCAACAATCTATCCCACGTCTAGAGCTCTGCGCAGCCCTAGCAGGAGCGCAGCTCGCCACGTTAATCCAACGTGAACTCACCATCCCGGTGCAAAGAACAATCTTGTGGTCAGACTCCACGACAGTACTCACATGGATCCGGTCTGATTCGTGCAGATACAAGGTCTTCATGGGAGTCAGAGTCACCGAGATTCAAGAGTTAACAGAAGTAGCGAGCTGGAGGTATGTGGACACCAAACACAACCCAGCTGACGTCATCACCCGGGGAATGTCCCTGGATGACCTCACCCGTCACAACCTCTACAGTGACGGACCAGAGTTTCTCAAGCTCCCGGAAGAAGAGTGGCCTACACCCACCCCACGGGAGGCGAGTAAAGAGGAGGCCGAAAACAAGAAACCTATGTTCTGTGGATTGAACACACTCGTCTCCACAGACCCCGACATAGACGATTGCCTCACCCTACAGAGTGCGCAGCTAAAGACATTTCTGTGGCACCACCCAGAGGTTCAGCCCACAACTGACATTTCAGCAGCTGACTACGAAGAAGCAGAACTTCTTCTACTACAACGAGCCCAGAGAGACTCGTTCCCCGATGAGCTAGCCTGTCTACAGGGAGCAAAGCCCGTCCCATCAGACAGCAGACTGCTCCACCTAGCCCCCGAGAGCGACGCCCATAATCTCATCAGAGTGGGTGGTCGTCTGCGGAGAGCCCCAGACTTACCGGATGACGTCAAGTACCCGATAGTCTTGAACAGCCGACACAAGGTCACAGAGCTGATCATAAAGAAATACGACGAGGATGTGCACCACGCAGGGGCAGAGAGAGTCTTCGCGGAGATCAGACGTCGTTATTGGATACTGCAAGGGAGAGAAGCAGTGCGGCGCTTCCAGCGAACCTGTCTAGACTGTCGTAAGTGGCGAGCCCAGCCCAGTATACCCCGGATGGCTGACCTACCTCCCTGTCGCCTCCGACTCGGCGACAAGCCTTTTCACTCCACCGGTATGGACTGTTTCGGCCCGCTGTATATAAAGAAAGGAAGAGGAACCGAGAAGCGGTGCGGTATTGTATTCAAATGCATGACCACCAGAGCGATACATATCGAACTCCTCCCAACCATGAGCACAGACTCATTCCTTATGGCCTTCCGCAGATTCACATCACGGAAAGGAAAACCGTCTACATTATTGTCTGATCACGGGACAAACTTCAAAGGCAGAGAAAGAGAGCTGAGAGAGAGCTTCCAAGCTATGGGCCCAGAACTTAAGACCCACCTCGCTCCATCCCAGATTGACTTCCAGTTTAATCCCCCGAACGCACCTCACTTCGGTGGAACTTGGGAACGAGAAGTACGTTCTATAAAGACAGCCCTGTACGCCGTGCTTGGGGCCCAGACCGTGGCGGAAGAAGTCTTAATGACAGTCCTCACGGAGATCGAGGGAGTATTGAACTCAAAGCCCCTCGGTTACGTCTCAAGTGATGTAGCAGACGTCGACCCAGTCACCCCCAACACACTCTTGATGGGGCGGCTGGACCCCACGCTACCACAGACAATGTACAGGCCTGAAGAAGCGAACGGCCGAAGAATGTGGAGGTACAGTCAAGTACTGGCTGACAAGTTTTGGAACAGCTTCCTACTCCACTACCTGCCGTCTCTACAGACCCGCCAGAGGTGGGTGAAAGAGAGAGACAATTTGACAGAAGGAACAGTCGTCATGATTATCGACCAGTCACTACCCCGAGCTATGTGGCCGGCTGGCCGCGTAAGCAAAGTGATCACCGGTGCCGATGGAAAGGTCCGAGCAGCTGAAGTGCTCGTCCAAGGGCGGACCTACACCCGACCCGTGGCGAGGCTAATAGAACTGCCAAGGCTCCCTGATACTATCGATGACGACCATGACCCCATGACTTTGTGAACTGACTGACCCTCACAGCGGACATTGAGTAGTGGACAGTGCGGTTAATCTGTCTCTGCTTAGCTAATTAGGTGGGACTAATTAGGGGGCGGCTGTTACGAAGGATCAGATTAAACCGAATATATATATTTATTTATGGATATATATTGAATAGTATTTGTATATCGTTTGATACCCCTTGTATATTCCTTGTACATATACACGGAATATCCCTTTAGCCTACTATAGCCCATAATAGTTCATTCTCTTATTGGACAAGGACCTGGCGCCAGGGGACAAGCCCCTTGGAGCCAAGTTCAATGGTACCGACGAGACATGTCTCTACTAGCCCCGGCTCTGCGCAGGAATACGGCTACCGAAAGGGGAGTGGCACTATTTGTTCACCGTGCATATAAATATGGCGCAAGTAAATGTAGAAGTCCTCTTATCCCTTAGTCCTTTACCCTTCTACCCAACTAAGTAACAGAACGTGAAGCCTCACCCACGATACCGCGTGCGGTGTAGTATGGCCTGTTTGGCCTTAGAATAGCATCGAGACCTCGTGCGAATTAATAACTGAATTGTCAGAGTTTGGCACTGTACCGTCGAGTGCGACGTATTTCTATTAAGTAATAATAGTCTATCGTGTATGGTGCATCGTGCGGTTAGAGTTCTAAAGTGCCCAGCATCTCCAACGCTTCCTCGTGTTATCTAGAGTCTTATCCAGGCTGGGGCCGACCACACATGGCGCTTTCTTCCGAGGAGATCTAGACGAGGACCGAGGGACATGTACACTGGATTACCTACCCGACGACTGCTGAGCCCTATGCGGCTGGAATATATTTGCTTTGGTACTGTGATTTGTGGAGCGGATAATCGCCGACGCCTGTGAGTGTTGGATTTACCCCCGAGAGGAGTCAAGTTGAGTCGGCGCTCAGACCACTGAGGTCGCCTAGCTTCTTCTTCACTGTGGAGCTACAGCCTACGAGAGAACCAAGGTGTATTCATCTGCGGATCAAGAGTCTACTGCACTGTCTTCTGTACTTGAAGTCTCCCTAGACATCGTTGACCAGACGGTCTACTACCGATGGCTCTCCTACCCCCCCTACCGGCCTACAACCGGGAGGACCCCTTCCAGAATATCCTGCTATATCATTAAGAGTACCATAGATCTAATTCCCTAAGAGCCAGGTTGTATACTTGCTTCCTGCGTAACCAGAGATTGGACATTCAGTGTTGATTTGCCTACGAGTACTCATTTGCCTTACAAGTGCATTCAAATCATAAATGTAATAGTAACTATTATATGTACCTTTTGCTATATATTAAATATTTGATTATTACCTTTGTGTGGAACCGATTTCATTGTGGGAAAGTGTTCATCATATTTAGATATCGTGTACTGTATGGCCAGTAGTTAAAGTACATAAAGCGGTAGTGGTTTAATGATACCATACTTATCAATACAGTCAGGGAATTGTACCCCTCAGTTACAATTGGTCCTTCGAGCCGGAGGGTAATTAGTGTAATATTAATATAGTGGTATTAATATTGAAATGGCCTATGATGAACACTCCACGAAACGGTCCTCCTAAAGTAGAACGCCCGCAGCGTAGACGACAGCCACCTCAGTACTTAGAGGATTACGCTGCCAGTATACTACCTAGCCTTCTACAAACGGTAAACGCGGTAAAAGTAGAAAGTAAAATTATGTCCGACCCTATCAACCAGGATACCCCGACCACAGAGGCCCTAGTGGGTTCTAATGTAACTGACCAAGCTCACGGTGGGGACCAGGAGGGAACTGACACGACTTTACCCCCAGCCAAGACCGAAGAAGTAGTCCCCCAAGAGCTCCGGGAGGAAGACAACCCTCCAGAGATGGAACTCTGCACGGAACAAGAGGAGGAGAGCGCCGAGGAGATAGAGCTCCAGGACTCCCCGCAGGGGAACGCATCCCCAACGGGTACTGCCAGGAGCGGCTCACCTCAACCAGCGTCTTCCCCCAGCGAGGCGGAGAGGATGCTGTCACAGGCGTTCCTCGCCAGCCTAGCAGCCTCTACGGAGCGTGATCGACTCCAAGCAGAGCGCGATCGACTCCAAGCACAGACGCTTAGCGAGCGCGAACATTCTACCATTGAAAGAGAACGCCTCCAAGCGCAGCAACGGAGCGAAGAAGAGCGCATACGTCTGGAGATGAGACGCCTTCAGATGGAAGAGAATATGGCAAGAGACCGGGCCGACACCCAGCGTGCCGCTGCCGGTGCCCAAAGAGAAGCAGATCTCACCAAGCGCGAAGCCGAGCGCGACAGACTACAAGCCGAGCGCGACAGACTACAAGCGCAGCTAATGGAGCAGCTGATCACCAGGGCAACACCCCCTCCCTCCACAAGGGGTTCCAGGGCCTCGTCAAGACACGGGTCAAGGGCACCCTCCCCTAACCGATTAAGCGACCCTGAGCCCGACCACCAGAGAGAGCCTACACCCCCCTCCGAACTCCTTCCCCGACCGGTCCAAGTGAGACCCAGCTACAAGGAAGGAACGGCGGACACCGCGGAGAGGCTAAATAGACGACTACAGGATCTAGAAGACCTGGCAGAGGAAGAAGAGGGAGAAGAGGAGAGTCAAGCCCGACAGCAGCACATTACTCCACAGGACCAGGAGGTCCAGTACAGCCCAAGCTATACCCCTGCGGCTCTGCGCTACAGACCCCCGACTCTATTCACGGGTGAGCATGACACACGACCAGTCCCGAGGAATAGTACCTGGACCAGCGGGCCACGGTACCCTGCCGGTACCAGCCCACCGAGAGGCGTAAGAGGAGACTCGCCCAGGAGGCCTCTCTTCCAACGCTCACCGATGTGCCAGCCATCCACGGCGTCATACATTGGCACACCGACGTTTCCAGACTTCACCCATGAGAA